>NW_016690193.1:7668414-8040183 GCF_001604755.1 Lepidothrix coronata
GGGGGGGGGGGGGGAAATCAGTCAGACTACCAGAGACCAATCAGGGGAAGGAGTTAAAAAAAAGGGCAAACCAAAGGTTAAGATACATTCAGACAGCTAAGTTAAAGCTATCAAAATTTTATCTTTAATGTTCATCAGTGCAGCAGGTTCTCGAAGTAAAAAACAGTACATATAGGTGAAGCCCCTGGAAGTCAGGAATTTCACTCTCCATCACTTAATGATATTCAAGTAAAACTATGAACCAACTAAAGTCAAAGTTTAACCAATTAATTATTAATGAAGTTTTGTATCTTTAAGAGGAGATTTTTAAGAGTTTACTTCAGGTTCCATTAGTTAAAAGGAGCACATACCAATCTTGCTGTACTGGCCCAAGAAGAAAACACGAAACTCACTGAAACTGTCAAAGTGTGCAGGCTTCTAACACTGCAACAGAGCCCACACCCAACTAAAGTTACCTCTCATCAAATGTACTGAACATCGAAGCACTGACACAAGCAGAAGACAGAATGTTTTATAAAAAAAATCATACAGATTGAGAATCAGTTTTTGCAATGAGATGCCAACATTAGAGCGCGAGGTCCAGTCGGCAGACTCTTCACCTGAAATCCTACGTTCAGGCTCTTTCAGCAGTAACACCGCAGGTGTTGCCCCCAGTGCCGCAGGAGCGCTCCGTAAGGACACGTCCAGCCAGGTACTCGCACGGGCAAGGGTGGCCCAAGGCGCTCCACAGGCCGCCACTTAAACTCACGTTTCCATTAAATCAAACACCCTTTCAGGCACTGTTCTGGAGTCCTGATGCATCAGTACGTCTCCCAGCAAAATATAACAGAAAATGCCGTCTTTAACGGGAAAGGCAGCGCTACAGGGGCTGAAACACGGGGGAGGGGGGAGGGTTCGGACACCGGGCTCTGGAGCGCTCAGACACAGCACCAGCGGCCTGGCCTAAACGAGCGAGGAGTCCCAGGGCTGAACCCACCTGTCCGAGTCCGAGGAGGGCCCAGCGGCAGCGGGCGTGCTGAGCCGAGCGGGCGACGCCGAGCGGGGCGCTCCCGCAGGCGACGGCGAGCGGGGCGCTCCTGCGGCCGGGGGCAGCGGGGCCTGGGCTTCCCCACCGCCCTCCGGAGGGGCCGGTGCGTCCTCCGTGCCCGCCGGCCGCTCCCCGCCCGGCGCTGTGCCGGCGGTGCCGGGCTCGAACGCCAGGCTCTCCAGCTTCTCCACGACCTCCAGCTGCGCCTCCATCCCGCGCCCGCGCCACGCGCACCAGCCGCCCCACGCGGACCGCGGCCCCGCCCCCGCCGCGCGCCACTTCCGTCCGCGCGTGCGTCAAGGGCTGAGGGGAGGGGCGGCGAGTGGGGATTGTGGTCGTTGTTGTTGTTGAAGTTGTGTTTTAATGGTCGATGAGCTCTGTGGTTAATTTAAACTGAACGCCGAAGTTTTGTGGTTATGAGGCTTGCTTGATAGACAAAGCTAGAGGTCATAGCTGCTCTTTGTTGAGGACCTCCTGGGTTGTATTACTTTTGGTATTTTATAAGTGTGCTGAAGATTAATGTAATTAAAGCTAAAAGAATAAAAATTAAAAGCTGTGTAATATCAAATTACTATAGTAATAGTAATTTGTAGTACCCTGATAGCGACGACATAATAATAGTTACTGTATAATATGTGGTGAACCTATAATAATGCCAAGCTCTCCAAAATCTAACCACATCCTTCACCTAGACATAAATGTCCATTTATGTTCTATGTTCACCATAAATACAGGATCCAGCATACATAGTGTCTTGTCCTGTAGGAGGGAAGGGAGGAATTCCCCCTGTCATTCCCCAACCTCTGCGTATTGGCAGTCTTAAAGTTCTTCATGAGAGTAACACGGGAGAAAAAACACCATGTCTTCTCTTGAACATGACTTATCCATGGGAAATCCCAAAAGATATACAAAAGACAAGCAACATCAGGAGGTGACTGTGACGGTGAGCCTACAAAGTAGCCTCTTTAACCCAGACTCCAAAGTGCAACCTGACAGCTGTGCTCCTGTGCCAACACTGTGTCCCTGACCACCACAGAGCTTCGCCAGACTGTCCTTTAGACAGGCTTCCAAATGAAGAACTAGGCTGTCTTCACTACCAGGCAACAACAGTGAGCAGCAGCATGCAGTATAGGCCTGACGGGGAACCCCGTAAATAAATACATGAAAAAGTTACACGGGATAATGCTGAAAGTGCCAAAGACAACTGAGACTTGAATATCTGATGAGATGAGAGGAGAGAATTATATGTTTTCCATATAATAAACTTCCCCTTCAGCTCTGAGAGAACCATGTGCCCCACAGCTCAAAGGGCACTCAAAACATTTCATTCTTGTCTGGAATGTCCAGACTATGTTGAACAAACAATCACAAGTGCTTCACTAGTACCTCATGCAGGCTGAAGGGAGCATCTGAAGGCCAAAGGTGTTGCTCTCTGGTTTTTCCATTCTTCATTTCCAACATAACACAGCAGATGCAACCAGCAGAATTTATTTAGTAGGAAAAATATAAATATCCAAATATGTATATAATAGAATTCCTCAGTATGTTTTTACAGTTATCTACAATTATGTATAGGTCAAGCAGAATGGGCACATTATGGGCATTTGTTTGCTTTTGTATTGTCATAAGTGAGGAGCCTGTATAGGCTGTATGTGTAAACAGCAGCAGTAAACACTTACTGCACAGTTACATGGAACACCTTGGTTAGGAATCATCTTCTCTCCAGTGATGGCATTGGGATCCTGAAGTGAGGGTACATGGGAAGCGTGGTCTGAATATTACTGTCCTGTACTGCAAGCTCTTTAACAAAAGGGATATTTAGCAATTCATGCAATTAAATGTCAACAACAACTAGATGTCAATTGCACAGAGATTAAAGATTGTATGATCATAAAAGTGGTTAATATTGAATCTCATTGGGAAATGTATTTTAATCTCTAGTGAAGTGACAGAAATTATAAATATATTCAACTAAAGAATGAGTAGAGGGAGAATCCTGCTAAAACCCAGTCCTGCAAAAACAGATTCTGCAAACCCAGGTTTCATTTTAAAACTAAGCAAGGAGAATTTTATTAGGGTTTTATTAGGGGTTTTTTTTGTCAGAGTTGGGACTTGAGATATACCTGAAATGTACCACAATATAAGGTCTGTGAGTTTCTGTGAGAAAGTTAATCACTGTGATGGGGAGAGAATAATTTCCCCAAAGCAGACAAAGTCCTTATATTTGCCAAATCCTTTCCTAACAAATGGTAGAATAATTGATGCCATAACGTAGGATGGATTAGTTGAATGAAAATTAATTCTACTTGCTAAATATAAGTCTCTTATAAATGTAAAAGCGTATTCAACTCCCTACCTTCCACTTATGTAAGTAAAATTCTTCAGCTGTCTCATGAATCATGTCTTCCATGCTTTTTAAAGGATTTTTGTGTTTTGTAGCTGTACTGTAGCACCTAGATTGTGTTTTGACAGTTTCCTCTGTGTTTGTGCAGAACTGGCAGCAGCATCTTTCAAACAAAAAGATATTTTGTTTCATCTGAATACTGCAGCTTAGCCTTTAATATATAAGATAACATTTCTCTTAGAATGAGGATATTGAAAGGCTTGATGCATAGTAAACGTTGTCATCTGTTCAGCCAGGGCATTTGTAAGTAATCTGCAATGTAACAACACAGGCACGAAGATGTTCTAGAAAAGGAAAAGAATCATTTCATAGATCAACACTTGAATCACAGTAGTTCCAGTGCGTGTTTTCACAGACTGAGCTGGTAAGAAATGTCACTGCTAGGACTGGAATCCAGGTCATCTGTCAAGGCTAGGATAAAAGTGATTGTGAGCCTGTTTTCTGCCTCCAATTCTTTGATGAAGCTCTCTGGAGTTGTTATTTTCTACATTTATTTTTTCTATTCCTGCTGCTAAGACAGGTGTGTATAATTGTTCCCATAGTACCTTTAAAGCTGAAATGATAGCACTCAAACTATTATTGCAATGCTTTATTGAACTTCTTTGGATGCAATAAAGGAATCTTTTGAGAAACAGTTTCGTCATGATATCTCTCCTGAACTTGAATGTGGAAAATCACTTGGGGATTTCAGTGTGCTGCTTAAATTATGTTTTTAGAGGAAAAGGCATGAATAAAAAAGGAAGTCTTGTTTCTTAATATATTTGAATTATGAAAACAAATACTATTGTAACATTTATATGTCACAGTATTTTCATTTATATTGTGCTTTCTAAACACCTGGTAGAGCTTAACTGCAAGTAGGTCCAGTTTGAGTCTCAGACTTGGACAATGGATTATATTTAAAGGATTTAGCAGCACTTAATCATTTACAATAATTTAACATTTACAAAGGGATTCAATGGGATTAACTACAGTCACAACAGTGACTTAATTATGGATCTGAAATGGCAACATTCATAGTATGCTTGCTATGGGGTATTTAAATCAATTCACACATACACGCACATGGACACAAAGATAGATAGATAGATAGATAGGTAGATAGGCAGAAAAATATATCTAAATATGCAAAGGTATAGCTGTTAAATCTTCTTGAGTCCCATGAAATACTGTTGTGGTTTAACCTCACCTAGCAACAAAGTACCATGCATCTGCTCACTCACTCCCTTTCCACCCTGACCGTCATGTAATGGGGAGGAGAATCTGTAAAGAAAAGGAAAAAATCATAGGTTGAGATAAGATAAAAAACCAAAGTGATGTGCAGTACAATTTCTCCCCCCCTGCTGACTGATGCCCATCCTGTCCCAAAACAGTGATCAGCCCCTTCCAGCTAAACTCCACCAGTTTATAAACTGGGCTTGGCACTATAGGGTACGGAATACCCCTTTGGCCAGGTCAGGTCATCTGTCCCAGCTATGCTCCCTCACGGCTTCTTGTGTACCTCCTCACTGGCAGAGCATGAGACACTGAAAAGTCCTCGATTTAGGGTAAGGGCTACTGAGCAACGACCAAAACATCAGTGTGTTATCAACATTATTGTCACAGTAAATCCAAAACACAGCACTGTGCTAGCTACTAGGAAAATAAACTCTGTTCCAGCCAAAACCAGAACAAATAGACACTTTAAATGTCTTAGCATTTCTCAACGGTCAAGGGTCGAGAATGGAGTATATCAGCCCAGGCATTGTCGTCAGCTTCCGGGGATGATTCTCCAATGATCGCAAACTTGAGAGTCCATGAGCTCTGAGAGGGAGATGCTGGCTGCAGTCTAGGAGAGCTCAAAGGGCTCCCCTAGGACAAATATTTATAGGGTTGCAAGATGATTAGCTTTAGTCATCAGTCAGTTTGTTTCTATCCTGGTTGCAATCCAAGTCAGTAATTACTGGAATTTTTCAAAAGTCCAGTAACGGTTGTACCATTCCACTGAGACTACAATTCATTTAAGGAGTATTCTGAGGTTCTCAGGTAATGACTGAATATCTCCTATTCCCCTCCTTTGTCAGGCAACAAGAGTTCCTGGTACGGACAGTGTCACCCTCAGCCATGCAAGAGTTCCTGCTATGGTCAAGGGGTGCTTCACCAGTCAACTCATTACACAAAGGCCAAGGCCTAACAGGAGTTCCTTTACCTGAAGCTGGCAAACATTGTCCTGATTTTTAAGAAGGGCAAGAAGGAGGACCCTGGAGACTACAGACTTGTCAGTCTCACTTCAGTGACTGGTAAAACTATGGAGAAGATTATTCTGTGAGGTATTGAAAAACACCTGAAGGACAATGCAGTCATGCATGGATCACAACCAGCACAGCTTCAGGAGAAAGTCCTGCTTGACAAACCTGTTTTCCATTTATGAGAAGGTAACCCCCCCAACTGACCAAGGAAAGAAAGTTGATGTAATCTTTTTTGATATCAGTAAAGCTTTCAATACTGTCTCTCACAGAATCCTTCTGGACAAACTGTCCAGCACACAGCTGGATAAACATATCATGTTGTGGGTGAGCAATTTGGCTCATGGGTTGGGTGCAAAGGATTGTGGTAAATGGGATAACATCAGGCTGTCACTGGTCACTAGTGGGATTCTGCAGAGTTCCATTTTAGGGTCAGTGCTCTTCAATGTCTTCATAAACGTTTCAGACCCAGGACTCGAAGGTATACTAAGTTTGCCTGCGATACTAAACTGGGAGGAACCACTGACTCCCTCAAAGTCAGAGAGGTCCTGCAGAGATACCCAGACAAATTAGAGGGCTGGGCAATCACCAGCCATATGAAGTTTAAGAAAGACAAGTGCTGGATTCTGCACCTGGGATGGGGCAACCCTGTATGTACGTACAAACTGGGGAACAAGAAGCTGGAGAGCAGCGCCATGAAAAGGAATTTGGGAGTCCAGGCCAGTGGAAAGAGCCCTGGCATCCAGGAGGGCCAACCATGTCCTGGAGGACATTAGGCAAAGCATCACTAGCCAGTCAAGGCTGGTGATTGTCCTGCTCTGCTCTGCACTGGTGCAGCCTCACCTTGAATATTGTGTGCAGTTTTGGGCACTGCAATACAAGAAAGATATGAAGCTACTAGCCCTCCAAAGGAAGGCTACAAAGATGCTGAAGGGCCTTGAGGGGAAACCTTATAACAAGCAGCTGAGATTCAGCCTGGAGAAGAGAGACTGATGGGAGACTTCATCACAGTCTGTAGCTTCCTTGTGGGGGGAAGCAGAGGGGCAAGCACTGATCTCTTGTCTCTAATGACTAGTGACAGGACTCAAGGGAATGGCATGAAGCTGTGTCAGGAGAGGTTTAGGCTGGATATTAGGAAAAGGTTCTAGAGAGTGCTTGGCCACTGGAACAGGCTCCCCAGGGAAGTGGTCACAGCATCAAGCCTGTCAGAGTTCAAGAAGCATCTGGACAATGGCCTCAGGCATATGATGTGATTCTTTGGGCTGTCCTGTGCAGTACCAGGAGCAGGACTCAATGATCCTTGTGTGTCCCTTCTAACTCAGGTGGTTCTGTGGTTCTATGAGATTTTAGAGTGGCCGAGAGGAGGAAGGGGAGTTGTACCGCAATAGGAACACTATGAGCTTAAATTTGCAACAGTAGTTTTGAAACTACTGCTCCTATCTCAGAGCATTTTTTTTCACTCATTGGCTGAACTATTGGAAGCTACGGTATTCATGGTCAGGAGCAGTGGCAGGCAGAGGAAACCAGATGAACAGAATTTTCTGTATCACCATTGCTAGTCATATTTCATTCCACCCAGATGAATCAATATTGTAGCTTGCACAGCTGAGATATCTGGTTCTGAAACAAGATTAAAATAGCTACAGTACAGAATGTTTTACTCATTTCAAAGCTTCAAATTATTTTACAGAGTTAAATTACACAAATTTCATAGTTCTTTCCTTGTAGAAAGAGTTGGGCAGTTTATAACTAGATGAGAAGAAAAAACATGACTTATAGGAAAAAAACTTTTTCCCCAAAATACATTTCTAAATATGGAAAAAATATATAACTTTTGTCCTTTAGTACCATATTCTTATTTTACTTTATTTTTCAAAAAATAGCCAGTAATTTTGATGGTTGAGCTGCCCACAGCCAATTTCATTAATAGCAATTCAAATCCCTTCACAGATCTGTGAACAGGTTCACCTCCAATTATTCTAAGGGTTTCTATGGTTCATTTACTAATTCATTTATTGAAGTCTATTACATTCTTTTTCTAGTTGATTTCAGTCCAATATTTTGAGTAATACTAATATAACCCTAATTTGGTTAGTTACAAAACCAACTGGATCCAAGCTGCATCTAAAAATGTGATTTATTCTGCTATGTACAAACACCTCAGAAATTTCAACTGTTTGCACAGCTGAAGTCAGTGTGTTGGAGTTTGTAGGGAGTCACATTTGGAGAGAGTGATATGCTCTGGAAAACTGATTGTGGCTTCCCTATAATGACCTGTTTATAAGAAATAGAACAAGTTTAAGTAAACTGATTGTTTATCTGATTATCATGGTTCAGGCATGTCTCCCCCGACCTTGAGTGAAGTTTTTGTGGCTATCGGAGGACTTTACCAACTATCTGTAGTCTGGAAGACCTTTATTTCCATCCCGACACATGCTCTCAACCAATCCATCTCGTTTTGGCTGCAGAGCCTAGCATCCTTCCCATGCTTGCAATAATGTTTTGGGTAGACAGGCACTCATTAAAATGTCAATATATGACAGGCATTAGGCACAAAATCCATGAAGTTATTAAAGATTGTAATTTTAAATCCACTTATGTCATAATTGAATCTAAAATATCTTTCTTCCTTTATTCAGGTGTTTTGCTGTAGATTTCTGCACACTTGACATCTCAGACTGTATTTCTTACATTGTATTTTCATAACCTTAGTGCAGCATAAACTGGCACTGCCAGAAAAACAAGCAATTTTACCCTTTCCCCAGTTCTTATTTTCTGTCCTGTTCTTTGTGCCAGCATTACTGTCCTTGCAGACATATGTAAAACTGAAAGTTTTACCTCCTCCCAGTCATGAGGAAGAACTAGTTGGTTTGTGTTGGGTTTTTTTTGCAAAAGATCAGTGTTAAGAAATAGAATAACAGAAGCACTATAAAAAATTCTTAAAAAGTCCCTTTGAAACAAAAACTGGTTTGTGTGGAAAACAGACACTTCTTTGGAGTTTGAAGAAAGCAGTCTAGCATAAGATATCAAGAAATACAGGAGACTAGCAGGTGAGAAAGTTGCATATTTAGACTCATTGTTGAATAGCTTCTGGGAAATCATTATGTCCTCAAGAATTTTAATACTCATTTGGCCTTCACAGTTCTTTTGGTACTCAGGGAGTTCGTTCCACAAAATACTCTGGGTTTTTTCATCTGTTTGGTTGGAATGTGTTAATCTTTGCATTGCATTCAGATTTAACCACAGGGAGTCAATGTACACTTGACCTTTGACTCAATTATAGTTCCCTGTATCTAAGAAGCCCCCACACTAGCAAAAAAATCTTCAACACTTAAACCTTACAAAAAAATAAAAATATTTCAGGAAATGCAAGTTTGTCTGCCTAGCAAAAATGACTACTAAAAGCGCATTGCCTTAGTGCTCAACTCTTGTCATAAATTCCTCACTGACAGGTAAGACCTGCATCATGCCATGTCTCACGAAACCTAAAAGCAGTTGCAAACCTCACAAGTAAAACTATGTCTGTGGAAAAAAGTGATTTTGAAAACCCACCTGATGAAATATTCTCTTATTCTTGAGAGAAATTTCAGTGCCTATGAGCTCAGTGTCTTCAGAAAAAACTGAAAATCTTGTAAATGGAATCTTCTTCTCATAATGTCACCAGTAAGACACAGACACAGTTGAGATAGATCACTTACTCAATGATTATTCTGAAATTAGTCATCAGAAAGAGAAAAAGAAGAACATTTTACATCACATACACAAGTTGTACTCAATGTGCCAAAATGATCTAAAGAAAGTGGAAATAGAAACTAAAATGTATACATATTGCACAGGACTTTCTAAAATTCTTTGCCTCTGCTTTCCTCCTAACTTCCAGTTTCCCATCCATGAAATAAGTGTTTCATGCAGTCCCTCCACCTGTCCCAGGAGTTCTCTTATCATGCCATGTTTCTTTCCTTTTCTTTCTTGTTTGTTTGACTTAATTCTTTTTTTTTTTGGTAGTAATTTATTGTTGTTGATAGGCTCTTTGAGAACCAAGGACAAGAGTCATGGAAGAGACACGACTCATCATATCCAGTCTCCTGCAATCTCAGACAATCATGTGAATCATGTTTGGTCCAGAAGGACTAGAAAAACATCCACTCTCCACATCACAAAATGAAAAATATTTCTTTTTGTTTGATGAACTGTACAATAAGATGAAAAGCAATGCTACTACAGTGCTTCAGAAAGAAATGATCAAAACCTTATGAAATGGTCAAAACCTTTCTCCCTGTAGCACTGAGTGGCCATTTGTTACAGAAATTACCTTAGTAAGCCAAAGGGAGAAGTACCGTGCAAATGGGATCAACAGTGCCAATATCAAGTCTTCACTTATTTAAGCCAGTAAAAAGTACTAGTAGTTATTCCTATTATTACTATTATTACTACTTCTGTTATTGTTATTGTTATTATTATTTATTATTATTATTATTATAATTTTCATCCTGGATCATGTGTCCTGAAACTCTGTGAGAACTTCTTAATTCAGATCTCTGGTCTATTGCTGATTAATTTTTGGAAGTGAGTTTTGAATATGTAGAATAGCTGAACTGCTTAGCCTCCCTGTGACTTGTCAGCTTGAATGAGAATGGACATATATGGACATGGATAATACAAGAAAACTTCATCTATTGTCAAAAGAGATCTGCAAAATTGGCTGCCCTTTACACTAATAAGGTTAGTAAAGGTAAGGATGACTGTGAAGAATTGCAGAAGAACATTGAAAGACTGAGTGGTTGGGTGATAAAAAGGCAGGAAAATTTCAGAATCAAAATTTATAAAATCGTACATATGAGACAGAACAGTCCTAATTTAAAATATATTCTTGCATGTTTACTACAAGTCTTGAAAGGCACTTTAGGATTATAATAACAGGTCTATGAAAGTGTTAGCTGAATAAGAATAAAAAAAAATAAAAAGAAAAAAAAGAAAAGGCAAAAAAAAGGACAAAAAAAAAGGAAAAGAGAAAGACAAAGACAGAAGGAGAAAGAAAAAATAAACAAAGAAAAAACAGAAAAAATATTATGCTGCAGAATAAATTGATTATGCTTCTGCATCTTGAATACCATCTGTAATCCCTCATGTCAGAACGGATGTAGTAGAACTGGAACAAGTGTAGGGAAGATTCTGTACTAAAAAAACAACCTCCTTCAGTCTGCAAAAAGACAATCCAAATGTACTGTCAGAGAGATTTATGAGGGATATGAACAGGAAACAACTCTTGGCAATAGCAAGAGGCTTAAAACAATTACATTAAAACATTAAAACCTTCATGAGGCAGCTCAAAATGAAAAAAAAAAGAAAGATGGTCCTTCACACAACATATAAGATTGAGCTGACATTCCTGTCCACATAATGTTTTAGATACCATAAATTTCTATTAATTGTAAAGATAACGTCACTGCCTCAGAAAATTTCTTACACACAGATTGCTGCAGGCTAGAGACACCTACGCTAATTTTGTAAATTCTGTTTTTCTTTCAGATAAGCACCATCATCTATTGCTTCAGACAGAATATTCAGCTAGATGTGTCTTTGACCTAAACAAGCAGAGTTGTTTTTGTCTTTTGTCAGAGCAGTAGTTCCTGATGCCTGGTTCCCCTGAGGCATCCTAACACCCAGGACTTCTGAAACAATGGCTACTGCACAGAACCCTGCCTGATCTGCTTGGGTGCACTACGTCATATACAGAAGGGATGCTCTGAGTTATTGTACACAGTCAGAGACTTACCAGTCAGTTTATTGATATGTGCACAATTGGCTTGACACTGCCTAAGAGATGGACATAATACATGTGCCTGCATGGTGTATTTACTTTTAATTCTGTGCAGAAATTCCTGAGACACATACAGGAATCCTAACCAACAACAAAAATAAATTAATTCCTTTAAGAAATTGTTCACTTTTCCTAGACAAAAGGTTAATTTCAATTATGCTATGGCACTCAAAGCACAAAACAATTTTATTGAAAAAAGGAATGTAGCATCTGCATTCCATGTTGTATTTTAAGTATGATATTTAGTGGATTCTCACAATAAAAAGAAAAAAAAGTGCTACAAGACATATCATCCAGTACATTCAGGTTGGATTTCAGTTTATTTGGGGAATTATTGTATATCCCTTAATAATCTTATTTCTTTTATCACTTGGATTAATTAAATTATCTCAAAATTCCATTTGTCTGTCGATATCTGAGGTTTGCTTTTTGAATTTTGGAGATATTCCATAAACAAATTGGTTTTGCTGTTCAAGATGGATTCAGAGAAAACTGGAGAAATATTGAGTTCTTTATTGATTAAGATAAGAAAAAAGGTCATATGCTGTAAAAGTTACAATTGATCAGATTTGTCCTCATTTACCATCTGTATGCAATAAGTGTACAGCTGGAAGTTTAGGCCACCGTTTTTTCTTCAGATGCTATCTTCTATCAAGTTGTTATTGTGAACATAGAAGTTTTGGGACTTTGTCTTCCACATGGATGTCAGTACTATCATTACCTTATTTTATGGGTAAAACCCTCTGTACAAGCTGGCCTACTTCCATGAGAAACATAACTTTGAGACAGTCAGTCCCTCTCACTCAAAAGCAATGTGTTCATTGCAAACCAATGTGTACTGCCTCTATCCAAGATCATACTTTCCTAGATATTAGAAACCAGACCAGTTTGCTTTGTGCTGTTTCCTTTGGGGACAAGAAGAGAAAGAAGTGAGGAAGAAGGTGCACCAAAAGCAGATTGCTGTAAGAAAAAAAACAAAACCTTGGAGTAGAGGAAAAAAGTATTAGCAACACATCAGAGAGACAGGACATCTGATTTCACACACTGTGATGAACTCCTTGATAAATAATTAGAGCTTAATTGGATTAGTGGTCCTCCATCTTGTGGTCAGAAAGTGAGACTCAAGAACTTTCAACAATCATGGCTCTCTCTGGTAGAAGACTGAGTTAGCCTACTCATATAACTCAATTTATTCAAAGGAAATACAATCCAGAGATGCTCATTTGCTTTCTATTCATTTGGGTCTGCCTGTTTATTGTGAATGATCTAGCTCCTTATTCCTGCAAAGCTGAAATCATATGTACACTAAATACATGGACACACATAAAGGTAAGGCAGCTGTGTGTTCCTGCTTTTCAGCCTTCTTAGGTAACCATCCTGTTTGTTCAGTGTCAGAGTAGAGGAAGGAGTTTCAGCTGCAGATGAAAAGGAAGAGAACCTTCAGATGGCAAGTTTATAATGAAGCCATTTCCTCTGACTTGCTTCCTTGTATCTTCAACCTAAGAAGACTGATATAAATGAAAGAGTGAAAGGGCAATTGTTTCCACAAACAGTGCACTTGTGATGCTAGAACATGAAGCAGCAGCATAAGGCAATGCCCATGGTAGCAAGGGGAAATCTCTCTGCTGGGGAAGGCTGAAAGAGAAGCAGTGATTGTGAAAGAGAAAGTAATTTAGGAGTGTTAGACTATGGCATTGTGTTGCATGTCACAATGACACATGAAACCCCAATTCGTGGACAAAACAACTTTAAGCTACCTAATAAACTATTTGGGAAAAGATAATATACAAGAGCAGAGGGGAGCAATATTAGAGTCTTTTGGGAGGTAATGACCAAGTCTTTGGGACAGTAATGATATAGTGGTTCACATAGCCATGGTAGTGAGAAATTTAAAAAATCAAAGTTAGCTGGAAGACTGAGTAAATTTGAAGTAAGAAGATAAAGCAGAATTTTTGCAACTACATTATTTGAATGCTTATTTCTTTTTTTTGTTTGTTTTATTGAAATCTATTTCTATTGCACTTACTTTTAGCAACTTCTACACAAACAAGGAAATCAAATATAAGGATGCTTGAAGGACAATTTCTAAAAGAAATAAAAAGCATACTTTTTCTTTGCTTTACTACTTTATTGCCACATGCATGTAATTTTCATTCAATCCCTTTGTCATCTGTTGTTACACAATATAGCAAAATTACTCTGTTATTTGTATTTATTTGTATATTTGTATTACATATTTAATAAAACATATTTGGGGGGGCTGGTGTCATATGTAAGGCTGACCAAGATCAGTAATAATATTGATAAAACATCATATTGCAAAAGAGTTTGTTTAGATAATGCAGTGATTACTCAGTTCGATATTCCTAGATGCTTCTTAATTATAAGATAATACCAAAAATAGAAATAGGTGTTTTTGCTAGGCAATATTTGTTCTGCCAAAAGCACATTGTGATGTTAGTCATGAATCCAAAATAAAGAATATATAAAATAGATTACAGCAATATCAGTGAATTCAAAATTAGAAGTTTGGCATTTCATCAAATTGCTGGTAACTCCAGATGGCACAGTCCTATCTGAAGCATGTTCAGAAGACAAGTCCACCAATTACTGTTGGTTGTTCTCATTAAAATGTTTTCACAGATAAAAGGTTTCATTTTCTGTTCTCCATTTTGTTAACATATATTCTAAACAAATTTGCACAAGCTAATCTCTTTTTGAAGAAAGGCAGTATTTCTATATCAATATACTTTCCAGATTTTTCAAATACTGTGTTTCCTGGACATTTCTGTTTGAGATATACAAAAGCTTTTTGAGAAGTCTTCTCCGTGTCTGACAAGTCAAAATGTATGCTTCAGTCACATATTCCCTGACATTCAGCTGCAAATAAAAGGCCAAGTAATAAGGAAGTTAGGCAAGCAATTCCTAATCTGCTTACAGCCCAGGATGGAGTTGTCGACTGGAGATTGTTACCTCCTGATCACTTATACGAACAGGAGATCTGAGTCTTTCTAGGTGTTTTACACTGGCATGGGAGGATTCTGTGGTCCTCATGGTTGATTTGTTTTTCAACAGAAAGCTCATACTTAGGCTAAACATAAATACTAGGAATTGCCACACAAGCAGATTAGTAAAATGTTATATTCACTGACATCTGTAGGAGTTTTTCTATATATTACAGTAAGAAAACGCACATGTTTTGTTTCTGTCTGTGTAAGTTCAATATTCTGAGCCCTCAAATAAGGCATTTGACATCTGGATCTCCGTAAACAAGATTCTTGATCTATTTACCATCAGAAGTGTTGATATTATGCATCAAAGGCACCTACTTAACCCCATACCGCTTTTTTTCTTTGACATTTTATAATGGAAGCTGTGTTTTTTTAGTTTGGGAGGCTTTTTGTTCTTGGTTTTTGGTGGTTTGTTGTTTTTTTTTTTAATCTACAGGCCTGTTTTCTTGAAGAGTAATTTATGGATGAAGTTTCTGCAATGGAACATTTTCTTCCAGTGCTTCTCAGAATTTGTAACAATTTTCTGTGTATGATCTGCTTCAGGTCAGCCATGACCACTCAGTAGGTGAGCTGGCAATCTGGGACAACAGTTCTGAGGCTTTTTTACAGAGGATGTAAAAAAGTTTCAGAGTTAATCTTACTGGCCACTATAGACTCTCGACTGTATTTTATGTAGATGATGTTCCAACATGCCTCTGAGGTACAGCAGTGCAGAACATGCTGAGGTACCTCAGCAGGCATTCATTTTGCAGTGCCATAGACAGTGCCCCCTCTCGGGGGAGGATGGAGGACGCATTTGGGCAGAAAACGCTGGGCTGTCAGACAAAAGCACTGAGTCACCTCTGAGGAGGAAAGTACTCAGGTACCTTGGGAGCACTGAGGTACTTCAGGGATGCAGGGCCAGAGCTTTGGCGGGAAGGGCTGCGATGTCTCTAGGGGGAGCAGGGGCTGTTCTGTGGGAAACACTGAGATCCTTGAGAGGGCTTGGGAGAGAAGTGTGAGAGTTTGGTGAAGAATTTGAGTGGGAAAGGCAAGTGGTGATAGCAGAGGCCTTGGGTGAGGTTTGTCACAGATTTCCTGCAGAGGGAGCAGTGTGTGGAGGGGAGCAACACAATCCAACCCAGTACGTCAGAGTTGGGCAGTGGAGATTTTTGGCAGGAAACACTGAGGTACGTCAGGGTGACAGACCATTTTTGGGAAGAAAAGCTGAGGTATCTCAGAGGGAACCTGAAGGTTCTTGAGGGTAGAGGGTGTTCACCTATTTAAAGGGGACATATGTAGGAAGGATGTTGGGGTCCCTTAAGGTGATAGTGAAATGTGGGAATGGGGGAACTATCTGAAGAGAGCAGTGCACGTGTGTGAGTGGGAAACACTGAGGTACCTCAGAGGGAAGGAACAGTGTAGGATTTAGTTAAAAGTGTTAACATGACAGAAAGAAGAATGAACAGTTTTGTTTAGTAATTCATGAGGGAGGTGATAAAGTCTCAGATGGAAAACACCAAAGTTTGTTGAGGGGACAACAGAAAGTTTTTTTGGGAAATGCTGATGTATCCCAGATGTGGCGTTTTGAGGATTTCAGAAGCAAAAAGAGGTTTACCCTCATATGGGCAATGAAAGGTTTTAGCTAGGTGGGTAGAACTACTTCAGAAGTGATAACAGGGGTGTTTAGATGGAAAAGGAGGGGGTTCCTGGAGTGAACAGCAAGGGACTTTAGGAGGGAAATTCTGAGGTGAACTTGCTCAGGACTTTTGGAAAAATGTTGAGCTACCTGAGATTACATATACAGTAGCAGGACGCAAGAAAGAAGTCTGATTTGGGAAGCAGTAAATTAGCTCTTGAAAAAAAAGAAAGGAATAATCTAACAAAATGTAACAGAATGGCTACTGTGGCAAGGAGAGTGAAAATTTAGTGGAAAATTGGAAGTATTTTTAAAAGAAAGACTAAAAGGGCTTTCAAAAAGAATCATTTCATCCTCAGGGGTTCCACAGGGACTGCAGACTGACTCACTACAAGAGGACTGGAGAAAGGTACAACTGAGAATGAGTTAGAGATTAGGTGGGAAAAGCTGAAATAAGAAAGGGCTGTCAAGTGGAGTGAGTCTATCCACATGATAGTAAGTGAGAAAACAATCTTGTGTGACAATGTGCTGAAGTAGAAGCAAAGAATAACTGTTTTAGCAGGAAATATAAAAAACCCTCTTTGCATTAGGAATTACTCTTGCTTTACAGGGAAAGCCACCATAGAAGTCAATGGAGAGTTATGAATGCAGGTTTGGAACAGGTTATAGGAAGAAAATGCAATGACACCCACACAAAGAATGACTGAGACAATAATTCACATAAACAAGTCTTCGGGACATGGATTTTTAAATTTTAAACCTTTTTTTAAACAGGAAAGGTTACTGGAATAAGACATATGATGCATATGATAACTAAATAATCTATATCTTAATAGAACTATGAAGAAAAACAACCAAACAAACCACAATGCTTGGATGGAAGAATAAAATTCCATACTGAAACACCTTGGGAGCAAAGATTTTCACAAAGGTGCCTCTTCCTCCTGTCCCTGATCACCTGTAAAGGATGAGGTGTCCTCTGGTAGGGAGGTGGGGTAGGCGGCTGGGAGTGGCTGTTTCTGGAAGGGAAGGCCTGAGAGGGATAGGGAGTAAAGCCCCTCTTGCACCGGTAGGCAGTTAAAGGTGGGAGAGCACAGTCCCTGCCTGATGCCACCTCCCAGACAGGTGGCCCTGTGACAGCAGCTGCTCCCCCATGGTGGTGGACATGGGTTTGGGTGTGCTGCCCAGGGCATCCATGAAGGAGCGAGAAACTGCAGAGGAGATCTCTGCCTTCTGTGAGTAGCAGGCAGCTGGGATATCTGGGCCTGAGCAGGGCAGATCAAGTCTTTCCTGAGTTGCCTTTGTTCTGGCACGCTGGAAGGCACTCATGCTGCTGCTCCAGGAGTCCATCCATTGATCCATGTAGCAGGAAGGGGCACTAAAAGTTCATATGTCTCCATCTCTAACTGATGCCTGTGTCTTTGAGCAGGCTGTGGAGAAGCAAGAAGAAGGAAGAATGACTGGGAAGACCAAGGGAAGAGAGTGAGGAAGAAGTGCAGAAGAGTGGAGAAGGGCAGAAGAGGAGAGGTGCTCTGGGCAGAGCACTTCAGTCCAGTTGAGCATCCCCATGGAGGGGGCCTTTTGGTCCCATTTCCTACTCAGAGCTGGATGACCTCCCTCTAAACAGGGCTGAGGTCTGTAGTATAGGGGCCATTTGCCACATTGCTCCTTTGGCTGTGTGAGGAGTGACAACTCTGTAAGGAAGGTGAGAGTCCCTCTCCTCTCACTTGAGGGGCAGCCAGAGCTCACCTCAAGTCCTTGTTCCCTCTGTAGAGGAGGGCACTGTTCACCTGTCAGCTTTCTACCAGCTGGTCCCATGTTTTCATATCCTAATTTTCCATAGTGCAAGAGAAAGTAGAACTCAATGAATTCTGAAAGAATTCTGAGATAATCATCCACTGCTGTTAGTACTATTTTGACATATCATCCCCTATCTTTCCTCTCATTCCTGGAAATAGTATAATCTGATAGTTTGTGTGCAGTCTCCACAATATATGATTTTAAGCCTTGCCCTTTGCTTCTCATTGTGAAATTTCAAACACTCAAGGCTGTAAACAGATCTTGCTGATGGAGCTGTGTCCTGAGAGAATCACGTAGTTGAAGATGAAAAATATTTTGATAATATTTTTAACACTGTATAGTGCACAGACAGTCTGGAGTTGTTTACTAATGGTCAAATCAGAGAGAAGAAGAAATGAGTGATGTTTTAGATACTAGAGAAATTATTCCTGAGTAGAAAGACTTATGGAAAGCCCTTGAGAAAAGAACTGATCTTTGACCCCGTGAAAGAGAATATCAGCTTTCTAATGAAACAAATAAGCAAATAAAGCCTTGAAAACATAAATTTATATAAGTGGAATTCTGAGAATTAGTGACACTGATATTTCATGTCAGCAACAGACACTGTACATAATGGATTGCTAAATTATACCTAGGTAAATATAGACTCATACTTCACGCTCCTAGGTGAAGCCTGAAGTTTATGGGAAGTGTTATATCCAATAATATTATATTATATTATCTGATTGTAATATCAGTTTGTAATATAGTGTAATATAGTGTAATATAGAGACTGTATACAGTCTCATATCATGACCCATAAGCCAAATCTGATAACATAATGGGAAATGTTAGTTCAGCAGCCACTCACAGAATGTTTTAGTTAGCTTAACTTTTCAGATTTTCAGGTTTCTTTCAAAATGGGGTTGAACTGGTGATATGTAGGTAACCACTGAAGTGGACCTGCCTCGTCCTTTCATGACATGAAAATGTGCTGGGTTACCCAAATATGAAATTCTGCTGGCTGCTCCAGCAGTGTGTTGGAGAAGACTACAGAGGATTTTTATCTGTTCTGATATTCTGTCTGCCTTGGCTCCATTGTGGATCTCAAACAATTAAGAGTAAGGACAGGCTTGAAATTTCCTCTCCCAGTGTTCCCCCCAAAATCATGGTAGACTTACTACCTCACTTTGCCTTCTTCTATCAGCGGAAAGAGAAACGTGGTAGTTAAGTGAAAATGCCTATAAAAAAAATGAAGACCCGGTCCTCTGGGAGGGGGGCTATTGCCTCAGCTGGTGTTCAGGATCCGTATTATTTAGCAGGTCCTATTTCTTGTTAGTAAACAAAATTCAAGTAAGCTCGTAGGAGGCTACCTGAGATTCTGGGAAATGGCAAGTAACTGTGGAGTGCTGTGGGTGTCAAGATTTGGCATTTTGAGATGGGGACCTTATTTTACATAAGAAACAAAAACATACACTTCAGCTAAGATAAAACTCTTTTTAGAGTAATGGTTTGTTATATTTTAGCAACTATTTAGTATATGCAGTCATCTATTGTCTTTTTTCTTTTCTGTAGCCTTGGAAACACTTAAAGGCAGCATGTGCTATTTCCCTTACATATATTTCATAAATAATCAGTTTTAATTGCTTGCAATAAATGTATATGGGTGTAAGACTTTGAAGCTACACTGAGTCCAATGGTAATAATGACATGAACTACCACAGACAGATATGTTCCATTGTGGCCTAGATGGAGAGAACACTGAAAATTTTATTTCTTCCTAAGGGTTATAAAATTAATACCAGACTTATATGAAGCATTTTTTAACAGATAATTAAATACTGAGCTAAAATCGATGCTTTTTTTTTTTAAATGTAGATAGATTGGAATTTGTGCAGAAAATACTGTTTCCTGTTATTCAATAATCAGAGAAGCCAAACCTTAAAATGTATGGTTCTTAGTTTTGAGGTTTCTGTATGAAAACATTTTTGTTTTTTCTTATCTCATTTCTCATCATATCAGTGAACCTTCCTATCAGTGCTGCAGGAATATTTATGACAAAAATTCTGCACACAGAGACTGAGAAAAAAAAAACAAGTATGATCCATTTAGTCTTTGAATAGAAATTATCACTCTAAAGCTATGCTAGAAAGACAAATGGGCACTTTGTTGCACAGATATAAATGTTCTAGAAATTATTTAAATTTTTTTCATAATCCTCAGCTGAAAGTTTTCAGTGTGTTATGAAATGTGAACACAAACTGCCTATTTCATTATGACACTCCAGACTGAGGTATGTTTGTATCACTTTAATCATTAAATGCTTATCATTCAGTTTCCAAGTTCAAACCATGGCATTTTTTCCTGGAAATGTCCTTTTAAATGAAAGAGATAAGTAAAAACCAAGGAAATTCATTACACATTTCAAACAGGTGCATGCTGACATATCAGTGCGCAGTTTGACCATCAACATTCCTTTTTGAGAAAAAGTAATGGTAGGCAAAACCTGTTCTTCCTCAAAAGTCAGATTTTTTAGATTCTTTCTTACAGTGTCCACTGTAGGCTATTAGTGTGCACAAATCAGTCAGCAGCACATTACAAATGGCAGTGAACCGTGTATCTGATTATCCCTGGATGATCAGCGGCATCCCATAGAGATCTTCGTGGAAGTTTGACATGGCAGTCATGAAACTTGAAAAACATTTTGAAGGATTAATGGAGAGAAATGTTCCCCTTCCCAGACAGACTTAAGCTGCATAACTTTCCAGAATATTTTCTATTATTCAGATGACATACATCATTTAAAGGGATATCTATTAATTAAGCAGGATTTGGAGACTGTTGAATATCTTTGAATAGAAAGTAATAATGGTTCTAAATTTCTAGGGTTGTGGAATCCAGAAGACAGACGCAAGGGTAGTTTTTAATTGCTAAAGATGACTGCTGCACTACAGATGCTGTAAGGACTAATGTGACATATTGTCCAAGATTTGAAACATCAGAATTCACAGCAGATCTCTTTGACAGAATCCAATATTGGTCCAATGTAAGAATTTTCCCAGAGAGATGTTTGGAGAAACTATATGTAACACTTCTGCTTTGTTTAGAGAAAAAGCATTGCACTGCTTGACACTTGTGATTTATATGACCACAACCCCATGGGTACGTTATCAGCCCTTCTAGAAGCATCCTTGCTGTGAAATAAGAAGCACATGTATTTCAAAAAAAAAAACAAGCCAAAATCCCACCCAAGATCTATCAATACCTATCAATCAAGTAATACAGAGAGATTAATGCTTCCAAATGTTACACTGATACCCAGCTTTGAAAAATTGGAAAGATTAACTTTTCTGCACAGTAAATTATGTTGCTTATTACAGCAAGTTGTGTATACATGGTTCTTTGGAACCCTCAGAAACATTTTTTTACACATTGATAATGCTGTGATTTGTTGTTCTGTTGTATATGCTGTGTTTCTCTACTGTGCTTTATAACATAACCATACAGGGGAATTTCTAGGGGCACATGATGACAGAGATGTCAGTTTAAATAGATGGCGATTAATTCCAGTTCTGGAACTTAGACTTTGGCAGAAATACAGATGGAGGTATCTTAATCTCTATTCTAGCACTAAGGAAGAGCAAGAAACCAGACAACTGCAGCTCAGAAAGTTCTTCTCTATATGGAGATTACCATTACTATGCTCAAATCTGGTCCTTTGGCTACATACACTCACCTAAACTTTTCCACATGAAATTAGACAAATTTTCTTAGACCAGCTCTAAAAGGTGGGTTCCCTTTGAATACATTACTGCAGAGTAAGGCATAAGAGATTCCAGAGTCTTGGAAAATTCTTATTTGCTGTAGCCACACATCAAAACACCAATAGCTTTTAGGGATATCATATTATTAAAAAGCCTAATTGAGTGTGAGTGATCAGTACCATCAAATTACTGGTTTTATACAGATATATATTGCACATAATATTAAAAACTCTTCTACCTTCTGCTGCTTAGAAATGCACACCATCTAGCATTAAAGGCATTTTGCGAAAGTAACTAGATAACATGTTAATCATGAACCCCAAACTTCCAGAAACTATGAGGCTAAACTTTTTTAAAAGCAACGGTTTGCCCTCAGAGGTAAAAAAACCTTGTGGATGCTTTTATACTCTTCTGTCTATGTAATGGTCACATCAGAGAAACAGGAGGTAGACCCTTTTAAGAAAAAAAATACCTACTTTTTGCAAAGTCTTAACATGAAATACGGTCTGAAATAGGAGACTTGCAAATGCTATGTTTTTAATAAAGAGTTACAGTCCCCTGTGCTTTGTTTGAAAAAGAGTGAAGGAGAAGGCAGAAGTTTGTAGAATAAGAAAATCCAAGTAAAATTTTAGAACAATAAAAAATCATTTAAAAAAAATTTCTAAGGAAAACTGCATTATTCTAATCTATTAGAGTTTTCTAAGAAGGTGATAAAAGTGGAGATGTGTTGAATGAGGTAAGTACTCAACAAAATAAGGATCCTTATTAGAATTATTTTTAGCAATATGTAGGTCATTTCTTCTGGCAAAGAAGGATTCCAGAGATATTCCCTGACCTTTCCTGATCTGAGTGAACAAATTGCAATAGTACTTATTTTACATAGAAAAATGTTTTTAAAATAGTGGATTATCATCATTTAGGACATAAAATAGTCCTGCTTCTGGTTGTAAATTCCAGCAGCTACAGCAGTCAATCTCAGAGGTTAAAAAATAACAGAAGCTTGGCAGTGATGAAACCAGCTGGATTCAGGGAATTTATTGAAGCTATAGTTAGTAGTGTGTCTTAAATATCATGTTAAATATTCAGATTAAAAAATAGCATGAATAAATTACAACAATAAATGAAAAGATTTCCAATAAAATACTTTTAAATTAAATCTAAAGGTCTAAATAAGTATTATTTAAAACACCATAGCCAGAGTCTTGCATTTCTAAAGGCATATCAAGAGGAAGAGTTAGAGTTCAACGTAGAACTTCAGTTCTGGTGCGTTAATTAAATTTTAATGTATTTTTTCCTGAAAATTGCTGAAATCTGTTTGCCTAATGTAACCTACCTCATTCCAGTTAATGGTATTGAAACATCCTAAAGCTAAATGACTGAGGCAAGACTGAGATAAAAAGTAGCTCTTATACAGGAAAATGTTGTGTTGTATTAGAGACTTCCCTCATTTATTTGCATTTATAAAACTTGGTAAGAAATCACTGCAAGTCCTCATGTACTACATGTTGCATGTTGCCTAAAATTATGATGTCAGATAGCATTTTTCTGACTTGTTTTAGCACCTGGTGTACAGCACAGCTTCTGGAGTGAAAAAGGCACAAGTCATGACACAGCCTTAATCCATGCTGAGCTTCACAACTGCAAGCACAACAGGTAACACGGTACTACACAATCTTCCTACCCAAAAAATGCCATGCCCACCAGTGCACAGATCGTGAGTCTTATCTGGCAAGGGTGCCACAGCTCACATGCAGCCTGAACAACCTGTGCTCAAGCAGTACGGGCTTGTGCAATGTGACTGGTTATCCTACACTGCAGAGTTTTCAGCAACTGAGTCTGAACTACCGATGTAGGTTAAATTTCGTTTGAACCAAGTTGCTGAAGATCAAAAAGCAAGCTGCCCTTAGTGGAACCTATGTTGGGTTAGCCTCATGTCCTCACTAGTGGGTTTACAGTTGGTTAAAACCTCATTAAAACTGGATGGGGGCAGGGGAATTAAATTAAAAACAGTTTATAACAGTAGAGACAATTGTTCCCATTTATATCATTTATGTGTGAAGCCATTCTTATACCAAAACTCTTAGGAGAAAAAGAAATTATTGGGTGGGCAAACTAATGTAGCTTTTCTTCACAAATTCAACAAAATTGTGCAGCTTTTTATTTTCCCAAAAGCCTGCAAAGCCAGATATGTTCCACTGTAATCTGTGAAAATACCATACACTTGAGAATTTATTAGATCTGGCATGTCTTGGTGCTGAGTATTGTGCAGGTATCTGGAAAGGCTTATTTCAACACACTAACTGTGCTAGCGCTTGGATACATCTAATTATAGACCTGTATGCAGAATAATAATCGTTGTTAATGCATAGTTACCAACACAATCACTGACAAAAGAGAGTCAAAGTCATGCTGTGGATGGTTTGGCTTGAAACCCTGAATGTCTTATGAAGATTTAAACGTTATTAAGAAAAGTCCATTGTTTTCAGAATAATTATTTCCCTGCTGAGAAAACATCCCCCAGTCTGCAAAACTAGCATATTAACTTAGCATGAAAAAACAATCTTATGACATTTATTTCCGCTAGGATACTAGAAACACTAATGAGAAACGAAATGTGCAAAAATGTTTGTTGATGGGAAGGCAACACGCTTAGAGAACAAAAACTTTTCCTTTTTTTTTTTTTTAAACAAGTTATCATGAGTTTCTCATCGTTCCACAAACTCATACAATTTAATAAGATATTTAGGTCTCACTGGAGTTTAAGATAACTTGGGGTGCTCCTGGTGGTTATCATCGAGAATTATTTTTCTTGGTATTACACAAGACTGTGATTTCAACTATAGACACCTTGCAAAAGAATACAAGAGCTTTATGCATCTGTGTCAAGGCTGCCTTCTCCTTTCCTGAGATACACTGACTTACCCAGGCTAACACGTATTGCTCTGGACTCATTTTCCTTTTGACCCCTCCATATGTGGAATTAAGAAAAAAGTTGCCTCAGAGGCATAAATACCCTGTGCTAAACTCGACTTTTGGGTTGATGTATGCTGCACCTCAGGCCTTTCTGATGCTAGCCCACCAGTGTGACAGAAAAGGCTGCATGTGCTGCACCTTTTAATTTTGCTGTGATGTTATAACCAATTATTCTGAAGGGAATAGGCAGCAGGCGGTACTGAGATTTATTGTAGCATTTAGTTAGGATGGAAAGTGGTTGCTTTCAATAACAGGAGGAATAGTGAAAGCACGCAAATGAACTAAATATTTGAAAAATATTTTAGCCCTGGACCTAAACTCTTGTTTTCATTCATAGAGCAGGACCATGCAAAAGGTGATACTTCCCACGTAGTCTCTATTCAGACTTCCTTGGGTTGTTGTCTGATGGTGTCTTCAGCTGCGTTGGTTACAGTCCCAGCTGGGGTCATCAGGCAAAACACAGTCTCTGAGCACATAAAATCCTTACTCTTTCTTTTGAAATATTTAGCAATTAGTCTCAATCATGACTGAAAGCTTTTTCCTACAGGATTTAGAGGAGATTTTTAGGTGCTCAGGGTTAATTTCTACAGTCTTCAGATCTTGTACCACTTTCATACCTTGTGCTGCATGCTGAAAAATAATCTTGCGCAGATGTTTCCTTATGTATGAATCAGTCTGGGCTTAAAAGGCGCTAATTTTTCAAGCAATATCTTCCAGTAGAAAGGCAATTAGGCACCTCAGTGAGATGCATGCCAGACTGACTTGAAAAATCTGTATTTCAAACAGGAAATAATTTAAAATAATAATAATTTCAAATATGAAATGTAATCAAGGAGAGGGCAGCTAAGAGGAATGCAATCTATTTATAATGGAGGCAGGTGAGACAGTTATATTATCTGCATAAATTCAGCTTTGCTCTTTTCAAAGTTATTCAAGCTTTCAGAAAAGTCATAAAGTAGGAAGACATCCTTGTGGAAGTGCTGGGGGTTGAGGTCTTTTCAAATTATGTTATTGAGACCATGCTTTCCTACCCTTTCCTATCTGAATTTTAGTTAATACATTTATGAATTTAAAAAATTAAGATTTTGAATTTACCATTTGACTACTATAACCAATTGGAATCTGTTCTAAATTTAAACTAATTAGGGAAAATAGAAAAGTTATGCATTGTTAGATCAAGACTCTAATGTCTCTTTAAACTCTGATCAACTATCAGTTTGCTATTTCCCATGTATCAGTCATGAGTTATTTGCCCCAAAAACAGCATCACAAAAGGATTTCATGTTACTCAGCCTGCAATGAACTTCTCATTGATTTCAGTTCAAAGGGTTTTGTGTGTATGTGTGTGTATGTTTAAGTAGTACAAGACTCGTGATGAAACTATTTAAAATATTATGGTACACAATAAAAACCAGGAATTGTAATGTTGAAAGAAAAGCAATGGCTATTTTACTTAGATTTTAAAAAACAGTATGTATTTCTGTCATAACCAATGCAAAATATTGATTTTGAGTGTTTTAGTTCAGAAAAGTTCCTGGTGTTCATAATCAGATCAGTCATTTTTTTCAGTTAAAAAAAATGAGAATGACTAAATATTGGCCATTTGAATTCTGCACTGATAAACAGAGAAAACAAAATTATTCCCCTAAATGGGGCTATGGTCTCATAAGAAATCATTTTCACCACACTCAGCAATGCTATGTTACCTAATAGCATCTGTCACTATAATGAAAAATGTAGTTCGATGGAAAAAAAGGAAAATAGCACCTGTGGTTCCACAAATAAAGGAGATAAAAGGAGAAAAAAAAGTAGGGAAGACATGCAGATATTAACTGTCCTTACTGACGCACTGCACACACAATAGCTAGGGAAACAAAGGAGATGAAGGACCAGTTACATTTATTTATTTTAGTAACTGATAGTTCTGATTGTACAAATACTCAGTTCTGAGCAGAAAGTAATACTGTAAAAATATGTACTTTCCTGGATTTAATTAGGTTATACATTTATACCTGTTCTTTTTGAGTGCTGATTATGGCATGATTATGGGATATAAATGCCTTCCAGCAGCTCACTGGCAATGTGATTAATACTTGCTATGTTATATTTTATTAGAGAGCTTGATCTTACCAAATGTTGTAAGAGCTGCATTAGGAACAAAGATAAATCACCATGTGCCAGCATCTGAATTTCAGAAATGGACTGAAAAGTTCACATTTTTGTCCAATCTGTTACATTTCATTCCCCACACATATACATACTCAGCACAATCTGGTTCTCTCTCTCCCATTAAAAAAATTGAGGAAGAACTTCTGATATTGTAAAACCAAGGATTTGTTTCTCTTGTTGGTATGAACTACAATGTTTACAGTGCTTAATCTATTTTTTTCCTTTTCATCTAACAGACAGAAATTAAATTATTGTTAATGCAATGGAATTTCTTCTCTTTTATCTACTTTCGATGACTTCCACTACTTTTGACTAAACTGTTCAATTTATAACAGCCACAGAAATTCATTTCTATGTCAACAGGAAAGGCTCACAAAGAGCAACTCTGTTGTGGCAGAGGACTTGAATCGGTATGCCAGGTGTTTTTTTCTGGTATTGTATGCCCCCAAAAGAGCCAAGAGGAAAGCACAACAGCTTGGGAAGCTACATTTTTAGGAATCTTAAACTGCAATTTTTTTGCTGTTATTTAACAAATCTAAATTCTAGCAATGGGTATGGCTAAAAATAAATGAGATGCAGTAAATTAGCCCTGGATCTGCACTGCATTTAGTTTTCTTATAGAGTAAGTGAAATTAATAAAACAGTTATTATGGTTCCAAATTGTTCTTAAGACGTTTTTCTAATGGCAGTGTAATCAATTAGAGAGTATCTGTGCACAGCCTTACATTCCAGGGTTATGCATCCATGGTTATTAGACTAGAAGAAAACAAGAAAAACTCTTCTATAACACTGTGTGTGTGTGTGTGTGTGTGTGTGTGTGTACACAAACTCGAACACAGGTATGTATGAGGATACATAAAATCATATAGTCACCTCTGTTTTACTGACTAATGATTGACACTGTTGTCCCACTAACAATTCATTATTACTGTGACTCAGCTTTAAAGACAGAACATGCATTTATTTCTTCATCCTGTCAGTTGCCTTCATCCAACTGAATACTTTATTAAATAGCTGAAAGCTTACCAGTAGTGCCATGAACAGTTCCAAGAGACTATCCCAGCTTTCAGTAGATGAGTTATGCCATCCAGTCACATACTTGAAAAACTAAGCCCTGAGTAGAAAAGTGCATTCCATTTCTGCAAAGTAAAATGTTAAGTATCCGCTGAATAAAAGTAACTTAAAGCTTAAACAGCTGAAGCTAACAAAACTATTGTCAAAAAAGACTAATAAAGTATTATGCATCTATTCTTTCTCATTTCTTCCTCTCATTTTTGCCTCTTGCCCCTTATGGATCTGTGCATTAAGCTTGATGTTGTTTGGAGAATTGGGCTGTAACTCAACACTTGTTCCATCATTGTTCGTATGTTACATTTAATTAAAAAAGAAAAAAGAGGGACAAAAGAAAAACTGAATTTTAAAAACCTTACAATGGCACATGGCAAGTTTCATTTCATTGCCATAGTGACTACAGTATATTTCTAAGCTTAGTCTTTCTACAATAACAAAGCTATCACCCACACATCTCTCTGCTTATTCTTCCTCAAATAAACATTCTAATACATAGTACCACAGAATAAGTATAGTAGGTACTTTACTTTGATGTTTTAGTGAAAAAATCACAGAAAAGAGTGTGATCTGTGTGTGTGGTCACAGTTACTGTGGAAAAATGTACAAAGATATGAGTTAACTTACTGAAGAGTGAACTGTTGTTTGCAAGGGATTAATGAATTTCTCTAGTTTTCATCTTATTTTTTAAAAAAGTGAAGATATATGAATTTTTTTTCCTGATTTCCTGAAGTCATATTGATCTTAGGTGATTTTCAAACTTACTTTTTAAAGCAACAGACATTATTACAGTTTCTAAGATGCTTCTCTACTATTTCTTCTTTGCAGTGCCTCTGCTTATGCTGTTTTTCACTTGAGTCACCACTTCCTTTAGGAAGAGAAGGTGGAAAGCTAAGTTACAGACATTCTGTATCATTTTTCAATTCTCTGGTCCAATTTTGCATAGTATTATTGTGAAAGGACTTTATCGTCTCGTGTCATTATTCAGATGAGATTGGATTCTAATAGGATAGTC
Organism: Lepidothrix coronata; assembly: GCF_001604755.1. Lineage (NCBI taxonomy): Eukaryota > Metazoa > Chordata > Aves > Passeriformes > Pipridae > Lepidothrix > Lepidothrix coronata. Next base: position 7,697,289 of record NW_016690193.1, read on the forward strand.
AGTTATTTAAAGTTTTATATTTAACAAACAATTTCTATAATAATGCAATAATATTTTAGCATCCACAAACATGGAATGCAGGATAATTCATGAAGAAAAATTATGAAAGGAGACAAATGGTTTTCATTTACACTAAAAGGGTTGTTATTTATTGTGAAGTCACATATAACCTCCAGGATGTTATGAGTGGGTAAGAACTCGAGGAGTGCTAGCAGTGTATCTTGATAAAGTAACAAAACAATCATAAATTTCATTATTTAGAACAACGTTATTCACAAAACTTGGCTTCTTTCAACTGTATGGGCCATTCACTTAAGAATTGGGCTTGATGATCCTCGTGAGTCCCTTCCAACTCAGAATATTCCATAAACTCTGTGAATTGTATGAACTAATACACTTTTTTATTTTTTTCCTGAGAGGGGGAGAGGATTTTAATGCCTCTTAGTGCTTAATTTCTTAGCCTTATCAAAATGTTATGCTTTATTTGGGAAAAAAAAGCTGAAACAACTATTTTTGAACATTTAATAGCACAATGTAATTTTCTTGTTTCACAACAGTATTTTTCATAAAAATGTTTTCAAGATTAAGAGAAAAAATGTTTTAAAAGGTTATATAAATCTTAACAGTACAATTATTTTTTTAATAAAGTCCCAAGCTGGTATTAACATACAGTCCAAATCATACATTTCCTTGATTTTTTTTTCTTTTTGATCCTGAACAAAAACGGATATGCTATTATTTCAACTCCAGTTTCAGTGCCCAATGAAGCTATTATACATTTTCCTCATCCATTCACCACACTGGATCTTTACCAAAGGATTTGCAAGCTCTGTTCCTTCTGTTAGCAATCTGTGCCTGTAGGGAGAGAGCTGCAAATGTTGTTTCTCTCTCTAACCCATAGTCAAAAAGGACATTGGCATTAAATCAGTAACTTTGTTACCAAAGCTACTTTTCTTTTTATCCTCAGTGCTCTAACAGCTTCTTATTGATAGCCACCTTCACTGACTTTTGATTTTTTTTGCCTTATTTTGGATAGAACTTTCATAATATGACTTTATGGGTTGTGTTTACCCTGGCAAATTGACCCTACTCATCTTACTTGGGTATAAAATTATTTCTTTCAGATTCAGGAAAAAATGTTTTCTAAAAGAGCTATTGCTTCAAAGGATAGCCTGTCCCTTGGAGAACTATTCTCTCCATCAGAACAAGATAGTGTAAATCATCTATGTACGGAGAGAGCTCCAATCTTGATGCTTCCAGTTGTTGCCTGTTACCTCCATCATGTTTTGAAGGCTCGCTTCTTAAATTGCACCACCTGTACTACTTCAAGAACTAGCAGACAGGCTGGTGAGATTTCAAAGTTACAATTAAGTTTAGTTACTAGGCTGTAAGAAAACCATTTTTATTATCCAGTACTTGCTACAATGGTTTCCTTGGTCTTCACAATATTAAGAATACAGTTTATGCCTTATATTATTGGCTGCTTGGAATTATTCATGATAAGTTACAGATATCTAATGTGTGTGGTGTTAGTGCAGCAACATAGAAAATATGTATAAATATCACAGCATCTTATCTCCGACAAATTTGAGCTGTTTCCAACAAAGCTGACGTGACTAATCCAAGAATATCATCCTGCCAGCATAGCTACTATCAGTGCCCTGGGAACACATACGATTATACGATGACCAGGCCCCTTATTAAAAAATATAGACATCTAAAAATTTCTGCAAGATAAAAAAACCTGTGACAGTAAATAGTCTCTTAAGCAGCCTTTCCAGCAGAAGGAATTCTCTCTCATCTTTTTCACAGGATTCATCCTTCCCAGTTTTGTCTAGAGGAGGGCACTCAAGTTTTCTTCCAAAACCATGAATACAGAAATTGTCAAGGCTATGCACTAATTGTCATCGAAAGGGAGTAACAAAATTCCAAGCAGGATTCCTGAAATAATCAGGACACAAATAATATGGGATGCATTCATGGAGCACAGCTCATATGTAGCAACAGCATGAATGTTCAATGCAGTAAGAAATGCACATCTCATATTGCAATGAAGATTTTTTCCCTCTGGATTTTTGTATGCCTCACAGCAGGGCCTTGATATTTAATACTGAGTCGATCAAATGTAACCTAATATTACATTTAAAATTCCCAGCAGCACAAATTATAAATTCAAAGCAATTCTAAGAAGTTGCCAGAGGGGATCAGCAGGTAAAAACCTAGGACTATGATATGAATGGCTGGTGATGACAATTGTGTGGATCATGGTACATCAAGTTACCACACCTGAAATGTAAAGGTGGTCTTATTTCTATTTGAAGACAGCATGAGAATAGAAATGGGTCAACTGCTTTGCATATTGACAGAGTTTGTAGGCTGGTTATCTTAATCCCCCACGTGACACAAGACGAATATAGCAGCTCTTACCTAAATTATATGAAACATATTTGTAGCATAAATGGGACTGTCCCAAAGACAGGCAAGGTACAGAGCTGGAGGTAAATACTGCTGCACCTCTTTCTAGACAAGCTATACCATTTTGAGTTGTCAAAAGGTTTTATGCTTCTACAGGCATACACGGTTTTTAGTGATTAAGAAATTGAAGGTGAGTTTGCAGTTCATGTCAGCTTATTTTATTATAGTTCTCTGTGCTTATGACAGTGTGAGTTATGCAATAAAAATAGGGAAGATCTATGGGAAAGGCAGCTGGATGATTATCCCATGTATGGCATTTTGGTCATTGGCCTCCATTAAGCTATCACAAGTACAATAGTCAAAATAAGTAAAGGCTAGAGACTAACAGAGATAAACATGGATTCCATGATCTTTTCTAATGACATTGGACAGGTTAGTGTCTGCTTCTTTATCTTCATCACTAGTATGTTTATATAGAAAAAGAATTTCAAATGCATAAGATACTGCCTTTTAATAAGAGTTAGCTGTATTTATTGTGTCTCTTAAAACTAAGCCTTTAGTGTTTCTGGGTTAGGTTTTCCAGTATACATGCTGACCACAGTAGGAAACTGAAATGGACCCTGTAAATACTGTAAGCACTGTTAAAAAAAAGCAAGAACAAAATAAGAGCAAGGAACTCAAACCTAGATTCTTTCTGGAAAATACTGATAAGTTTCTTTTATTAAAAAGTTATAACTTAAGTGTGTTCCGTTAATTTCATACATTGTATAAATCAGACACAATTACTTTCCATGACCATCAAATTCTTTGCAAGTTTTAAGTCAGAGAGCTGGTGAGATCATTTGAAGGGCCCAGCAGAAAAAAGGAAAGTACTTTTAAAAAAGGAATGGAACGGAAGGAAATTATGGAACAAACTCTGCAGAATAAAACAACACCACCCAGGAGTACATCAGTGTTAGCGAAATACCAATCAACCTGGAACATTAAGCAAAATCAGCACCTCCTACTACCCTTTCCTCTGACAAAATTCATACTGAATCCAGAGAGGAACTCCATTTTGATCTCTCAGATTTTATATCCATCTTATGAACATGAACTTACTGAGAAAAAAGCTGTTATTCAAAATACCAGCCTATAGTAATTTCTTTTTAAAAATGTGTTTTCAAGTATATGACAGAATACACTATGTCTAAGTCATTTTACTGTGAAACTTTTGAAAAGTCTAGAATTAACAGTGTTCTAAAAACCTCTAGATTTTTATTTCAGTCACTTTATTCAAAGCAATCTTCCCAATACATCTAATGGATTTATATGCATTTATTACACATTTACATGCAAAATCTGCAATGTATAATCCAGATATATGTCCTTGCAATTAATTGCTAATACTCAGCTAAAAGATCTCCAGACTGGATACTAATAGGGACTGCACTGAACCTCAGTTAAAACAATTTCATATTTGAGAGTTTAGTTGTTATATCTCTTTCAAGAAAATGCTGCTATTCAAACAAATATTTGACACAAACCAGCCTCAGTGAACATAGTAAATAGGCTCTATCATTTTATTAGTATCCCATATCTGAGCATATCACAGTCTCTGAGCACTTTACAAGGGGGGATACAGGCTGAGTCATATATGATTTCATAAGTCAAGCTTAGCTAAATCAAATCAGATCCCTCTAAGTTAAAACTTTGAAAGTCAGTTGAAAATCAAAGTTCACAGTGATTCAACACAGCAATTTCTGGTAAAAGTGTCCCACATTCCTCTAAGCAAGACAGTTTGAACCTACTGGCATACTACAACATGTTTGGAGAAAGCTTAAGTATCAGGGCAAATGATATTGCTTTGCCTATTCATAGAATTATAGAATCAACAGAATCTTGATTACAGCAGTTTCCTGAATACAGTTCTGTAGACTCAGAGGTATAACTTCTTCTTTACTACTTGGATGTAGCCCTGCAAAAATCTGTCTCTTCCACGCAGTTTCCAGGTGAAGAAAAAAGCAAATACAGAAATAGCATCTTCTGGATTCCAAAGACCCACACCATGTATCACTCACATGGTTGTAGAGTTTATTATAAAATATATACTTTCATGATTATTATGTTTCTTGGAACAGAGTTAACAGCTTCTACAGCACAGTGTGCATGAAAGGTGTTTCTATATGGAAAGGCAATAATAGTTGTCAGAACACAAAGCTTAAATCCTGAGACAAGAGCAGACTCCTTTAAAGCAGGAAGCACTCAAGCTGTAGACAAAATCCAACCAAGTCTTTTTGTTTGGCAAAACCAGCTGTTCACACAATGATGGCCACCCAAAATAGTTGTCCTCATGGCAGGTCAGAGCTAATACTGATGGATTAACAGGTATTTTCCTTATTACAAAGTTAGGGCATAGCTTGACTAGCATTTTATGTGGCCATGCCAGCCTAAGCACTGTGCATTCTCATCCTTAGTCATTCCCTCATTCCTCCCACTAACCTCTGCCCTTCACACCAGAACAAGTGTTTGTGTAACCAGCTTATAAATGGGACCAATTCCCTCATTCAAATCCGTTCTTTATTTTTAGATTTATTGTTCTTAAGCTGGATCTATGCTGCAGCTTAATTTACCCTTCAGTGTGACAAGTGATTGTGAGGTGTAGGTGTGGGAAAAGAGAAAGGTGGGGAGAGGGATTGCTTAATCTTGTACCATACCAACAAGAGGTCTGTGTGATCGTCATTTCTGTGATTACAACATTGACTGCTTGCGATGTGAATGCAGAGGGTCAGTGCAGAGAGTTGCAAACACAGCACTGAAAGGAAGCAGAGATAGTGTTTCTTAAACCCAAGCTCGCTTGGAATTTGTCTTACAAGTTTCCTGTTGTTCTGGAAACAGTACTGTATAAAAGGTGTTTCTAAATAACATTTCATAAAGAACGTGTTTATCTCAGCTTCTGTCTAATTAAAGCAGTCTTATCTGATCTTGAATTCTGGCCAACTATAGGGCACAGTAGCAGAGTAGTTTGAGGTTCAATTAAATACTCCTCCTAGCAGAGATCTTCCTCCAGAGAGCACTGAAAAATCAGCACAGCTTTCAGATTGGGTCAGTATGGGTAGAAGCCTTCAGTGGGATTTTTAAAGCATCAAAACTCTCTCTCTGCTACCCTGAACTAAAAATACGGGTTGGAGAGGTGTTTGATGGAGTGGGGAGATGATTTAAGAAATCACGTAAACTGTACTTTCTGAGCAGAAAGGTTTTCTCTGGCTCCTTTTTCTTTTTTGCCTAGCTGCAATCATAGTCATTGTATGAATCACTGCATTTCTAAGAAAACCATGCAAGAAGTCAAATGGCAATACCCAGTGTGACAGGGCTAACACCAATTTTTAGTTAAAATGTATGAATAACAGTTGTGTGTCTTTACTATAAAGTGAGTAGCATGGCTTATATACTCATCAGAAACACTGCTTCTTCTGTAGCTTTTTTAAAAAAATGTATTGTACCTAGTGAGTAAACTATACTAGAGCAATCAGAACTCTTTCAAATTCAGATGGCTTTAGAGTTGAAAAAGAATAATTTGTACTGTCAGCACCTTCACTGACAAGTTCTCTCTCTAACATGGGAACCATGCTAAACTGGATTTAACTATCCAAATAATTGTGAGCTTTATTTAAAAAATAAAAATGCCCCAATCAAAAATCGTGATAAACACATGTACTAAAACTTGGCCTAGAAACTGATAATTGTCATACAGTTCCTATCATAGGTTATTCTAAATAACAAAATTACTAACATTTGGATTCCATATCTCTATGGCCTGGTTTCAGCCCACCAAATTTGCCTCAGGTCTCCCCTCGTATTTCCATGCAGGCTAATACTGCATTACCACAACTCTTGGTTGTGCTCTATAACTCTTGGGCCCCATAGTCCTCCTTCCCAAGTTGCACTGCCTAGCTCAGACATAAGAGCATACTTATCACCCAGATAATACCAATCAGATTGCTGCTGCCAAACATAGCAGGCAGGAGTGGGGTTTCTCTTCTTTACCTTACTCAGGCATTGATAAAAATGCTTTTCCCTGCATAGCTCCCAATCTTCCCCAAACTTGTAAGAGTACAGAACTGCACCAATACTGCCTTCAGTCTTCACATCCCTGACAAGCTCTTCCTTTTTTGCAAGTGTTGATTTCTCTATGATCATTGTCAGGAAATTTCCATCGATGTCCTGCAGGAACAAGAATCCTGGATTACTTATGCCCTACAGGTATCGGGAGTGGTTAAAGTCCACCACAAGGATCAGGGCCTGTGAACATGAGGCTTCTTCTAGCCTCATCTACTGCTTCCCTCATCAGGCAGCCTGTAGCAGACACCCACTACAGTGTCATCCACACTGGTGTGCTGTTTAATCCTCTCTCTTAAGTTCTTAGCTGGCTCCTCATCCATCCTCAGAATGGCTCCATACACTCTAACTGCTCTCTCACATAAAGGGCAATTCCACCTCTTCATCTTCATATCCTGTCCTTCCTAAAGGGCCTGTATCCCTCCATTGCAACATTACAGTCATGGGAGCCATTCCACTACACTGCCATGATCCAGCAAGACCATAGCCCTGCAATCCCACACAGTTCTCTACTTACATTTATTGCCCATGCTGCACACACTTAGTGTGCAGGCACTTGAGAGCGGCACTTCTGAGGGACACTTCAACATGCCATTTTCCCAGAAAGGATCTGTGGATTTTTCGCAAATTGGTATCTTGTAGGCACTTCCTTGCTTAACTCCAAATGCTTCAGGTGACCTCATTTAAGCTCTTTATTGCTTTTGCCTTCACTTGCACCACCCCAGGCCCTTTGCTTGACAGTCCTGTCCCTCATTCCCTCACAGGCTGCTGATAATACTCTTCATTTCACATCACTCCCAGTTTAAAGACCTTCTTAGCAAGTCAGACATCCTGCTGGCAAAGATACCTTTGCTTCATTTAGTGAGGTGGATCCCATGTCTTCCAAGCAGATGCTGATGCTCAGACAGGGTCCTATGGTCAGATAAACCAAAACCCTTCTGCCAAAAAAACCTGCACAGTCAGCACAACTGGACAACTGTCACAGCTTGGTTTGTTTCTTCTACAAACATCCTCTGAACATAAGAACTGCTGAATGTTTAGGGTTTTTTTATAAATATATAAAATTCACCTGAAGTCAGCATTTTAAAATGCTTCTGTATGTGATTGTAAACATATGTATCTATATTCTACTGTGTTGAATATAAGGCTTCAGATGGTAACACCTACATGTATGTCTGGATTAAAAGAACAAACTTACTTAAATAACAGGTACTCAGTTTATCCAATACCATTTCAGCCTTAGAAAGCTTTAGCAAACCTGTTTGGTCTGAGCGAAAATTATCAAGGAATTAAAAAACAAAGGTTCTTCATTTCCTTATGTTATCCTAACCCTAGTAACATAAAATCTATAGGTATAAAAAACCAATCTGACAGCTTCACAAATTGATCTCATTTACTTGCCTCATCCACACCATAACCTTCTGAACAATGTCAGAGATGTTATCACAACATTTGACTAATATGAATGAGGCCAGGCTCAGGTTTTATAATTTCATGAGGTCATGAGGTTATTTGAAAGCATCATTTCCAACACAAAACCATTAATATTTTAATTCAAGTTTCTATATATTGACTTAAAGGTGCCTTTATCTAATTTGGAAGATAATTGTATTTAAGCAACTACTTGCAGTGGTTTTATTCATGATTGCTGGTGTTTCTGCTGTAGCAGCACCTCTACGAGGTAAATCCACAGATTGTGCTGAAGGCTGAGATTCCTTACTGACTGAAGTGAATTTCAGATATAAAATAAACTATGCTGTCTGGCTGTTAGTGATCTTTTTTGTTTTGTTATTTTTTACAAAGTGAAAAAAAAGCAGAAGTAATAATAATAATAATAATAATAAACAACAAAGCCCCACTTTTAGTAGTGAAGAATTGCTAGTGCCATCTTCAATTTTCTGTGAAGCAAATTGGTTTAAATCAGTAAGCCAGGTAGCTTGGCTTACATTTAACTTGTAACTGTGTCCAGAAAAAAAAATCACAGTAAAACTCACAGAAGAACTGAAGAGGATAACCATAGTATAAGTACCAGCTGAAGATGACTTTTTGATATGCCCCTTGGACTGACATGGATGACTAAGGAATTGTGTCTCTGCTGAGTCCACACGGGTAGATAATGTCACTTCTTATGGCCTGCTGCCCTCTCTAGGAAGCCGATGTTCTGACATATATCTCACTTCAGTGTCACTTGAATCAAGTACCCTACCCTAAGCTCATTGAAGTCAATGGAGGCTTTTCATTAACTGTGCAGTGTTTTAGGTCAAGCTTCAAGGCTCTTACTTCAGCACCTGTTTAGCCATATGCATGGCAACTGTCATGCAGGGGACTACCCCTGTGCCCAAACTGATAAGAAGTCAAACTTTACAGTCATAATAATAATGGAAATAAAAATCAGAAAAGATAAACCAGTCTATCTATTATATCTCTTAATTATACAACTTTTACTTGAAGAGTCTTGAAGAGAGAGAAGGGAACACTTTTGCATATATATCTTCAAGTATAGTACAAAAAGGAGAAGCTTATATGCAACAATTAGAGTCAATAAGGCTAAGTAAGGAATACGCTGGATTACCCAGTGTCTCCTCTTGCTGAATGTCTCTGGAGGCTGATTATCAAGACGAAAGGCTAGATACATAAGCTTAACTGATATTTAGATTACATGAATTAAAATTATAACAAAAACTTTAGTTGAAAAGGGCTGAATAACAGTATGCAACAAATACGTTTTCAACTTGTCTATCTGATGAAACATCACCACATTGTCAGTCACATTTGTACACGTCCTTTGTGGCCTCTTACCCATATGTTCAAGCACACATTGAATAGGATCTTTCAAGGACATCCTTTCACAGACAGCTTTTATAAAGAAACAATATAAATAGAATAATAAAAATGTCATAGTTTGGGGGAGGCGAGGGGGAGATTGCAAAGTGAAAAACAGCAGCACAGAATCAGTGTGGACATGAGCCAAGAGAGACAAGAAGGGCTTTGTTGATCATGTTACTCCTGCCATAAACAAACCTTCTCCATGTTGTGCAGAAATGGAAGCAAATGGACTCTTGTGCAGTGGGGGGGGGGGCACAATGAAAAGCTGTTATTTTTCAATTGTGCCAAAAAAATTTTGTTTCCTTTGTCTCAAAAAGAGATCTAGATTAATCCAAGGTGAATAATCTTAAAAACTTATATTTTCAGAGTAATTTATAATTTTATATCCTTTTTCAGGAAACGGGAGCAGAGAACCTGTTTAACATACATACTTTTTTGACCACCACTGTGCTCAAAAAAGCATTTACCTGTCAGTCTGTTGGCCCTCAAATTAAATAATGTCTGACTTCAAGTCTTTTTGTTTATATTTCGCAAAAGGCATCAAGGCTTCATCTAGATCTGCTTTTTGGCTCTTTTCCAAACTATATATTTCCCTGTGTATCTGAAATGTTGCATAATATGTGGCATGTTAGTTTACCATGCAGACCCTCTCCTGTGCATCAGTCTCAAACACATTTGCATCTGGTGCAAATTTCTTGCAACTAAGCGTGACCTATGTCAAATAACCAGATCATCAACTCATCTATTTGGAAAACACAAGACTGTATGTGCTGTCAGTTTTGCTGCAATGAGCTGGATGTTCTGTATGAACATATATACTACATAAGTTTTCTAGATTATGTACTTCTAAATTTTGAGAAACTTGCCTACCAGAAACTTACCGGAAGATAATTTTAATGAAAGAAACTATTTAAAGCACTGCCCTGAATAGAGTTGATTTTTACCATATATTCAGGCACTCGCAAAATCAGAGTACAAATTCCTACAGCTTCCTCAGAAAGCAGCTATCAAGAGGATGAAATATGAAGTGAGAGCAGAAGCATCATGTAAGGTGGAGGAAGGGAAGCAGTAGTCACCAGGCCTAGTGCTGGCCCTGGAAGTTGGCTGTCCCTTAGCAGCCCATATTGATAATGGAGAGAAAGCCATTTTGGTAGATTCATAGCACCCAGAGTAGTGTAGGTGTGAATGCCCTCTGGTTTCCTCTGGAGGAGACCAGTAAAGCTGCCATCCTTCAGCTGAAGTCAGTCTTTGTGAATGCACTCCCTAATATTTGAAATATCACCTTCAACTAGGCCATTAACAGTATTTTGCATGGGCAGAAATACTGAATAGAAGTAATTTCTGATCATAGGTTAATTAAAGTGTTAGAGACTAAAGTTGGTCACACTTTTTCCTCTTGCATGTAATACTCAAACATTTAAAATTCTGCAAAACCTGGATAGAAGAAAAGAATTTTCTTTCATATCAACTTTAGTAATGACTTGACTAACTAGTAATGACTCAGGGAAGTAGATACCACATATTAAAGAACACAAGAATGAAGATGACATGGTAGATCTTGGAGTTGTACATATCCTTCAACTGAGAAATGACTATCAACAAAATTTATTGTTTTGTTATAATCGTTATTTCTCTCGCCTTTCCACTCAGCTGAGTGAATGTAATCTGTTGCAAACAAGAGATGTTATTTAAGCTCTTGTTTCCTACTGTTATGTATGCTTTAAAAATAAGAATAAAAGAAAAAACGTTTCCTTATTGTCTTCATTCTCTGTGCACTAGTTCAGTAAATTCTTTGATAGAAAGAAATAGGAAGGAAAACTTTAAAATGAACCATTATCAGGCACTGTACCCCAGAAAAAAAATCCACAGAACAATCACAACTATATGCCAATAATTTATTTCTATAATAAGCTAATATCTAAAATCTGATTTTTAGGAAAGAGTGTGAGCTGCCAGCCAACAGTGCACCTATATTCAGTAGAGTGCCTAGGCAAATGGTTAACTTTAAGCAAATTTTTCAGTTTCATTGATCTGAGAGCACTTTCCTGGGGTTAGAATGAAAACTTGATATACAGGCCTGGATTTAAACATATGCTGATTTACAGTCTGAATATGAATCACTATCATTATGCCTTTAGGATCCATTCATAATAGCTGGAACTGTAGTCCAAGACCACAGAGTCAGAATGTATGAGTCCTTACCCTTCATACTTTCATCAGTGATGAGATACAGTCAGCATCAGCTCAAGGGATCTGGGGAGTCCTGTCAAGTTGATTCCTTTTCCTAGTTTAAATCTGATTTCTTTATATGGTGATAAAAACAGGGTTGATTATACACATATAGATATACTTTTTTTTAATATCATGTTCTTTCCTGGCCTACCAAAGGCAGGTATTATTGCCAATTAATTGCTTCCTTTATTATTATCCTTTTTTTTACTGTTGATGTGAAAGTTGCAAATTACCATACATAGTGACAATGACACAATCAAGAGATATGTTGAAAAAAAAACAATATGGGAATACAGAAGTATTTATTAACATGACATACATATGCTGGTTTATTTAGATTATGCAGAAGCTTTAAATGTCTGTGGCAAATAAAACTGAAGTTTAAGATGCTAAAATAACAGATAAATGAAGCAGATAATAATGTTTATTAAATAGTTCCATTTGTCATTTAAGGCTGTAGATTTGACATGAAATGTATGACACATAAATAATAAGATATGTTATAGATCTCTCACTGTTCTGATTTTCTGTCAGTAAAACTTCTCTACCAGTCTGAAAGAATAAAAGAGATTTCAGGCTTTTGAGATAGGAATCACCATGTGCTGAAATGTGGGATGTTTGACAAAACAGCACATAGGAGAAATAAATATCAAAGCAGAATGACTGAAAAATTATAGTGAAACGTGAAACTCAGCAACTTACCCTGTAAAGAAATTTAGCATATAGAGGATGAGAAGCCATTGTGGAGCACGAAAATAAAAGAGAGGATCAATATTGATCCTCTGGTTGTTGGGAGGGAAAAGTCTCCAGAGGCTTTTGAGAACTCCAGTATCAAGTCACAAATACAAGGACAAAAATACTGCTCTCAGTAGATATGATCTATGCCCTGCGGATGTCAGGTCAGCACCTCAGAGAGACTACTTTTATCTCATAATAAATTCTTCAGAAGAGCAATGATTTTGACTCTGAAATTCTCCGAATGCATTTTCCTGCTGGACTCTCTTTACACTGTATTCCTTTACACTGTCGTTTGAGGCAGAGCACACTGTGCTATTTGTATGACAATGCACCAGCCTGCGTCCTTAGCAGAGGCTCAGAAAGGCTTCTTGCAGGGAAGTGAGGAAACAATATAAGCCTGATTCTAGGACAGCAGTGCAGAGGAAAAATGGCTCCTGAACTTAACAAAGATGAGCAGAAGGAATCCTCCCACTTACAGTTCACCTTGTTTATCAGGTGTTGGGAGGGAAAAAACACCTGACACATTCTCAGGAGACAGTATGACAGTATCACATGGGCTGCAGGATTTGAGATTGTACCTCAAGCAGAGGAAATGCTGACATAGGAAGAAATATGTTGCTATCCCACTGAAAATCTCCAAATTTTAGCACACACCTGTTTTAGGTCCCTGAACACTGGCAGGCTCCTCTGAAGTTCCTCCAACACCTACTCTGTATACACCTGATTCAGACTGATTAAAAATTTCCAGCAAACTAAATGGAAAGTTTGTCAAATAATTGAATTTTCTTCTTCCACTCCATTGAAAGAAAGAGCTTTAAAAAAAAAAAAGGAAAAAAAAGGAAAAAAAAGGAAAAAAGCATGTAAAATTCAAAAATTCATAGTGATTCTTTTTGTGTGACTGTGACATTCTTAATATATAAAAAAAGGCTGTTTTTCTACATTGTATCTCACTGTGAAACTACACATCGTTTAAAAGGTGAAAATTGTTGCAAAGTGAGAGAGAAATAATTTTGGGAGACCCTTGTCAAATTATTAGCAACACATACCACAGAGAACCACAAAGAAAAAGGAAATCTCATAAAATACAAAAGGCCAAAGCTCTGAAAGAAACTTCTGTCTTATAATTAATTTTCTACATTCCGTCTCTGTTCTCAAGCACAGAAACCTTTTAAATTAAATTATCTTCCAGTAGAGAAATACATGGAATTATAATGCACAAGAACACATTGCTACTTTAATATTCTACACTATTTATAAGACAGCACAAGACACAGTGTTTTACTTTTAAATTCTGGCAACCCAAATAATTTTAATTTCTTAGGCATTTATCTATGTCAAATTTAGAACACATTAAATTCACCATAACATCCTGAGATCTTTTTGCTCAGAAATGTATCAAGTCAGATTTCCATTCATGCTGCATTTACATTTATATCCGTTTTAAAGACCCTCTTGTCTGCCATAATGATTTCAAATGATTCTCTTGAAAGAAAGTAGGGTCTATATTGTATTTTAAAAAGCTGATTATTCAAAAAGACCTTGATTTTACAGCAAAGTACACTGTATGACACAGAACCTCAGCTGGCTAATATTGTTGTAATTTCATTTACAGCAGTCAAGTTATGTAGGTTTCCCTCAACTGGGGATCTAGTCATGAATATTTTGTGTAATTAGAGGATACGTACTTTAAGCAGTAATACACAGAGTTCTATTGTATATATTTGACAAGTAATTCCATACTTCAACCAAATGTGGAAACTGTGAGTTTGGAAGCTAAGCATATCAGTTATACCCAAACTTTATCCATATCCTTCTTTTAAGTTTTGCAGATCTTGATTTAACCATCCATTGTCTTCGAGATTAGAATCATAGAATCATAGAATCAACCAGGTTGGAAAAGATCTCCAAGATCATCAAGTCCAACCCTTGATCCAACGCTGCCATGATTACTAGACCATGGCACTCAGTGCCACATCCAGTCTCAGCTTAAAAACCTCCAGGGATTGTGAATCCATCACCTCCCTGGGCAGCCCATTCCAATGTCTGATTACTCCCTCTGTAAAAAATTTCTTCCTAATATCCAACCTAAACCTCCCCTGGCAGAGCTTAAGGCTGAGATTATCCGGGTTTATGCCATTGCATCTGAACACAGAGCATTTTGAGGCTATACATAATTTATATAGGTCAACACTAACTACTATGAAAAGACTCAGGTAGCTAAAGCTTATATTTTTTAATACCAGACCTGATTTTCACTGTCACCTGCAAGGATGGTATTGCACCTTGTCCATACAGTGAACAGTCCCATCTCCTTTTAGACTCTGGACATAGGTCTCAAGGAGAATTTACATGGTTCATAGGCCAGGGACAGATGGTATATTTCATCCCAGCAACACTTAACTCCTGTCAGTGATGGCAGATGAAAATGGGGTTTAGGGTTTTTAAATTAAAAAGCCTGTGTTATTAAAACCAGCTATAATCAGTTGGGACTGAAGGCCCATTTATGTTTTCATTTGCTGTGGTGAAGCATCAGAGTTATCCCATTGTGCACTGTGGCATTACTATAGGGTTTTATTCTTGTAAATAAGAACAGAATTTCTTTCTTAATCCTTTCTTTGAAACTAAGTGATCATAGCCCGAATTGCCACTGTGAATTAGAAAACTGTATGTCACCATTTAACCATATTCTACAGGTCTCACAGAATCCTTTTTTTGCATGCCTACACTGATTTTAGAGGATTTTAACATCAATCAAAAGCTGAATTAAAAAAGAAAGAAACTACTCTTCAAATCAGAATTTCCTAATTTTATTCTTTGGTGGGTGTCCACTGTAGCGACAGTGTCCCTGTGGTTCATGTTGTTTCTAATGGTCTTAGATAGACACTCCTGAAAACTACTTCTTTGAAAAAATATAATCAATAAATAAACCTTTCTGCTAAAGCACATAGCTGTACAAAGAGAACAGAACAAAAGACAGCAGATGAAAACCATAGGTAGTAGCAGGTCTAACTCTGTCTTATAATAAAATTCAGATACAACTTCTGTGAACATTAAAGCAGTAAAAGGGGCGAAAATGCACAGCATATAATTTCAAAGTGACAACAATCAAAGTTCCTTGGAAAAGGAAGAAAAACATTATTCATTTTGTATTTGTTATGTAATTTCACTTGTCCTTGGACACATTTCACCTGCAATCACACTTCAAGCAGTTTGGTGTGGAATTTTTATTACTCCTTTATATTTTTTCATCATCATCACTATTTATTTTTTTAAATGTGACTGGGCTTGCCTGCTTCAAAGAGGTTTTTGAAACATCTGTGTGCATGGTGGACATGGCTATAGTTTCATAATCCTCCTCACGGGTGTGGAAATGACAAAAATGAAATAAAAACTGCAGGTCCCTTTGGAAGTTCTTATTGAGAAACCCGTAGAAGATGGGATTCACACAGGTAGAAATCATGGCAGTGAGGTGGCAAATCAGGAACAACAGGTTGTGGCTGCAGGTAGCAACAGGCAGAATTTCATGATTCCAATCAAACACAATATTGAAGATGGTGAGAGGCAGCCAGCAAACTGCAAATGCGACCACTATTGAGATCAGCATGATGTTGATCCTTTTGGTTTCAGAGGATCTGTACTTACTGTCTCTCATCTTGTCCATCATGTTGTTCCTTTTTTTCAGCCGTATGTATATCTGCAGGAAATTCAACAAAGAGAAACACATGGAATAAATTAACCTACCACTGTCATCTTTGCAAGGACAAACAAACATCAGACAAGAGGATTGTGTTGCAAGAGGATTCTATCTTACCTTCAAGTAGCAAATAAATATAAAACAGAGTGGTCCAAAGTACTGAATCACCAAAAGTGTTGTAGTATAAGAAAGCCTGGCAGTGTCCAAGGGGAACAGGTCCAAGCACACATATTTGTCTTTATATTCATCAAATGTTACGTTTCTAAAGGGCTCATCTGTTAATACGTGGTAGACCAGGAAAGGCAA
The DNA here is from genome assembly GCF_001604755.1 of Lepidothrix coronata. Lineage (NCBI taxonomy): Eukaryota > Metazoa > Chordata > Aves > Passeriformes > Pipridae > Lepidothrix > Lepidothrix coronata. The sequence continues at coordinate 7,713,598 of NW_016690193.1, forward strand.
AGAGGAAGCTGTGGCTAAAATCCATATGGCAGCAATCCCCATGTAAGCATGTTTGTTGTTCGGCCTCCAGCCACGGGGATTGATGATCAGCTGATGGCGCTCAATAGCAATGAGGACTAAAGAAAAGACTGAGACGGTGATGGAGGCACATTGCACAAAAGGGTTCAGTTTGCACATGGCCTCCCCAAAAATCCAGTGGTCCATTAAAGTATACACAAAGGTAAAAGGAAGACACATGATGGTCACCAGGAGGTCAGAAAAGGATAGATTGACAATGAGGATGTTGGTAACATTGCGCATCTCCTTTTGTTTTAAAATAATGACAATCAAAGCCAGATTCCCAGAGACTCCCAGAATTATCACAGTCCCATAAGCCAAGGCCAGAGTGAAGACCATGGCCAAAGGCACACGGCAATCCTCGTCCTCAAACTGCAAGATCTGCGAGTTCGTCTCCGAAAAATTCAGGTGACCGGAAACATTTCCCAGTAGGGCGAGGACCGAGGTATTCATGTTGTTTCCAACTCGATGCCGCCCTTCGCCGCCGCCGCTCTCATCCGGACCGCTCTGAGTTCAGGACGTGCCCATCGGTCCCGCAGCGGAGCCCGGGCCGAGCCCGCTCCTCGCACCACCTGGGGAGAAGGGAAGGAGCGGGGCCGGTCACCTCGGCACGGTGCCTGCCCCCGGGTCCCGCGGGATCGGGGCCGCCCGGCCCGGCCGGACCCGCACGGCCCCAGGGCCCCGCGCAGGGCTGCGGGAGCGGGGCTGCGGTCCGCGGGAAGGAGGCAGAAAGCAGGACCGAAGCGCGGAACTGCAAGCGGAGACACGACCCCTGAGCGGCCCGTTCCCGCCGGCACAAGTTACACGGAATAGCGAGCTGAGAAGCACTTTCAGACTTCATCGGCGCGCCTTCACTTTATGCTTTACATCTCCTTTTAATAAATTTAATCTGCAAACGTCTGATTTCTCAAACTGCTCTAAGTGAAATGAATCACATGAGGTGGGGAAAGCCCATCTGACCAATGTGAGGGGCGGAAAAATGACTCTAAAAATTGCTGCATTCTTTTTTCACTAATGCATAGACTTGATGTTAAGTGACCGAGTGCCCACAGTAGCACTGGCACTGAGTCAAAGGCAAATCAGGAACTCTGAACAACTTAATCTCAGCTAACAGGGCTGTGCAGCACAGGAAGAACAAAACAAGACAAAAGATGGCAAAATTTAAACACTGAAGAAAATTTCTTTAGCCATGCAACACAAATAAGCATGCTTAAATAACCATCCTTTTGCAAGGTCTTGGATTTTAAAAATTTGAAACTCAAGCATGTGTGTTCAGGAGGAAAATTAAAATATAAAATCAAATAAATTGATAAACAATTAATAAACAATTAATCAATAACCTGACACACCTTTACTTCAACTCACCATTAGTGGCAGTGAATTCTGCACTGAGCCTGGAACTTTCCCTCTGTCCACTCCCATGAGCTAAATTTATTGTTCACTTAACCTTAGGTTATGGTAATGAAAGTAATGCCACTTAAAATTCACACAAGTCGGTTTCAAACACGTCTCCATATGGCATTCATCACAAAAGCTGCAGAAACATTGCCCACTAAAATGTACTTCATTAAAAGTTACCCTGAATAGGCGAGCTTTTGATCTTAAATGATACTCGATAGAAATCTCTGTGCCATCTAAGACTCTGGAGAAGAATCGTCCTTGTCTGTTACTGGCGGCAGACACTCTTTTAACCAGCCACATGCTGGGGACCAGACCTGGGGCTGCCTCCTCCCTAGGGCAGAGCCAGTGTGTGAGGGATGGGCTTGCAGATCCAGCTCCTCCTGAGGGTCAGCCAAAGGATGACCATGGCAATGCCATGTCTTCTCACTGCTGCTGCCGTCATGAGCTCACCTCATCTCTGCTGGCTCTTTGTAATCACCACATGGCTGCATGAAACCACAACAGGCAATGTAGGTTGTGTGACATTTTACTGTGAAAGTTAACAGCAGTGATTTCAGACAAAAGGCATCTCTGAGGTTTGGCTACGCTGATTTTCAAGATAGCTAGGCACACAGCTGGGCATTCTCTCTCAGACTTGCTGTCTCTGCGAACTAAATTTATTGTATCTTCTAGTCCACCAAATCTGTTTTAGAGTCCAATAAAGAAATTTCCACCCCCAAGACCTCTTGAAGCATCACTTCAGCCAGAGCCAGAAGTAGGTGCTTTACTCAAAGGGAAAGCATGTGGGTGATGTGGAGAGCCAGGGCTTCTCAATTCCTGCAGTATGACTATATCATAGTCCGAAAGTCACATCTGGATTTAACCATGATCTTCACCATCACTTGTACAGCACGAGGTGGGCAGTCCAGCCCTGTGATTTGATGGGATGACAGGCAAGGAGGGAACTGGGTAAGTTCTCTCACCAGCTGGGATCAAACTGCACCCAGCAACAGAGTGTCCTGGGTTTCAGGCTCTTGGTTTTTCTACTCCGTTAGATAAGCTCTGCTCTTGTTTATTTATTAAATATCAAACTCAAAACCAGAAAATGCTACTGCTCCTTCTTCCCTCACCTTTCCCCATAGCAGAGATGCAACCTAAGAGCATGTTTGGGAACCAGCTCAGAAACACAGCACTGTTGGCAAGTGACAAGGAGTCCTTCTTTCCTGTCCCTCTCCAAAATGGACCAGACACCATGAGGGGATGAAGTTGCATGCCCTGGACAGCTGCACTGTTCCTTGTCCTCTACCCCATCAGCTCCCAAGTCAGGAAGCAGAACCCTCCCCACTCCCAGGAGTGCTGGCCTGGGATGGGGAAAGCCCATAGCTCTGCAGACCCCTCTGGGTGATTGCACAGTCTCCCCCACCGTGCACACCATCCTGACTCTCCATGAGAATTTTGGTCACAAGTTTAGCAGTAATAGAAAGGGCGAAATAATGTGCTGTGAGGTGACTGGAAATGCACTGTAAAACTATTGGAGCTATTCCAAAGCAAGCACAAAATGCTGTCAGCCCAAGCCGATGGTTCACCCAGCCACTTGCAAGTCCAACCTGGAGCCTACCCCTCCCTTGGATTTTGTCACCTGCACCTAAGAGAGCAAGCAAACGCCAGCCTAACCGGCACACAACCACCCACAGTCATGGGAAAGCAATCGCAGGGGAAACTCACCTTGCAACTGCTCTGCCCGTCTTTGGTCTGCTCAGAGGCTGACTCGGGAGGCTGGATGGAGAAGAAGGAGTAGGGAAAGGGGAAGCATTCTCTAGTATTTCTCCAGCTGAGATCCTAAAGATTGGTGAGGAAGGCTAGAGACTCCCCCTTAAAGCCGAACTCCACCTTACCCCAGTATCACATGATGGTGCTCTGCTGAGTACATCCTGAAAATCTCACTGCAAGCACATCACCTTTAAACTGCACATCTGGGGGTGGGTTGCCTAGTAATTCCGAAACAAATGCAATTAAATATTGAAACAAAAGAGGCGGGAGGGGGGGAGGGGGGAGAAGAGCGCAAGGAAAAGCTCAGGAAGGGAAACAGTTTCAAATCGGTCTGCTTGTTTCAGCATTTTGTCTGCAAGTTATTGCCATCTTGTGGCCAAACTAAAGATGGAAATAGAAGCTTTCGGAAAGCGGACTAGGAAGATATTTTAAGCATAAGGAGCAGGTTACAGAGTTTGGGTTTGGCTTTTTAAACCAGCACAACCAGCCTCTGGTCTGAATGGTGATGACTGGATCAATAAAAAATGTCAAGTTGCTGAAACACCTTGTTGTGCCACTCACAAAAAGCACTGCACTGATCTACTTTGATGGTTAGAAAAGTCAGTGAGTTGGGAAGTCCATGAGAAGTTACCCAGCTAAACTTAAGCAACACTTTGAAAATGTCCTGACAAAATCTGCAGGCTGTTTTAGAAGTTTAGATTTTTTGAAAAACAGAAGTTCCCTAACTATTCCAAGGCTCCAGATTATTGGTGTAAAGAGTTGCATGCTCTTACATTCTTACCTTCAGGCATACACCTATTATATGGCAACACTATTGTGTCGTGGATAACTCTCAACTAAGGAACTATGGTAATTATAGCTAAAAAATTAGTTGCACATACTAAATGATTGGAACATTTTTTGTAGAAGGAGTCTTATAGGAAGATTTCAGATCTAGCAGTGAAGTTGATGTTTATACTGTATTTCCAGGAGCTCAGCTCAACTGCATTGTAACTGCAGTCCTTGATGTAAGAAAGGAAAGCGCAGGTTGCTATAAACCAGTAGCTGTGGTGCTGCTGACATTTTAACAGCAGCAGCCACAAGGTAAGTGCAAGCTATATATAATGCATCTCAAGAACTTCAGTCATACATGGGTCATGAGCACTGCTCTTTGACTGAACAGAGCAAAGGTGGGTACACTCACCCAGGGATCCAAGCTGAAGGTCTCATAAAGAGTATATTTCTGTCTGAATCAGTGACACACTATGATATGGACAACTGAGGCCTCTCATTGCTATGGATGTGAAATGATTCATTCACAGTACCAAAAAAAAAAAACCTGTCCAATATAGAGATTTTTAAGGGCGATAGATAAAGCGCTAGACAGAGAAAAAGCTTTTTTTTTTGTTATGCCAGGATGTTTCTTCCCGCTACTTCTCTGTAATGCTTTTACCCATATGGTCAAGATGGCTATTTAAAAAATTAAAACAGCATTCTGTGATACAGAATTGTGGTACTCTGCCAACAGGTATCCAGTGCAGAGATACATTTTCAGGACCAGTTCAGAATAAGAGACTCGGGTTTCCATAACAAGCCGGGGAGCTTCAGGGATGGCTTTTGTGACAACACACCAGGAGCTTCCCCCATGCTGAACAGAATGGGTTTGATCCCCGCAGAGGCCATTCACTTAAGAGTTGGACTTGATGGTCCTTGTGGGTCTCTTCCAACTCAGAATATTCTGTGACTTACTTCAAAAAAAGAACCATTTTCGGCTAACTCCAAAATGGACCCACTCCTGGCCAGAGCAGAGATTCCCCTGCAACATGTGGTGAGAACCATAAGGACACAAATTGTTTCCCTGCAGCACATGCAGGCCCAGATGGAGCCATGCTGTGGTCCATGGAGAGGAGTCCACATGGGAGCAGGTTTGCTGGCAGGAATCGTGACCTTGTGGGGAATCCACACTGGAGCAGTCTGTTCCTGAGGAATTGCACCCCATGGAAAGGACCCATGCTGGAGCAGCTCTTGAAGAACTGTATCCCATGGGAAGGACCCCATGCTGGAGCAGGGGAACATCATAAGGTGGAAGGAGTGGCAGAGACGTGTGATGAACCAACCAGAACTCCCATTCCCTGTGCCCCTGCTCAACTCAGGGAGGTAGGACTTTAGAAGAGTTGGGACAAAAGAGTGGTGTTGAGCCTGGGAAGACAGGGGTGTAGGAAGTTGTGCATTTTTCCTTTGTTTCTCACCATTCTACTCTATTTTAAATAGATTAGTGTAACACAGAGGCATTCATTTACTCCCCTCGTGAAATGCTATTGTTTCTGCCACAGAAATTTCTGAATTTTCAGATAGATATGATCTTCTTTCTTGTCCATTTTGTCATTAGTGATGAGGATCTCCATTTGAGCAGTAAATGAAGTGATTCATAATACTTCATTTTTAATGGTTAGTATATACAAGAATTTCAAACATCGCATAAATACAGGCAAAACAAACCTCACAATTCCTCTGTTATACTATGCAAATATAATAATTACCTATAATAGATCAAATATAGAGCCTACATGCCACTCAGTGACCTGAACTCACAGCGATGACAACAAATATTCACAGTTATTCACACTGCAGACAGATACAAGGTCAGGCTTTGAACAGTGCAGTGGAGAAATGGAAAGGGCTGCCTCAGTCATTGAGTTTTCAAACATGTGCTACACTTATGAGTGTATATACATATGTATGCACACATGCTATAACCCAAGTCTTACTACAAGCTTTCTGCTTTGCCATACTACTGTGTGCCCACCTCAGATGACTGAATCTGTTGGAGCTGTGTCAGTCTTCTCTGAAGCACTTCACATACATATGAGCACTAAACACGGTAAAAAATAATCATTCTAATAAACAGAGATAGACCCTTTTAAAACTTCCCATTATAGCTATATAAAATACATGTTGTGCAGCAAATGCCACGTAGCATCAGGTATCCTCTGTAAGAAAATCAGGCATTAGCAGGCCCTGGCTATTCTGCGCATCTTCAGTCTCAACACCAAGCTGAGAGTCTCCACTTGGAGCTCCAAGCTTACAAAGATGTCAAATGATTTCTCAGTAACTTTAATTTTAGTGGTGATGACTGTCAGGACACGAGAACACTGGAGCAGTAAGATAACCATTGTGTTAAAGATTATCCTCTTCCAGGGAATGAATTCTTCAGTACATCAAAGGCACCCTGGACTGGATGACTGTGTTTGTTTGTGTGTATATGTTTATTTGTGTGAAGGCATGACACTGCAAAATTTACAATGAACAGAACACAAGTATTTCAACTAAGGAAACAGAACAGCCTGAGTAAACGAATATGGAATTGCTTTGAAGTAAAAGCATTGAGAAGAGAACAAAATGTAGAAAAAATATACCTAGACATCAATCCATTAAAATTTTTTCTCACTGCAACTCTCAAAAATGGAAAAGGTGTTGTAAAATGAGCTGTCACTTTCATTGCAATGTATTGTCATGTGCTCAGGCAAAACAATCGCTCTGTAAAACTTAAAATACACAAGGTAGGAGAATCATTTGTACTTTCTATTCTGTATAAAACAAACTGAAGTCACCACTACCAAAATGAATGGAAACAATCTGAAGGGTTTTTTAACCTTATTTTTTATTGTTTTCATTTTCTAGTACTGAACATCAGGGCCATTGAAATACTTGCATTTCACATTACTCAAAGATAAGGGAACTCATGCTCCTTGGGGCAAAAGCCTGTCATCAGTAGACTAAATAGGCCTTTCGCTGTTGAGTACAATTTGAATAGCAGCAAATTCTCTGTTTGGATAAGAGCATGTTTATTCTGACACAAATGCATCTGACACCAAACATAACAACACTTCATTTGACTGCTAATGTCACAAACCCAAATGAGCGTCATGAAAGGTTATGTGCTTAATCTCTACTGACAGTCTCGCTGCTGCAGTTCCATTTTCAATAATACAGCCAAGTTAACCAGTGCAAATCTATCCTGATCACATGAAATATTACAAGGCTGCTTCAGATATAACCTAAATTATGTTCACCTGGCTAAAATACTAAGTCATGTTTTGTGCTGTGCCCACCCTGTGCTGTCCATTAAGGATTCAAACTTATGTATGCTCATACATAAGCTCTCATCTGGCTTCAGATAAAGTAGAAATAGGTCCCACAGTTCAGCATGATCATCCAGATGGGTCAATGTGCAGAATATCAGCCAAAAACTGTGATGACACATTAGGCAACAAAAATGACTAATTATAGGCTCACCCTTGGAAGTAAGCTAAGCATCAGATGTCCTGCCTTTCATCACAAAGACAGCTCAATCATTGCCATAACTTCAATAGTCCAAGGTTTGCTGCTTTATGCAAGGTAAGAACTGTGGAAGGGATGGGCCATACAGAAGCCAGAGATTAGTGGTATTTTGAATAATATTTTAATAGTACTTTTGCTGAGTATAAAGAGTTCGGTGAAAAATTTTGACCTACAGAAATGTTTTTTATGTATTTCAGAAAATCTCTCAAATTCTGTAGTAACTATGTCTTACCATTTACACTGTCTTGCCCCATGGATAGGTGCTGCATTTGTATCAGACTTTACAGTAACGTTAGACTTTGACTCATGACAAATTTTGACACAAGACAATCAACTTCATGCTGTGGAACTGGATATTAGGTGGCTTAGACTCTTGGTTTTCTCATCGACTTCCACTGGAGCTTTGAGTCTTCATGTCTTCAGTTAGCCTTTAGAGGCTAAATTTCTGAGATATTAGAATGATACTCCCAAAAGAAAGATACATATGGGAATGTGGTAAGAAACATGCCAAAATTAATTTGTATTCATATAACCACAGAGTTCTCTGCTGTATTTTCTGTTTTGTTCTTCTGACTCAGGAATCTCAATCTTTTCTCTCTGATGCACCACTTTTCTTCCCCAGCTCCTCCAGAATAGGTATCTTGCATCATCACCATCTCTTACTTCCTCAAGGACTCCTCTATGATTTCAACAACCCCATGGTGGCTGGTTTCTAAGGAACTTGTACTATGATCTGCTGTCACTTCTGACATTCAGTACCTCTAGACCTTTCCTATCTCTAGATGACTAATTTTATTATTCAGTAGTATTACTGGCAAGAGAGAGGTACACGAACAGTAAAAAGGAAAAAATTATAATGGTCTGAATAGTAATAGCCTCTGATGTGCGCAAGTATCAGGGATGAATTGTCCAAAAACAGCCGAGAGAAATCTGGTGTTATTTACAGCTCTGTGGGGAAAACAAACAAACAAGCCCACACCTGCCAATACATTACTGGTTGAAGAACCCACCTGAAATAAGACAATCAACAAAAAAAATATGATATTTAATTCTTAGAGAAAATTGCTTTGAGGGAGGAATACTTGTGTTACTGACTGCTCTTGATAAGAAGCACATGATTTCTGGAGGCTGCTTGGGAAACTGTACTAGGTGAACTGAACTAGGCCATCTTAGAAATGGCCTAACATGAAGGTACACTGTTTGTACCATTATGAAGGTACAATGGTATCCCACATAAATCACAATTGTGCAATGTAAGAAACCTTAATTTCCCTCCTGTGAGCTCTACCAGCAAATGTGGATTTCTTTCTAAAGACAATGTCAGTCTGCTGACAAAAGTTTTGATAGAAAGATATAGTGTCTCTAAAAAGTCACTGTTTCCAGAAGGCAGCTTCCACTTCAAGCAGTGAAGCCAGAAATGTGGGAAGCTCTGCTGGAAAAAGGGACACCCAGGTAAGTGGGTACCCTGGGAGAAAGCCTTAATCACCTCCATCACATGTTGGAACCAGAGTGGGTTTTTGTCTTCAGATCAAATATTTGCGTGAAAGGCTTCAAAACCATCAGTGCTAGGTGGGAAGATGGTCGAAAATGCTAAGAACAGCTGCTCAGGCCTAAAAAGGATTAATTCTGTTCTCTGTTGTGACTAACGGGAAAGTTGTCTTAAAATGATGAGATGGATCGGCGCGTCACTTCCACTGTCAGCTCCCTGTGCTCCACTTGTACATGCAGTGATTCACCAGAAGTGGGTGGTGGATAATGCAGAAGCGAGTGAAAGATAGGATGAAATATTCCTTGCCATCCTGAGCTCATCTGCTGAAGATTAAGGTTATTTGTTCCTTGATCACTCAATGAGTATTTTCTAACCCAAATTAAATAAGGAACCTAGCTGGACTTTTCAAAGGTTATTCAACAATATGATTGATCTGGCTGTTTTGTTTTTGTGTGGTACAGTCTCTCATAGGTTAATTATACTGACAGCTTTTCTGCAGTGCTGTGTTAATATCAACTGTCGAAGTAGTGCCTTGGCAAATGGGAAAGTCATTACTTTTTTGTGTCAGATTCTGCCACTTGTGCTCCCACAGACCTGCATGTCACTCAGTTCTCCAGTAGCTCTGTAATAGGACTATGATCAATGACTCTTCTTGTGCTAGAAGATAACAGCCGGTGAGAACAGCAGAATTTGTCTTTTCATGCTTTGTGCTATGACACACCTGACAATTTTTATGCTCTAAAATACTGCTCACTTAAGGAAATGCTCTGCCTTCCCATTGATTGTTCAGATAAAATTAAAACCACCCTTCAGATTTTTCCTTCTGTAAGAACCGAGTTACTCAACTCGGAAAGGAAAACTGTTTGGGGGAAATCCATCGCCTCCCACCTGTTCTAAAATAAAAATCAAAGGGTGTTCGAGCAGCAGGATGAACACCTGCGGAGCTCCTCTCCAGCCGAAGCGAGGGGAGCTCAGGTCACCGCTCTGTGATTGCCTGTCTGTGCTCCGGCTTCCCGGGGACTCGCAGCGCGTTTCACCTTTGCAAAATGCCGTGTCCTGAGCGCCAGGTGAGGCATTGAGAGCATCCCGTAAGCACCGGCGAGCGCGGGGTTTATTTACCGACTCACTGCATTTCCATGGAAACTCTAATTGTCACACCGTGCAGCGCCGGAATACCGGGCTCCTGGGCCGCCTGGAGCGGCCTCCCGAAATGCGCTAGCGCGGCGGCTCCAGCCCCAGCCCCGGTCCCGGCCCCGCCGGGCGGGCGGCGAGTGCGGCAGCGCCGGCCCCGGGGCGCGGCCCTCGGCCGCAGGCGAGACCCGGCGCCTCCGCAGCGCCCGAGTAAGGTGCGCCGCCGGGCGGGGGGCTGCGCGCTTCCCTCTGCTCCCGCCCCGGCGGAGCCTCGCCGTGCCCGCCCGGGCTGGAGCCGTGACCGCAGCCCGGGGCTGCCCTGCCCTGCCCGGCTCGCCCCCACCGCCCCTACCGCCCCTACTGCCCCGTGGGGCGCCCGCAGAGGGACAGCGCGAAGGTAACGCGGGGCGGGCGCGGAGCCGCGGCGGGCTGGGCTTGGCTGGCGCAAGTTTAGGCGGGGCAGCGCCTTGCCAGCAGTTGCGCGGGACAGGGGGATTCGCTTGGGTGGAGGGGGCTCAGGGAGGGGGGATCTCGGCGGTCGCGGGCAGCGCGGGGCTCCAGGCTTAGCGCGGTGCGCGGTTCCGGACGCGGGGCGGGGCGGGCGCGCAGCGCAAAGCGGATGCCGAGCGAGTTGTGCGAGGGCAAAAATAGCAGTTGTCCCCGGTTTGGTGCCTTTGCCTCTGAGAGCCAAGAACTGCTGTGCTCCCTCGCAGAAAATGTAGCCGTGCCTTTCAAGTTTTCTGTTCTGACCAGTAAATGGCCCGTTACGTTCCATAACGTTTACTTGGAGCTCGAGATATATTCTTGCTAGTTGGCTTTGGCATATTTCGGGAAGTTGTGTTGTTCGTGTCCCGGATAATGTTGCAGTTCTTCTTTCAGTCAGGCACAGAAAGAGGCATACCATTAACATGCATGGAAATCCATTTTTCTGGACTTCTGAAGTAATTTCAATCTTTTGAATTCTCCCAGGTTCTCAGGCTAGTTTTTGCTGTTGCATGTAACGAACAACATCGGAAGCAGCAGCTTTTCATCTTTAGCTTGTATTGTGAATGCAACACTTGAGTGGTTTCAAATTTTGTCTCAGATTTATCTCAGTCTTTAATGATGTGAGGGCATAATTTCTCAAGTTGTAACAACACAGCTCAATGCTTTCCTTAAGCTTCCATAGTCGGGCAGTAACAGCCTGTCTTATTAACTATTTACAGCTGTGTAGAAGTTTAAAGACCTTCTCTGACTTTTTCTATGCAGTCTTGATATAACTCCAGTATTATGGAGGCAGAAAGGCTGTATTTCCTAGGTAATTTTCACATTTTGCTTCCTCCCTAAGACTATAAATCATTCACAGCTATAAAGATTAATTTTCCTGTTACAAAGATGGAACTGATTAGACTATACAAAGACCAGCCAGTCAGAGTTAATAGGTATTAATATTGTAGGATATAAGCTCTTAGCCATGAATAAACCTTAATGTAAGTACCTCATCTAATAGAAGGAACATTTCCTGAGAAAACAATTGCTTTCAGAGGATGATGGCTACCCGTCTAACTTTTGTGTTCTTGAAAATTTCCCTTTAAATATTTAGAGAAATAGCTGGCCTATTAACTCTCCTAAATTGCCATTTATAGATTTTGTATTTTAAGTGATAGCTTTAAGTGAAATAATGATATTAATTACAAGATAGTAAAAATATTAGCATATTTTGGGTTATGTGGTACTTCTAACTCAGCTACACCTGAAAAATGGTTTCATTTCTCCCTGTCAACCTCAGGCCCTAGACCAACTGCAGCTGAAGCATGCTTTTGATGAAAATAAGAATCACAGTAATCAGAGTCACACTGAGGTATACCATAAATTATTGTAATTTAAGGAGGTGTTATTTGAAATTTTTCAAGATCGTGGTACACCATCTGTTATAAAATACATTTTACTGTACTCTTAAATGTTAACTGCATTGAGTCTTACAGTAAATATTCAAATCCACCTTGGGCCCTGCCACAATACTGAAGTCTCTCCTGCCTTTTGCAGCCTAGCCTTCTGTCTCAAGCATTCCGTTGAAATTAAAGAAGACCTAAGCAAACCCACGTAAAGCTCACGGGGTATGAGCTCATACAGGTGTAGCTGGGCACAGTTGGGAGTGTACACAGACTAGGATCACCAAAAGGGAACCTCATTTGCTTGACTGATTGATGTAGGAGGTGAAAGTGATCCAACCTTTGGAGCTGACAGCTGAAAATCTCCATCAGGTACCTTCAGACTGACTAAATTTGAGCTTGAAAACAGGTGCAAGAGCACTCTGACACTGTGTTGCATTCAGTTTAGAAATATACTTCAAATATGAGGAGAAGGTTTTGAAAAGAGACTATATTATTTAATTCTATTTCCCACAGCAAGATTTTCATGAATCTCCATTTCCCTAAAATCTGCACCCATGTGCTGCACTGGGTTTGACCAACCGTCAAGAGGGAGAGTGAATCTCTCAAAGTAGAGGCAGCTGTTAAAACAATGCAGGAAGATAAATGCCAGTAAGTGCACATAGCCCTGTGAAATCAGTGGCATGCTAATGAAGATCAATTATGCAGGAGGAACACTTGTTTACACCTTTATTGCCAGTGGCACTCAAGCTGAGAGCAACTGGTTTCTTTTGATCAGGAGAGGACGCTCGGAGACAAGAGATCCACTTGGCATCTTTTGAAATTTGGGGACAAAAGTCTGCTTTCATTTTACACATCCAAAATGAAAATAAAGTCATCTTTGGGCATTTTGCAAAGCAAATTTTGTCAGCACAGTAGTTCTCTGCTGAAATTAGCAGATTATAGTGTTATTCCTTCCCCTCTGTCTTTCTGCCACTCTGAAACTGTGATTAGAGATGGTGCAGGAGGGGCTTCAGTGTACTACAGACTTCTGTGGTGCCCCAAGTGTCCAGTTAGAGCCCTAAGAGATCATGTTGTGACTTCTTCCAGGGCTCCTTCCTCATGGAAATGAGGACATGTGATAGGGAAGATGGCACCTTCTCATCTCGCACCCCAAGCAGAAGGCAGCCATAGCTCAGAAGGGATGGAGCTGGAGAGCCCATGCTGGACTTCAGAGGCTTGGCTACTAAGCTCTTCCGTGTTGATGTTTCTCAATAAAATATGTCTTCTTCAGCAAAACCAGCATATTCACTTTTTTTTTTTAAATAATTATATTAAAAACATAATGAGCAGTTCTGCTAAAGCCATACTGCAAGAGCTCCATGTGGAGGTGTAGAAATCTACAGAAATCTAGCATTCATTTAATGAATATGTTACAGTATAACAACACTTAAATTTTGTTCTCTGGCCCTAGTCTTAGCATTATCTGTATGGAATATAAATTTATAGAAGATAAAATAATTATGATGCATCTGACTTGAACGTCAGACTGACTTGAAAGTCAGACTTGAAAGTCTCTTCCTTTTCACTTTTAGTCACCCAAAGCTGAAAGTGGTAGAAATAACAGTGATACCGCTAGATTTGTTTCAATTCTCCTCATAGAATCCATTGATTAAAACTAAGCAAAACTTAATGAAAAGATAAAGATTTCTTTACAGATCATAACACATAATTAAAATGGAATGGACTAACTAGATAGAGAGCTTTTTCTACCAGTAGAAATGCCTGCTTTTTCTCCATTCACTGATGAACCTATGGCTTATGAACCTTTTCAATGACAGCAAATATCACCAAAAACTCTAGAGAGGGAGTTGTAGTTTTGGTACACACATACATAGCTGCTATTATAACTTAAACACTGGTATGCATCTTTATTACTCAATATGACCTTCAAATGTGATGATGTGTGGGAATTTAACTGCTACTGAAAATACCTGTAGATACACTAAAAGCAACCCTAATCTCTGGGTTTCTGGTAGAGAAACAGTAACACCAGTTTGTTTCTTCTTTTACAGGTTCATCCTTCAACCTAGTATCAGTTAAAATAGAAGACTACGCAGAATGATTGCTGTTAGCACAGAGTTACTTATGGAGGCACAAAAAATAAATGAAAAGCTCATTTCTTCAGAGTCATCACCACTTTAAGAGCATTGTAAGAGTTTCTGAGGGTTTTTTTTGAATCTCAAGATGGTACTGGATTTCCTTCTCTATTAGTCTTTCTCTCAGGTGATTAGTAACTAAGATATGGAGAGATCCAGGTCTTGAATAATGTTTCATTTCCCTTTCTCAAATAACTCTTGATATGGTTCAAACCTGCTATCAGGCAATGGGATGTTCCATTAGTAAAGCTCATTTAATCTGTGCAAGATATAAACTGGAAAAGGAAGGTGTCCAAGCAAAAAGAAAATTGCCCAGAATGACACTAATGGCTTTTCTTTATTAACTCTTCAGTTATGCAAAGTTTTTTCCTACACACTTCTCAGCTAAGTGGGTAGTGTCGTGGAACAAAGATAATAGAATGTTCACCCTGAAAATATTAGGGAGGTAATGTTTCATATTGAACCGCAACATAGAGTTGAAATGGCTTTCATCAATCAAAAGAGAGTGTGCAGATTAGAGATGGCCTAAACACACTGAAATCTGCAAAATCATCAGTCAGCAAAATCCACCATTCCTTCATGTTGAACAAAGAGAAAAAAAATTATAGAAGTGTGACATAACAAGGGACATAGTGCTATAAGCCTGAGGTATGGAGATGTATCTTATCCAGGGCAAAGCTCTGCGGGGGGGTTCCTCAGACAAAAGTTATGTAGAGTCATACTTAGGGAAAAGAAAGAAATTTCAGCAGATTTTGAAAGTCATTGTGGTATGCAGATCATACTGGTTTTGGTTAGTAGCAACTCAGAGAAATTAGCTCAGAAAAAATAAATAAAAAACTTTCCCTCATTAGCTAATATTTGTATAAAGAGAAGCCCACCAAAATGAAAATTTCTGATAATATCAACATAGAGAGATTAGATCGCTTACAGAACCTCTTATCTGCTTCTTTAAAGTTGATCTAGAGGCAAAGGTAGTCTCAGATAGCATTGTTTGTCTATTATATGGTTTCCCATCATTTCATTAAAGATTGGGAAAAATTGAACAGAAATAATATGCATTAATGCTGCTCTGCTTGTATGCACACAATTATAAAATTTAGGTTATCTAAATTCACATATCCAGTTCTTACTTCTATTTTAGCTATTTTAAAGCACTTTAAGATTGAGAGAATCTGGCAAGGCTGACTTCTTGTCACCTCTTTCCAACACATTACTTGCAAGATTTTTTTTTTTTTAAATAAGTATTCCTACTTTTACATGAGGAACCTTCCCATCACAACATCACAACACACTGTCAGTGAATATTCTGAGGTTGTTTTAAGGTTTGAGCTTCCCTTTGGCACATGACAGTAGGAGCACACGTAATGTGAAGGAAGGAACACGTCTGCATGTGTAGAAGAAGCTGAGTAACATTATTTCACTTTGAAGAAGTCAGCACCATACAACTCACAGAGGAGCCTTGAAGAGCCCTGCCTTTTTTAGGTGACAGATCTAGCCTTCTGCTCAATTTATATATGCTTTAGTATTGTTTAGATGTTCCTGTTTTCTCTTATATAAGATTTCTAAACATTAAGCAATTTTGTACAGGGCACTGGCACTCTGGAGAACTTTGAAACTTTAGTACATGCTGGTGTTTAAGGTAAACTGAAGATTGAACTAAATTCTCATGTCTTTCTGTTTGTTCTAAAATGAAGACTAATACATGAAGATTCTGTAGGCAGTATAACTTTGTGCTGAGTTAGGTTTTAATGTTCGATGTTTCTGTGCTGAATAATTAGTGGTTCACTGAATTTTCAAATGGCTGTGTGGAGTTTGCTTCCAATTAACACTGTCCTCTTTGTATTACATCCAGTTACTTTAGATGTTTTATAGGCAGTTTTCCTTTCTGCTTGAGCACCAGTTAAAATATGTTCAACGCTTAATAGAAAATGGTTTCTATATACACCACATTAGGAATTCCATCTTGGATCACTGACAGTGGATTTCCTGATCGTTTTTGAAAGCTCTCACTTATTTTGTGTTAGTTCTCTACTAGCAAGGTAAGAAATGCTAGTGCAGTCATTAGCATATGTATTTTCAGGTGCCTTCATTATAATTTGCTGTGACGCAATGATTAGGCATGTGCCCAGATGGTGACTGTCATTTCCTTACCCATATCGATGGGCTGTTATGCACATGAGTAATCTCACCAACTCAAGATGAATTGCTTTTGTAGCTAACTGTTCCCTCATGGAAAGTCTGACAATATAGTCTATAGCAAAGCATAGTTAAAAGCCAGCATCATAATGCAGAACCTTAAATTGCCATTCTCCCATGTGAGCAGCCGGGTAGGAGGCCAAGGCATGCTGAACACCACATGGTAAAACCTACGTAACTAATTCATGTTGACCTGAAGTTATACAGGATCTGCCTCCCAGTAGACTAATCCGACTACTAATTTATTTGCATTGAGGTGACACCAGGTAAATTTATGTTCCTTTACATTCTGATTAACAGCAATATCATTGTTCCTTCAGATGCTAATTAATGCCTTTCTCGTTCTAAGCAGGACTGTAAAATGGATTTAGGATTAAAAGACCATACCAACAGGACACCTACCAGGAACACCTCTGCTACTACAAAGAATTTTTCTGCCTGGGAAGACTATAAGAGTAGTGTTGATGACATACAGTACTTTCTTATTGGGCTGTACACACTTATAAGTCTGGCTGGCTTTATGGGAAATCTGCTTATACTAATGGCCCTACTAAAGTGCAGAAGACGATAATAAACATTCTCATAGGTAACTTGGCCTTTTCTGACATCTTGGTTGTGCTGTTCTGTTCGCCTTTCACACTGACATCCGTCCTGCTTGATCAGTGGATGTTTGGCACTGTCATGTGCCATGTAATGCCCTTCCTCCAATGCGCATCAGTTCTAGTTTCAACTTTGATGTTAATATCCATTGCTGCAGTCAGGTACCGTATGATAAAATATCCCCTTTCTAGCAATCTAACGGCAAAACAAGGCTATTTCTTAATAGTGACCATTTGGGCCTTTGGCTTCACAATTTGCTCCCCTCTGCCAGTTTTCCACAAAATTGTGGACCTCAGCAAAACTCTGAATTTAGAGGCACTGGAGAACAGACTCTTGTGTATCGAGTCATGGCCTTCTGATTCCTATAGAATTGCCTTTACAATAGCCTTACTGTTCATGCAGTACATACTGCCACTGGCGTGTTTAACTGCTAGTCACACGAGCGTCTGCAGGAGCATAGGTTCTAGACTGTCAAACAAGGAAAACAAGTTTGAAGAAAAGGAGATGATAAACCTAGCTCTTCATCCATCTAAGAGCACTAGCACACAGGTGCAGTCCTCTGGGCACTCCAGGTGGAGCTGTGCCTTTGGCAAAAAGCACCACAGAAGATATAGCAGGAAGACTTCAAGTGTGATGCCAGCTATTTCAAGGCATCATCAGGATACTCATTCAAGAGATCTCCCAGAAACCTCTGGCACAGAAAAAAGTCAGCTCTTTTCCTCCAGTAAATTCATCCCTGGGATTCCTATCTGTTTTGAAATGAAACCAGAAGAAAATACAGAGATCCAGGACATGATTACAGTATCCCGATCCATTGTCAGAATTAAGACAAGATCAAGGAGAGTTTTTTGCAGACTGACAGTGCTAATCCTAGTTTTTGGTTTCAGTTGGATGCCTCTTCACCTTTTTCACATTGTGACAGATTTTAATGCCACTCTCATTTCTAACAGACATTTTAAATTAGTATATTGCATATGCCATTTATTGGGTATGATGTCCTGTTGCTTGAATCCCATCCTCTATGGGTTTCTTAACAACAGCATAAAAGCTGATTTAATGTCCCTTATCCCATGCTGCCAAATACTGTGATTTTATGTGCCCCAAGATAATGTAAAACAAACAAGTATGGCTTTCAAGCCTACTGGCGTGCATAGCTGTAAAAGATATGTAAAAGATATTAGTTTAGTTTAGTTAGTCTGACTTGGTTATGATTAGTAGCATTTTATGTGAATGGATAGTTCTATGGCTGCATGTATTTCTTGCATTGGGCAGAATTATATACATATGTTATAACATTTCCCTATCTGTTACGCGTAGGAAGCCATGCCCAGTGTACAAAACGGGAATACCATTTTCGTTACCTGAAATGTTGGCAATCTGTACTTTGGAATTATACAGAATATATAATGAATAATAAATGTAAGACAGACTACTTAGACATATCAGTATTAACTGTCATAAAACTATAATAAAATACATATAATTTACTAAATAACTATTGTTGAAACTATTTCAGTGCCAACTTTGACTGTTTTCTAATATAAACATCTCTTTCTGGATGTGATTAGAAAAATATTTTTACTTAGCTCTTTGAGTCATAGTTTGCAATATCTTTGCAATATGCTTTGCTGCTGGTTCCTAGGTTGCCTTACTCCTTGGTTTGAGGGTTGTTGTTTTTGTCTTGATTGTTTCCATCTCACCATGTTTACCCAGTACAACCTATCCCTGATTTCCTTAGCCAGTTTTCACTCTGGCTTGTCATTTTATGTAATTTTCCACCAGCCTGAACTTATCTATATTTATGCCTTTGTTCTTACAGCGATGACACCCTTGAACATACAACATACTTCTGATCAGAGTAAGCCCTCATTACCTAAGCAAGTGATAGTGGAAAAAAGAAGAAAATGGAAAGACAGCAGGATTTTTTCTTTTCCTTTACAAAAAAGCAAAAGCTTACTGCACTTCATTATAGCTGACCCACTTGCTTTGGAAAGCTTTAACAGCTTTCAAATAAATTTGTGCATGTGTGCCTTGACAGGTGGGAGGGATGAGCAGAGTGGATTATTTTTAAATTCAAGAAGGGCAAGTGCAGGGTCCCGCCCCCAGGGAGGAATGACCCCATGAACCAGTGTTTCTGGTGTCTGACCTGCTGAAAACAGCTCTATGAAGAAGGACCTGGAGGGTCCTGGTGGACAACAAGCTGTCCATGAGGCAGCAGTGTGTCCTTGTGGCCAAGATGGCCAGTGGTATCCTAGGGTGCATTAGGAAGAGCATTTCCAGCAGGTCGAGGGAGGTGGTTCTGCCCCTCTACTCAGCCTTGGTGAGGCCTCAGCTGGGGTACTGAGGGTACAGAAGTGTCCACTTCTGGCCTCCTCAGTACAAGAAAGACATGGAGCTCCTGTAGCAGGTTCAGTGGAGGGCAACAATGATGATTAAGGGACTCGAACATCTCTCTTATGAGAACAGGCTGAGCGAGTTGGGCCTGTTCAGCCTCGAGAAGCGGTGACTGAGAGGGGACCTCATTAATGGGTGTCAGTATCTGAAGGGAGGGTTTCAAGAGGATGGATTCAGGCTCTTCTCAGTGGTGCCAAGCAATAGGACAAGAGACAACAGGCAGGAACTGATGCACTGGAAGTTCCACCTGCATATGAGGAAGAACTTTAGTGTGTGAGTGACCAAGCACTGGAACAGATTGCTCAGAGAGGTTGTGGAGTCTCCGTCACTGGAGATATTCAAGAACCATCTGGATGTAATCCTGTGCAATGTGCTCTAGGGCGACCCTGCTTGAGCAGGGAGGTTGGACCAGATGATCCACTGTGGTCCCTTTCAACTTCACCCATTCTGTGAATCTGTGCATGCACACACACATGTGCAAACACACACACACACACACACATGCTTTCTGCATCTCCCTCTCCTCTCTCTTTTTCTCCTTTTTAATCAGACCAGTATTTTTTCTTCCAAGTTTAAGTCACATGCATCTTCCCTAAGTCATATTACATTTCACAGCACAAATGCAAAGAATATATAATAAAAATATAAATAAATAAACAAACAAATACATATATATATATATATATATATTCTCCCCCCCGGATTACTCTAGTTTAATAATCCATCTCTGCCCTCAGGATTCAGTAAATGTACAAAGCCTTTGCCTATTTAAGTTGTAAAACCTCTCCTCAGGTCTAGCTGGTGATTATTTCCTTTTATCCACTAAGATTTTTAATCCAATAGGCCTTTGTATATAGCTTCTACAGGCTGAGAAATAAAGTTTTTCTTTTTATAAATGGGTGGTTGGAAATGGTCAGTGTGCATTTTTTTTCCTCAAGATACTTCCCTTCCAGTTAGTCTTTAAAAGTGAAAGTAGTTCTTTTATTTTGAGGAATCATCAACTTATTTTTATCACAATGCTATCATTCTGAGACCTTTTCTCCCCAAGCCACTATCTGCTGAGGAGTTTATTACATACTAGTGGGTAATAGCTTCTACCCTTAAGGTATTTTTCTGAAGTCTAGTTCTCAGTAACTTGTTGTTTTTGTTTTCATTAGTTATATGCTTTAATAGTTTCTTCCTGGACACTGACTATTGCATTTTGCAGATTATTATCTCCTAAAACCCTACAATATGTCATTAAATAGAGTACAAATGGTACAGAATAGACACTGCTGGAACAATATATTTTAAAATAGCTTTTTAAACATTTTAAGTACTTCAATTTAAAAATATTTATGGCTAGCCTTGGTAGATAAAATTAGGAGAAAGTTAACTAAATTTACATCCAGAGCAAAATGATGTAGTTCTATAGAAATTACAGCAGCTCATGCCCTATTTCTGCCTACAAATTTTCACATAATTGTAATATATCATTTAATCTTATTTATACCGTGTGATATAGCCAAACAGCATAAAAGGATAAGAAAGCAGTCACAAGCTTGAAATATTCCTTCTGACTTTATTTATTTATTTTTTCAGTGTACTGTTCTCTTCCTTCCTAATTGCTATTTATTTTCTATTCCTTCCTTTCTTTCAGAATTTCAACCATTTTTAACTCCTACACTGAGGATTGTTATTTTATATAAATTAAATGTTTATTTAGTAGTTATTCTTTTCAGATCAAATTCTACTCGCTTTATATGACACACAGAATCATGCTAGGACTTGAATAAGGTCTTCCTCTCATTTCTGAGGTGCACAAATATTAATCTGTATACTGGAGATTTTATATTTATATCTCTTTGCCTGGATGAAGTCAATAACCATGTTCCATACTCTTTACACTGATCAAAGCACAACAAATTGTAATTTGGCAATGGAGAATTAAATCAAGACAGCTATTGAACTTCTTTAGTCCTATGCCATCTAAATCTGTCATCTTCTCTTTTTTTTTTTTTTTTAAGTCAATCAATGGTGGCAGAATGTGTATTTTCTTTTTATATATAAAGCAATCATCAGCATTATATTTTGAAACTTCCAAAATGCCCCTGTCTTTCCTCTGAATTGTTAAATAAAAATAAAATAACTTTTCTACCTTAAACTTTACTTCAACAGCCAACGTAGCTTGGTCCCAGTATCAGCAAGGAATACATACAAAACAAACAGGAGCAGTAGCAAGTGAAATCTCCATAGTGCCATATCAACAGTGGCTGGGAGAGACAGTTATGGCTTCCATGGGTCTAGAGTAGCTGTAATCTCAGCAGGCACAGCAGAGTCCTTGCCTGGGGTCTGGCAGGCAGGGAAACTGCATCCCAGGCAGGTGCCTGGTGGGACAGAGACAACCCTGGGTAGGACTGTGTGGACTGGAGAGCTGGCAGGGACACAGTGGGAGACAAAAAACACATTGCTTCTTTGTTGGCTGCTGGTTGGAGCCTTTTCCAGCCTTTTGCACAGCCCTGTTCCTGGAGCCTGGAAGCTCTCATGACAAAATATTCCCTTCTCAGCAGCATTGAACACCTGAGAAAAGGGAAAAAAATCCACTGATCTGAAGACACGGAAAAACCGAGAAGCACAGTCAGGAAGAGAAGTGTTCACTCCCAATCATTTTGAGATAGGCTCCAGCTCTCCTTTTGAGAAGTATAGGCTGGGTAGCATGGAAAACTTCTCTATCTAATGATTATTAATAAATTAAAAAACCCTTCTGTAATTCATAGGGGTCTGTCAGCCATCACTGCACTATTGAAAAGAAAAAATATCAATAGATTCTCACAGTAGTCCCAATATCTCTCTGTAGCATTCAAGATAAAGAGTATTAAATTTCATAGTCTGCAGAAAGATTCTTCCATAAATACCAGGGGGTCTAGGAATATAGCCTATGATTTTGATGAAAGCCAAATTATGCCTATACTATTTGCATTAAAAAAGTCCTGGCCAGAAAATTGATTAGTACAGCCTGGAACAGTCTTAGCGTGGTGTCAGGACTCTGGTCCTAGACAATTCTCTTCCTTTTTCCCTCCTGTGACTGCAATAATGGTATAAAATCACAATCCCCACAACTCAAAAGATGATTAGATAAAGTTTTGAACCATTTTTGACCATGATATGTGGTTTATAATCTCTGAGGTCAGGTTTCTCTTTCTTTCATAGGGTTCTTCTACATATAGTTGAATGCAAACCCCTCTTTTTTTTTTCCCTAGAGCCTTTTACATGCAATATGTAATGAAGACTCCAGAAGTTGCTTGGTTTTGATCCAATAATATCTATCTTTATCATATATTGCTTGAAAATTGTCTTTGCACTGGAGGTAGGTTGAGCTGTTGTTATTGTTAATATTCAGTTTTAGGAAGGAAGAGAAACAAAAGAGAGAAAGAGAAATAAAAGCAGATCCACACTAACGCTAGCTACCCACATTCTGCCACTGACAAAGGAATGTGTCAGAGCCAGACCTTTCTCAAGGATCTGCCATGGACAATGAGTTTGTAATAGTACCATTGAACATTACTGATCCCACATGTGACCAGGAAGCCTATTATAAATTTTTGAACATGAGTAAGTAATAGCTCATAACTGAGTATGCCTACAAGTACTCTCAAAATTACCCCTCTCAAAATTTTTCTTTAATGCAAAAGCATTTTCTTTTCAAACATTTGATAAAGATAGCTTTGCCTGTGCTCACTCATAATGCATCATGCTGTGCCATTAAGACAATCTGTGTCATCATACTAGGCCATGAATCTATACACATGCCAGTGAGTCTTACCACAGCACCTATTTTTAAACCTCTCAAGACTCAGACATATGAGAAACATCTGCTCTACTCCAAAGCTTACTATGATCTCCTGCCTCCCTTATCCGACTTCATCTCAGTTTTAAAAAAACAAAAACCAACACTTAATAAAGTTTGTCCATGGTAAAACCAGTTTTATTTATTCTGATGCAGTTTGTCAAAATCCTGATTTCCTCAGAAAGAACATAACTGCAGACAGGAAGATGTGATTACAGTGTTTTTCTAAAAGCTGAGCTATGAATTAATAACAACTAGCACCATTGTTATGAATGTAGTGTAACTATAAAAGTGAGACATTTATTAATCTTGTTTGCTTTTGAAGAGAAAATATTGTAAAAATTACTTCATTCCATGCTAATCTTAGGAAACATTGCAAAATAAAATATTGCCACAAACCAAATTCAGTTTTTTTGAACAAGGATTAATGGTCCATTTTGCCCTTGTAGTCACATTGAGATGATTCTTTTAATAATAAGACTTAAAAAAGGTCCTTTGGGCAGTAGTCAGAATTGTGATTTGACATTCAAGATTAAAGAAGGTTGGCCCTGCTCTTACATCCAGTTAAACAAATATTTGCTTTATCTTAGCAGGAAAAGGCTCATATCTGTATCACTTGAATGTCACATTAACTGGACATTTTATGAGGAAACATTTATTACTGTCCCTGGGAACAAAATGATGTACAAAAGGGTTTTAAAGAGACTTCTGGCGCAAAATTTCTCCAACAAAGTAGCTTAGTGATGCTCAAACAGTTGTTCATCTCTTCAGGCTCAGTAGGAACCACAAAGACACAAAACCCATTCTATGACAGACCATTAGACTATTAATTACAATTTTAACTATAAATCTGGGGTTTCTTTAATTGAGAGAAAAATAGCTAAGCAAGGAGATAAATAAAACCATCCCTACTACAAGTAATTTTAGTGCCTCTTTGTAACTTACATCCAGACTTTCTTATGTTGAACAAGATGGTAACTGTGTTTAACTTCTAGCAGTTCCCTTGGCTTTATGAGGCTCTCCACCAACTTGGGATTCATTCAGTATTCATAAAGATTTTTGCTTCTTGGCCAAAGGGTTAAGAAGCTGTGCAAGAGGTCAGAATATAATCTAAATCTTTACTTTCTGATGGTTTCTTGTTGGTTTTTTTTTTGTTTCTTTTGTTTCTTTTTTTTCTCCTCCATTTTTTTTTTTTTATGTTAGCACAACTGGGAAAAGCTGTTTACTGCAGGAAAATTAAACTTATTTTTATGTAACTACTGGGACCAAATGCAGGCAAAACAATTATGTATTTTTTAAGGCTCCATCCGTTCCAAGGAACATCTCATAAAGGTAATTGTCTGAAGCTTCGATGATACATTCTCTCAATTAATATCCTAGAGCATGAAAACACATTTCAGATAGCATAGCCTCGTCTGATCCTGGTTGCAAATAACTCAGAAAAAAAAAAATTCAGAACCTCATTCCTTCTGCAGAACTAAATTGCAATATACTCTACTTGAGATTGCTCCTTAAGACCATTCAGGGAATGAAGCTTATTCAGGGCACAGTTGATCTCTTACTGGTTTTATGGGAGTCCGTTCTTCAGAAAAGCTGCTGCAAGGCCGTTTATGTCACACAAATTACACTTAGTCCCCAGGAGCTCTCAGGGGCACGTAACACCAATCTCCCCCTTGCACACCTGCAGTCAGCAGGGGCCCTCAAGTGCTCTTCCTTTCACAGAAGAGATGGCTCAAAAAAGCAGTGAAAGAGACTGCAAACTCTATGGTACTTTTTTCCCCTCTTGATTTGAAATAGACTAAAATTGGAGACCTTCCAGAAATTTGTGGAAAACACCTGTGTGAGACTTTTTGGAGACGGAATGAAGAATCATTTCCCAGAGATGAAGTGAAGAAATCTGTCTGTGCAGGACTAGATGATTAATTCAATACATCCAGGATCTTAGGGCCTTACTAATTGTATTGGAAAATAGGTAGATATTTGGATATGCAGTTTTGATTATTTTAAGATAAATTTATTTTAAGTCATTGGAGTCTTACATTCTGTCATGTGCTCTGACCCAAGCAACTTCACACTGTAATACTGTTCCAACACCAAACTACCCTTTGCTGTTAAGCTATTCACTCCATTTTTCTTGGGCCATGTAGAGGTTTCATTTCACCCCAACCAGCAGCCAAGCCCCACACAGCTGCTCACTCACTCCCCCACCAGCAGGATTGCATAGAGAATCATAAGGGTAAAAGCCAGAATACTCCTGAGTTGAGATAAAGACAGTTTAATAGGGAAAGTAAAAGCTGCACATGCAAACAAAGCAAAACATTCACTGCTTCCCATGGGCAGGCAGGTGTTCAGCCACCTCCAGGAGAGCACGGCCTCATCATGCATAATGGTTACTTGGGAAGACAAACACCATCATTCCAAACATCCCCTCCTTCCTCTTTCTTCCCCACACTTTATATACCGATTATGATGTCATATGGTATGGAATATCCCTTGGGTCAGTGTGGCTCACCTGTCCTGGCTGTGTCTCCTCCCAGTCTCCCATGCACCCTCAACTTCCTTGCCAGTGTGGCAGTACAGAAAGCAGAAAAGGCCTTGGCTCTGTGTAAGCACTGCTCAGCAGTAACAAAACCATCTCTGTATTATCAACCCAGTGTTCAGCACAAATCCAAAACACAGCCCCATACCAACCACTGTGAAGAAAATTAACCCTACCCCAGCCAAAACCAGCACATTCCATTACATGGCACAACAGGTCTGACCTTGATAAAAGGTTCTGTTGAATTACTAGCATGAAAATGATTAAAGAGAGTAGCACTATAAAAAATGGAGCACATCTGTCAAAATGAGAGGTTGACTAGATCAAGATATCCCTAAAAACTATAGGAACACTGCAATCTATTTCATTGGCATTTGTTGAAATATGCAAAAGGTAAAGTTTCTTTTCCACGGTTTGGTGGTTGTTTTCGCTGAAGAAGAACTTCCAGTCTATCCCCTTAAGTATGAACATCTATAAAAGACAAGACTATACAAAGAATTCTACAACCAACAACAGCAAAATAAAAAAACCCACAGGCTATTAAAGGCTTTTATGTAAAGAACACAACACAAACTAATAATGGTTTATTTTCTTTCACTATTGTACTGACTGCACACACTGTAACAAACTTTTATCTACTTTGCATGCATGGATTTCATGAGATAATGCTTACTGTAGTCTGTAAGCAGAACTAAACCTGTAATTTACAATGGTAAACAAGAACTAAAAAGCAGAGTTCATTTAACTATTGTTAGAAACACAAATAACGTTGCTTTTGATTGTTTATAACAGAAATGTTGCACTACTTAGGCAACAGCATTCATATGAAGATCTTACCACATTCATTTTTAACAAATAAGAGGTATAATAAGAGGAGATACAACCAGGCTGATTCTATGTTTGTATCACTTTATAAATTTTTCCTTCATGATACATAAGGTTATTTGAAGTATAGCAAAAAGTCATAAACAATATTTAAAAAATCCTGTTTCCTCTCTGAAACATTAATTTCTATTTTCATAATAGTGTTTAAACCGTATTAAGCACCCCAAAATGAAGGAACTTTTTATGTCTCTGGAATTTCTTTGGGAAAGCCAATAGTAGTGTTAATCTGCACATTGGTGGTAGTGCTGTTCAGAAAGTTGATTTCTATAATATTTTAATACTCATTAACAACAGCCTTATTAGGGAAGAACTAGAGCTGAGGTGCAACAGCATCCTTATTTAAAAAAAAAAGTGCCTATGTATAATCAGTCTAATTTATGTAAGATTAACATTTATGATATCTGTAGCACACTTGTGAACATAAACTGATTTGAGCAGTTCTAATTTTTCTGTACCTTCACCTTTTGGTCTCCCAAGTCCAGTAATATCAGAAGACTGCGGGAGCCCTCTCCTGGTGAACAAAATTTATCTCCCTCCAGCTGCTGCTTGCCAACACAAGATTACGACACAGACACTCCAGCTGTAAAAGAAGACAGTGTTTAAAGCTTTTAATGTTATTTCCCTCCTGCATGTACTCTTATGGTTTTTTAATTTATTAATACTTTACTTAAATTAAAAAGTCCCTGAACAGAGGATTTATTTTCCAAATACCACCATACAAAGTGAAGCAGAAAGTCAAGGAAAATACTTCACAAAAACCTGCTATCTGCAAACAAATACAAGCTTCAAAATACTTTCACACCAGTACAAATTTTGCATGGTTAAAATTGATTTCCATCTGGAAATATTTCAGTGTTGTAAATAAAGGTACTTTAAAGATTTGTTCATATAGTCATAGGTATTGAGAATGTTGTATGCACACAATCATTCACCAAGCAGGGAATGAACTAGCAAGCAAAGTCGGAAAACCTGTGACATCTAAAGGGAGCCCTGGGATCCTCTGAGATGTGTAGTGAAGAGGAAGGCTCTAGGCAGGGGCACTTTTTTTTTTCTCCTGCGTAACCAAGAAGAGAGGGCACGTGCTGGGTGCATGAGTTATTCTTTCATGCTACCAACACTGTATCTTTTTCTATGCATTCCCCTTCACTCTTAGTGCATGTGCGAGATACACTGCCGACATTATTCAGAAATCAGAGGAGAGTATGCTAAACACAATATATTTTCCTGTCATCCACCTTTCCCCATCTAAGTTACTATTATCAAATTTTGAACTTTGCTTAATAACTACACTTGTAACATAAATTTGGCTTATTCTCCTGCTTTGTTCTCCCTTTTTCCTGTAGTAAACACTTAATTTAGGTTGAAACACTGAATTGAAAAATTCAGTCTCTATGACTTGCATTTGTTCTCCTGCTTATCTTCATATCTAAGGTAGCTTAATTTATTATATTAATTTTAAGGACAATGTGCCTCTCTATTCCATTACTTTTGAGGCCCTGAAAACAATTTCAAGTTCAAACAATCTAAAGTTCAAATCAGACTAAGTCAATGAACTACCAAGTGTACTTGAGTCTAGCTTACTATCTAGATAGCACCTCAGTTCAGAGGCAAAGGAAGTTTAAGTAATGTCATCACAATAGGAATACATATATGCTTAAAGAAAAGTTACTAGTTTGAGAGCTTCAGAATATACAGAGGCAACCAACACCCTTCCATTTCAGTGGGAGCCAAGCACGAGAGCAGTAATCACCTCCCCCCCCACACACACATCTTGGGGAGCAGAATGCTCCCCACAGAAGCTTCACAAGTGTTTCTCTGAGAAGTAATGATGGCCCAGGCTAAAATGAACTCACTGATCACTTGCATCGAATTCATCTCAGCTGAAAGGTGAGCCTTATCCAGGTTAAAAGCAATCCAGAGAGGTTTATGGGCCTGTTTTTCTGTGCAGTAGCATAAATTCTGTTGCCTTATCTGAAGGGTTTGCATGGAGATGGCAGAGGTTGGCTGTGTAGCAACTGCCAGAGGAAGAAATGTTCAGAAAACAAGTTTAATATTATGTACTTTGCTCTTAATGTTGACACATGGTTGATTAAGGAGTGGTGTGCAATCACTTTAGCAAGTCAGAAAAGCCATATACAACTGAAACTATTACACATTGGATAACTTTTATGATATGCAATTTGCAATCAGTTATAAAAACAAGTGTTTCACAATGTAAATTTTTCTGCCTGAAAAGGGAAGTTAAAGCAGAATACTGCTGTTTTCCTCATCAAGAAGGAAAATATGAGCAGAGAATTAACACATTGAAGAACCTTCCATGAGTTCAGGGACAAGCACTCCAATTCGGCTTGCACTAGTACTGCTGTCTCTTGTAGAGCTCAAAAAGTTGAAATACAATATGGCCTCCTTATGAAACAGGAAATGCTTTTATATAAATATGTAGCTTAGATTCCCATTTCAGATGATCCAATATAAAAGTTCATCTCCTCCATTTCTTTTAGATCAGCAAAGCACATCAACCCTGCTATTACTAGCTTCAGCTATAAGCTGGAATCCAGTATAGCAATGAGACATATGAGTCAACTGGGAGAAGTAATATTTGAAGGCAGAGTAGTGCTAAGTTGATCCTAGGCTGCTATGGCTGAAATGTGCTATAAAGATTCAAAGTGACAGCTAGGAAAGCACTTCCATATGAAACAGCCTTCAAGATGATATTTTTTTGTTTCATTCTTCAGTGCCTTTTTTTTTACCTTAGTCCTTTCCTTAAATAAAAAAAAAAAAAAATTGAAATCGTGGTATTAAGGGTAAGCTCAAATGACACCAGTAGGTAGAGGACTCATTGCTTGTCTGGAACTGAACAATTGCAGTGAAATGCTATACAAAACAAATCACCTCAGAGCATTTGTACTCTAAGATAGAAACCAGGACATGTATCCTGCAAAGGTAAAAAAATCCCACAGAGGACTTGGATCAATAGATTAGTGAACTTGAGAACTTTCTGGCAACCATTGACCAGCATTGCTGCATCAAAAAAGTAACAGACAGGTCACTGATAATATTGAATAAGTCACTAATTATCACAGGAGCCCTAAGGATCCTAAATTAAATTGGGGCAAGTGTTTGCAAGTCCTGAGTGCTCTGCAGACACCAGTGTAAGCATGGGCGAAAGAAACGAAAGAAAAGCCTCAAAGAGAGAATATGTTTCTTGTTCATCTTCATTCAGGAGCCGTGAAGAAAGAGGAGGGCTCTGCCGGCTGCCCTTTGCCTTTTGGAGCCGTGCTTACAGTCTCAACTCACACGCTTCACAGGCAGGTAAAGCAAGGTGCACGTTAACTTCTCTTTTTACCTTGAGGCCATGAAGAAATTAAATACAACTGTAGAAGTTTTCTCCCTGTTTCTCTCTGTTGATACTATATCTAAGCTGAAATACCTGGGAGCACATCCCAGGCCTGTGCACACCTTCTTATAATATCCGTATTCCGTAATGGAGCAAGACTGGGGCACACAAGGTGATCCAGAATAACAGGAGAGCAAGATATAAGATATGACTCCTCAGACACCCACTATACCATTTCTAAGTACAGCCAAGAAAACTAGTTCCAATTCAGTTTAATAATTCTAGTAAAATTCTTTTGGGTAGATCAGTGGAAGCAGGATCTTACCTAGGCAGCAGGTTTAAAAAAAAAAAAAAAAAAGAATAAAAGTGATTTGCTTCCTTCTCTAATTCAATAAACTAATGACTTTGTGTCTTATTCAGTAAACTAATGAGGTGTGTTATTTTAGAAGGGATTATACAAGATGATAATTCTTAATTGATTAAGGTGTGGCAAATAATGTGTCACACAGTCCTTTTAAATTAATATTACGCTTTCATCTGCAGTCACATGTATAATGCCAATCATCTGTATTTAAATAGAGCAAAACAGAAGATGATCAAAGAATCAGATGACCTTCATTTGATAAATACATTACTAGCAAACGAGGTAAGATGGTGAATTTCATAAAAGGACAGCTTTAATGAAAACTTAATAGAAATCCCTAATAATCCCTCTGAATGATACTTGCAGAAATGAGCTCTCACCTGAACAGAAAATGTAGTCTGTAAAAGGACACTATTAACACAATGCATAATTCATTTGTAAATTTGTTGTCAAAAGTATTGAAAGGTCAAAATCTGAACTGTGTTAATTGATGACAACATAACAGAACTTCTACACAAAACCCTTTTTACACCTGCTAAGTGATAAAAGACCTTAATCATATCACAGGTTGCTGTAAACTAGTTTTTAAAAAAATGATGTATCAATAAAATATTCTCTAACTACTGCTTGCAAGGCTCTGAGCTACAACAGTCCTTGGTCTGATCCATTTAGAACTGACTAAAAAACTCCAACCCAAAAATGGGACATTTTAAGGTAACACATGATAAACAAACAAACAAACAAACAAAAAACAAACAAAAACCAAAACCAACAAACAAACAAACAAACCCCCACACCATCTCTAATACTTTCTGATATAATGTTATAATGTTTACAGAAAGTTAATGACAAACGATCAAAAGAAAAACTGTAATGAATAATGAATGATTTCTGTGTGCATTTACCAGTTCAGTTTCTCTGTACCAATTCACTTAAGATAACAATTATGCAGATACTGCCATAAACAAACAGCTATTCAGCTTAAAAATGCCTGCTTTTCCAAGGATTTAAAATTTAACATACAATAATTCTTGTTCTAGAGTAAAACAGGGCACAAATATATGTCATTAACAGTACCTTTGTCTTGTAGAAACCAGTATAACTGGATGCCAGTGCAAGAACTGGCTAAAGAAAGTTAATAAAAGATTCTCATTTCTATCATCAAACTATTTCTGAATTAGCTTAAGGTATTACCCTGCTAATATAACACATTTGAAATTTAATGTCCATTAAATTCTAGTAAGCATTAGGCACTGTAACCCAGACTTTCGAACAAGGATAACATGAATAGATCTCTTGGATATTTTTGAACAAGTTCTAGATCTGTCACTTCCACTAAAAATCTTAAATAACTTAAAGCTACATGGTAGTGTAGAAGAAAAAAATCCTTATCAAAGATCCAGCTAAAAACCCATTTGTGAAAGTCCACACAGCAGTGATCAAGTGTGTATCAGACAAGACAGCTCAATTTTCCTACAAAAATTGCTTCATTACAGAAAAAAAAATGCCACAAACAAAAAGAAAACAGCTTTCCAAAGAGAGAGCCTCTCACAGTAGATAATATTTTTCTTTAAACCATGACCTTCACTTCTTAGTGGACAGGCATTTCATATTGGTTCTTCCAATTATAGTACCCCATCAAGTAATATCAGAGAGAGCTTCAGCTTGTCTTCCCATTCCCCTCACTGAAATGCATCTACCTGCTTAGCAATGTGTCTCTGTAACTGAATTGCTCAACAGAGCATCAAGGACCAAGCTGATGCAAGTCATAGTGGGCATGGAAATGCCTCTTACTTTCAAATTTATTGTGACAGGTATTCCTTGGTGATTCAAGGAAGCCATAAAGCTCCCCTGCCTCCTTGCACTCATAAGTATGCTGCAACACTAACCTTGGCCCTGCCGCCCGACTTGCTCTCTGCTTCTTACAACTCTGTGACCATTCAGGTTGCTTATGGCAATGCTACCTCCTTCTCATGTTCCTAGTTATGCTAGCACTCATTTTAAAAATCCACTTTATTTTGGAGGTGCAGACTTCCCCTCTACCAGCTCTTAAAAGGATTTATGACATATTTTATTTGCTTAAAATCTGTTCACTATTAGTTCACAAAAATTGCAACCCTAAATGTAAAATGCTGCTCATACCATCCATTAAAGCTTTTCTTTTAAAGTGCCTGCTTCTGCCACGTCCTTAGGTAATCCTTCTTAAATTTTTCTCTTGCAATAGTGGATGGTAATAGCTGTTGATAAATGGGTGTCAGACGAACTGAAAGAACAATTCCATAGTGAAAGCAGCAAATGTCCACAAAGTATAAAACTGCTTTTCAAGACATCAGGTTTTACAAACTAAACCAATTCTTCCTGATGGAAATTGTCACATTTAGGAATAGAATCTCTCTGGAAAGTCTGAAAACAAAAGCACAGTGATCTATCAAGGATGATAAAACCAAAACTTTCCCAAACATCCTTATTTTTGCACTATAAATATTTGAAAGAAGGAAAAATATGCAAAACCAATAAATTACTAGGTAGTTATAGAACCTGCATAACATTGTGTGAAACATTATGGAAATTATTCTTTAAGAAGATAATTTTATCTTTTCTTGCTATTTTGAGTGAAACACCTGCAATACCTTTATGTTTATGATTAGCAGCAGAAACTCCTGAAATCAAGCAGATAAGTTGTTTCAACAGGATTTTATTTAACAGATGCAATAAAATCTGACCACCTTCCCCCTCCAAATAGTGCAAAACTTCTCTTTCAATTTAGTTAACCTGAGGTTTTTAAAGGGAATTCTTCTGTCATAAACAAAAGCTTTTGTCTATCTCGTTCAAACAGCCTGCTTGCAGAGAGACGTCACCTCCCTGTTTCCTAAGAAACATGGCTATTATGACCTGAGAAAACAGTTCTCCAGACCATCCTGTAGAAAATAATCCCTCAAGTGCATGTTTAAATACTTCTTTCTGTAATATATGCCAAATCTAATGATTACTATGGCCATTGGAGCTAAATGCAGAGAAGCCTCTCTGCACACTTTCTATGTGTGGTTGTGACTCTTCAAAAGCCAGGAGCCATAGCAAAGTCACAAAGTCCACAAGCCATTCTGCATACATGTGTGCAACAAGCAGTACTGTCCATGCACTTGATCACAAGTCTTCTGTATTGATTATTTCTATTTGGCAACTGCTATGTTAGGAGTAGCTGTTTAAAGATGAAGATAGGATCAAGTTGAAAGCCTGACAAATAGAACTAGTTATATGAAATCTGTGGTTAATTAATAGTTCTACGCTATTATGCAGAATTTCATGGTAGTAATAAAATAAATTCAGATACTCCTTCTCTCTGCTTTCTTTTCACTTAAGCAGCATCTCCAGCCCAACACCAATAAGAAATTCATCTGATTCTTTCCAGTAGCAACCCATGGTCAATCTGGACAAACCAGCTGATTGACGTTATAAAAATGTACTTACCATGAAGTACCAAGAAATGTTCTGTGTTGATATATATTCTGTCCGAGAGACCACTGTACATCAAGGTGGTCCACCTAATAGCCTGGGTGTGCACAGGCCAGTGCTGCACAAATCCCTTGACCACAGAATGAACCCAGCTAGTTCATGGCAACAGAGCTTGCTCATGGCTCCACTGAACTGTCCACCCATAAAATCCATCTCTCTCTAATTTAGAGAGAAGGACTTTGTTGGGTGACCATGTCAAAGGACTTTACAAAAGTCCAGATTCTGTAGCCCTTCCATTGTCCTCTATGGTGGGGTTGCTCCATGTTGGTCAGGCAGGACTTGCCCTTGCTGAAGCAGTGCTGGCTGTCTCAAATCACCTCTGTGTCCTCCATGTGCCTTAGCATAGCTTCTAGAAGGATCTGTTCCATGACCTTTTCAGGCACAGACAGGTGAAATGCAGTAGGACATAACACTGAGGCATAAGGACGCAAAGGAACATCCCTTTTGAAGTCATTCAAATTCTACTGTGTTGTAATTTTTTAAAAAAATCCTTAGAAACAAGAATAGCAGGTTAATTTAGCTCCTAGATTCCACATGATGCCATACAGTAAAGCTGTATGTCCCTGCTCTGGCCCTGTTTCACTATAAACTAATCGAGGCTGCACTATGGCCCATGGCATCCTGAAATGCTTCCAGTTTCCTTTGGGGGGGGGAGAATGAAAAGAAAATCAGGAGATGGAGTGCTTTGTCTTATTATTTTTGTGGTACCAAACTTACAGTCTGACTAATTGACCTGTTTTGCTTCTCTGCCTATACAAATAAAATTATTTTCAGAAGCTCAACAGGGGGAATAGCTGTCTGTAAACTAAAGAAGGGAAGGGTCAGCCAAGGTAACTGGCCTTACTAATCAGAGAAAAAAAAAGTGAAATTCAAATTCATCTATCTATGTCTACACTTGCCCACACAATTCATTATTTAACAACAGTATTTAATAATCAGTGTGACTTGAGTAGATTCTGCACTTCATGTACCTAAGCAGAAACGGAACACTGAATCAAATACTAGATCTGGTTGTTTTCATGAAAAAACACCAAGAGTTGTACAATTAATGTGTTTCACAACAAACTTCATGTTTGGGAGACATTTAGACACACATGGCAGATTTCACAATGAATGCTTCTCTTTCTCAGGAGCTCTTTTATTTCGAATATAGTATAAACTGATTATGTGAATACTTCAGTGAAGACTGGTCATTTGTCAGTAAGGCAAAGAGGACAATGCCCAACATCATGCAGTATTTCAGGATTTCTGGAGGACAACAGTACAGCTAAGTAACTATACAACTCAGTCATTGACTGGCGGACACTCCAAGATGGGTATGTTGTTCACAGCCTTGTGATGAATTTTAAAGCTGACAAAGTTTCAAGCTAGACTCGTGCTACAACTTGAGCTTAGGTAACTGTGATGCATAGATTCACATCATAGATAGTTCAGCTAGATTTATGGGAGTCAGGGTATGTGAAAAATAGAAAGTAAATATGTTTTGGAGATAGGTGGTTTTCAGTTCTCTTCACACAGGAATCAAATAAACAATGTGGTTTCAAATAAATATTTGCTGTAAACAAACAACAAATTTCAGTTACAAGTTTCTAGGTGTGAATTTAATTGCAAGGCTAAAACGTCATTTGCAGGGAATTACTAGTCTATTTGCAAATCTTTTGGCAAATTTACCATAGGGCTTTTCTGTGGATTGTTTGTACCTGATAGCAGCAGATCCTTGAGATATCGAGTAAACTGCCAGCACCTCCAGATATAGTAGTGTCCCATAGTTTCCTGGTGTAAGGAGACTTACAGACCAAAGGATGGTGCCTATGGATCATTTCCTATGGGTTACATTCCAATTTCATGAAGACACATGGTCATATTTAAAACAGATTATGGGTTATCACCATGTGAGGCATTAAGATTTCCTAATGGTATGAACTAATCTCTTTCAGCTCCCTGCACTCAATTTCCATGTGTGTAGTTATGGGACAGCATTCTGTTAGCCATACAAAACAGATTTCTGTGATCCAAACACTGAAAAGCATGATCAGGTCTTAAATATGGAGGGGGGCAGGATGCTTGTATGCTTGTATGTATAACCATTTCTGAATGTGCCTCCAGATTCAGCACGACATAATTGCTTGTAACTTCCACTTGTATCATGCGTGATACAATGCAGCAATTGTTAGTAACATTTTTGTACAGCTCCAAAATACAACATTTAATTTTATAAATTCACATCACACTGACCCAGAAGAAGAATGAACTCTGGTGAAACTGGACAAGCACAACAAGGATGGAACCAGAGCTTCAGAATGCAACAATCCAAAATCACACATCATCTTTCCTGCTCTGAAACACTGTTATGGCAGATGGATCCCAAAGTCATGGAGTAAATGAACTCAGTGGACTTTTATAGGGATGGTCCATTGACCAATGGCATGATATCTGTGTGTACATATCTGTATCTATATCTATATCTCTCTATATCTATTATATCTCAAATGACTAGAAATATGATCATGTTTAACTGGAACATATTGGAAAATGTGGGACGTAGGCATGATGTAAATTGTATGGAATAAGGAGTGGATACAGTCCTCAGTTTGTCTGGGGTAGAGTTAATTTTCTTCTAGTAGCTGGTACAGTGCTGGTTTTTATTTAGTAAAGAGAATAATGTTGACAACATACTGATGTTTTAGTTGTTGCTAAGTAGTGCTTACTCTAAGTCAAGGACTTTTCAGTTTCCCATGTTTTTCCAGTGACAATGACATGCAAAAATGGTTTTGTATTTCTAGACATGTAAGAACCTATTGTACTATTTCAGTCTATGGCACTTCAGTTAATGTGGTTTTAGTTGTTTCTTCTTCTTGGTTTTAATTATCTTTCCCCCTTCTGTCATCCAAAAACAAAAGTCAAGGCAGAGGAACTAGCAACTTGGAACTGTAATTATATTCCCTCAGGAAATACTGTCACCAGTAGCTACCCTTTAGTTTGTTTAGGTCTCAAGACATTTTGAATTACTAGAAAATGCAGAAATTATTTGGTTATTTCTGTACAGTTTTATGTAGAGGTACTTAATTTTAAAAATAATGGGGATTTACACTTTGCTTTAGCACAAGCAGTAGAATTATGTTTGCCATGCATGTCATACTACAAGATCAATAATAAAGACCTGAATCCTCAGGAGCTGTAACTTAAAATATTGGCTTCAATGCCTGTTGTCCCTAAGTAAAGGTAATGTTAAATCATATTCCAGCTTCACAGAATTGCCAGCTTAGAAAAGCTGAGAGCCTGGCTGGATAGCTTTTAGGAACAGAGACTTTCTGTTCCAGTGTTTTGCCTTTCTCTCACCGATGTCAAACCAAGAACTTCTTAGTCGTGCAGATTACAATTGGTATAATGTGAAAATCAATACTGATGGGAAGGCTTCTGCCTGAGCTTGCAACCTTGAGGGTCACTTAACCAGAAAAAACAAATATGATGCAAAATTTTATTTGTCATGGCAGGAAATGTATGCTGGAGGCAAGGGAGTCTGGAGCAGGGAACATGGTTTTCCGGAGTCCCCCTAAAATAGCTTCCAAGTCTCTGCAGCAGTTAGCAAGAGGACTCAGAGTCCTCTGATTTAAGTGACAAACATCAGAGCCTGATTTTCTAGAATGTAATGTTATTTAATGTGAAGATCTTCTAAGGAAATGAGTTAAAATTATTTCAAATATTTTTTTTCAAATAACTTCCTTTATTTGATAAAGAAATATGTTTTCCTTCTCTTTATTCCAGAAACTTTTTGTTTTGGCTTGAGATTCATAATTTCACAGGGAAGGGAACTAACGATAAATAATAACACCAAAGGTCAGAGCTATAGCCTATTAGCCATACAGCTATCTTGTAATACTGTGAAAGCGTTTATACTCAAATATAATTTCTTTTTATTCTGTTTTAAATACCAGAAGCTACACAACAACTTAAACTCCAGTGAGTTTTCTTTTCCAAATAATTCTTAATATACAAAGAGGATTGTAGCCACAGTGCAGAGAATGCCATCAAATTTGCTGTCAGGTCATAGCTAGTGGGAAAATTGCCTTTGGTGGGTGGGTGCAGTTATACCACTGCAGAGCTACATAGGAACGGCCCTGAAGGTGGAGAGAGAGTTTTACAGGATTTCGTGGCCATGATTCAGTGCTGTTAAACTACACAGATCTCACTGAACATCTTTGCCTTTAGACAACTTCAGTTTCACACAACAGAAGTGCATTACACAGCAGTCCCTGTGCTGCATAATGACAACTCAACTCTCACACTGATAGCATTCAGTAATGGTTTAGATCACAGTAACTGTAAGTCTGTGCTCCCATTGTTTCTTACAATAGGTGGAGATGTGCATTCACTTCACAGACTGATAGATCTCTGTATCTATTTACTCAGGGTAAAAATTAGCACATTTTCCACAATGACCAATCCAGTTACTACAATCTTAAATGAAACATAATTTGCCTTCTCTAATACCTCAATTTCTTAACTTTTCTTGTGTAGTTCAGCAAATTACTTTTATCCATCAGAAACCCTATCTGTATGTTCTTCCATACAGCATTATGTACAAGCCATGTTCCTGATACTGAACATATCCACAAAAATGGGTTCAACAAAATTATGTTTGATGAACCATGTACATTTTAATTTTTTTTTCTAAATTTATATTATTAATAAGGAGCTACTAATCATGCATTTTCTTGATTGAAAATCCTCTGCCAAAACAAATATTACTATTAAGCAGGGTAAGATTGTTTTTAAGGAATAAACACACTACTGAATATGGGTCATGGTACTTCTCAGTTCAAGTGATTTTAGAGACTTTTTTTATACTTTGCAGAGGATGAAATGATTTAATCTCTAGCAATTACATGCTCCAAAAGCCGAAAACAATCCAAGCTCATAATTATTTTCCTCTTCTTCTAAAAGGTTAATTTCTTTACACAGACACTAATGAAATCATAGGAAAAAAATAGAAAACATTAAAGGGATTAAGGAGATAACCAGAAGAATTATTAGGATAGTGGAAAGTTTACAAAGAGAGGTTATATTTATTTAATGAGGAAAGCTAGGCAACCAGCCAAATCAGTCAAACAAAATTTAAAAGGACATAGTTTGTGAAACAAGTATATATCAATGAGCCTGAACATGTTTATCTAGACTATCTCCAGATCAGTCTTGCAGACCTAGTTTGAAACTCAAAAGTATGCAGAATATCTACTGAAAAAACCCTCATTGTAGGAGAGTAGTGACATGCTGTGCTGGTACAAAAGTTATGGGGATTACACGATTTTAAACTGAAAATATCAGAGGGTTTTATACATGCACATTTTAGCTTTGCATAATACTGTGGCATCTTTTGACATTAATGAGAAAGTCTATTCCAGCTTTTAAAAAAGAGAAGAAGAAAAAATCAGTATGAATAGCAAAATCAGAAATTATTTGTAGCCTCACAGGCACATGACACCCCAATAAGCTAGAGGAGCTGAAGAAAACCTCCTGACACCTGCTGGAATCTCAGACAAGACTGAATTTCTAAAGTCACCTCATCTAAAGTATTATACAATATGTTCATGTAATAGCCTCAACTGCTGCAGCTACAAGGCCTGAAGTGAAAATTGAAAAGGACAAGAAGGAAAGAGACCACTCAAACCAGACAGACGGGAAAGAATATATTATAAGAATTATCTTATATATAAGAAATTATATACTGTCACTCAAACTTTAATGGTACACAAAACATTGAGATTTCAATCATTTCATGTTTTTCCATTTCACATAGAAATATAATTTTTTTAGGCTAACTCAGCAACCATCTTCTGTATTGTCAAAGAATTTTTTCCTTATTTTTTCCATTTCTAGTGTATGTCTAGTGAAAACACCCTGATATATCAAGGACGGGTCTGATAAATTTTTTGGAGAGTAGCTTCAATTCACTATTGAAGGAAAAAGTTACAATAGCTAAAGTCTCACAAGAATAAAATTGTGAATTTTGGTTGCAACTTCACAAATAGGTACATTCGAATGGTTATAAGGAGGAATTCTTCAAATGGGTGCCCAGACAGGAGGCAGAAGCAGTTTATTCTCTCAGCTTCAGGCATGTTTCCCAGATATATCTGCCCACATACTGAAATTTATATTATTTTATCTGAGCATTAAGCCACTGGGCACACCAAGGGCCCAAAGGAAACTATGGGTTCCAGAGAATCTGTTGAAAATCTGTGTGTATTTATACACTCACATGCACCCTGAGTGGAATCTCGTCCAGAAGAGTGTATGCAAAATAGAGCATCTAGAGAATCTAATACATAAGAGTTTCTTTTTGTTTCTGAAGATGCCATGCTATACAGTGACAGCATGTTATTCTACTAATCTGTATCCCTATTTCAGGTTCTTTTCTCTAGAAAGTTTTAAACCTAGCCACTTAGACACTCACTAGCTTATAACTGGAAACTTGCAGAGCATGCTACACAGCTACTGTGTTACCAAGGACTTTCAAAATGTGAAGTGTATTGTAAACATATAGTGCATCAGAGAGACTCTTAAAAACCTAAACAAATAAAGTGGCAAGAGCTCTAATTTTAAAAGGTTAAAGAGATTGATTAAAGGAGGCTCTGTCAAAAGGAATAAGTGGTCTGCTGCTGTTCTGATTAGTGACAGGAATCCATTAGGAAAAGCTTGAGTGTAATTAGAATGGAGAGATTAAAAAAGTAAAATAGTAGTAGTGTTTAGAAAAATCGGGAAATGCAGAAATAGGTAGCTTGCAACATAAACATAGTTTAGAAATAATTGTAAACCACGAAAGGAAGAGTAAATTACACAAATAGGTACTTCTTTCATACCTTTTCTTAGTTTATCAGCAGAAAAATTAAGGTACCAGTGCAAAATACAGTAGCAGTATCAATGATAGAAGCCAAATTTGCTGAATATAAGCAATATAAAGAAAATTTCAGACAAATGCTAGAAAATCTGCTATAATCCACATGAGGGACACAGGTTTCAAAACAAGGCCCTCCTGCCTTCAAACAAGGCCCTCCTGCCTTCATTTAGAGCTCCGTTGAGTCATTAAAGTCAAATTTGTAGAAATGCTGCCTCAGCTACACAGATAAACATGTTCACAGTCTGTAAAATGTAGACCTAAACAACAGCTTTGAATTGACGGGAATGTAATGTCAAAGCATAAACCTGGCTAAATTAAAATCAAATGGCATTCTATTTATGAAATCAGGATACAGCAAATATTAGGGTATGTTTTTAAACCAGTGAATGTATCCTCAGATTCGCTGAAGCTGTCAGTCACCCAACTGTGACAACACTGAGCTCAGTTGTTAGCTGATTTATTCTCCCAACAGTTGATTTAAAAATAACCCAGATTACATACCAATTTTCAGTGCCTCATAATTCTTACTCAATTTATTTATATCTAAACAATACTAGTTTCATTCATAGCCTCACTGCTATGAGCAAATCTGAACTCTGCATATGTAGAAAGAAACTGGAATTCCTAGGAGCATATAATTCATCAGGAAGTTTGCAATAAATATATATTAAGTGAAATAGGGAAAAAACAAACATAACAATAACAACAACAACAAAACCCAACCACAAAATAATTTAAAGTTAGTGATATATTTGCTATTAAGTTTACTATCATGTGGCTATATCCTTTATTCAATAAGATAATAGCACATACAAAAATCACAGTTTTAAGAGAGATTAGCTTAGGAAAGCCACTAAATAACTGTAAGCATAACTGCAATTTTCTATTTCTACTGTACTTCTTGGTCTTATTGATAATATGGATTATGCTCATGAAACTCTACGTGTCTTTCCACTAAAGTTCTACTACAGACGCATTTCAGATTAAGGCAGATCCTGCCAAAGCTATGTCTGACTGCTCACTGTTCCCTCACTGACATAGTTTCCCCTGCTCACTGCTTTTTTTCTCACTTCTAAATGCAGCTTTTAATTGCTTTAACCTTTAGTTGACTCCCCTGAACTCAGGAAATTTGTATTTTATTAAAACTAAGCTAGCCACAATTTTAACTGCCATTCTAATTAATGCAGTTATAACACTTAAAAGAGATTTTTCAGAATATTCAGAAAGTCTAACTCTTACATGTCAATTCGTCTAAGACATGACATGTAAATGTCAGAATTTCTGAAAATCTGATACATGCTATTGTCATTATAATGCGGCCTCCTTCTCAGAATTGTATGGCTACTGTATCCAAAGTACCATAGTAGTCACTGCTTTACAATATTTAACGTGTTATTTCATAGTAATTAGAATTTAATAGCAAATATGTTCAAGGATGAAAGAATATAATTAATCTGTACTTAGTAAACCTACTTTTTTTTGCATCATCGAACATCATAGGAAAGCCTATCATAAGCAGATTCCCCTTCATTTTAACTTATGCATTTGCAATGGTATCAGTAAAATTAATGCAAAAAATGTAAATTAAGATCCAGATATTAACATGCCAAATTCAGATTTTTGTGTCTTTTCCTGCCCCCAGGATAAATACATGATTGAGGAGAATTTACATAGCAATTATTCTACACAGCTGTCAAGACATTTTACAAAAGATCCTTTGTAGATGGAGAGAGTGATATATTAAAAAGCAACATTCTTTTTTTTTCCAGATTATGAACTATTTAAAGAACAAGACTGGACTAGAAAGCAATGCACATTTACAGTGAATAGTTTTTGGTTTGTAACTAGGTCATCAGATCAGATGCATCATCACCCAAGGGTCTCATTACAGTCGATGACAGAAAAACAGAATAGTTCCTTGGAACTGGCCATTAAATATCTACAGAGTCTGTGTTTCTTTCTTAAAGTTCCAATCAAAAATTCAAGGTTCAGTACAATGAGTTAATCCTGCACTGTGGGTACCTATTGGCTCCCACTTCTGTCCTAACCACGTCCTCCAGCTCAGAAGTAAAACCCTCTGCTTCCCACCTAGCATTTCTCTGTGAAACAAAAACTAGATGGAGATCACAGTAGTTTTTCTGTGGTATTCTGATGGGAGCAGCATACCTACTGACATTTCCAGCCATGCATGCTCCAAAGTTTCCAAGTTGCTCATCGAAATTAATAAAGAATCTACAAATTACTGTTTTTCATCTTTGGTTTGTATTCATGAGTGGGACATCACATTCATATTGTTTTCATTGTCATTTTATAATATTGCCTGACTTCCTTCAGCATCCCTCAGTTAAATGTGAGTTGCTGGTCACAAGCAGATTTGAAAAGTATTAAAACAGAGCTATTGCCTAGTTTGCTACTATGATTACTCTGCTGTTTGACAGCATAACTCTAAATCTATTTACTTGGATGGACTGTTTAAAATTCCATGCTCAGTTTCCTGTCTATGACTGCTACATCTTAAATTATTTGATTAAAACCTAAGATTGCTACTGTCACTGCCTTCTGTAGCAGTTTTGTAAATCTATAAAACAGTTTTATTGCAAGTGCACAAATAGGTAATGTTCCAATACAAGCTGAATGAAGATTTTGCTTTAGATAATCCCACTTTCCTGATATATTTTTGGTAAAAAATTTGGAGGCATCCTGTTTAGGGACAACCTCTAAAATTAATATGTTTCTTTACATTTTGGTCCCCAACTGTTCTTTCCACTTTATTTTGCAGACAATGAAAGGATGAAAGAAGTACTATTTAACCTAAAGGGATGATACCAGCACAAGAATTTATGGCATGTGGGCATAAATTGGTAAAAGATGCATTTGTGGCAAGCATTAGAATATTAATAGCACACTATGTTATGAGATCAGACTGCAGATTTGAGCAATTGCTACAAGAGAAGAAAATAAGTAATGAGAATGTTTTGCCTGACATCTCAGTGTTCAGATTTGTTACATTTCTAATACTGGAGCTCTTGCACATTTAAACAACTTACACATCTTAAACATTTGCACATTACAAGCATGTTTGACTGTTTCTGGTAGAAGAATATCAAGTCTCCAATGGTGGCACATTACCTGGCAGTACTCAGAGCTGAAGACAACATTCCCTGACCTGTCATACAATCAAAGATCAAACGAAACCATCATTAAGCTGAACAATTTACTGCTAATTCAAAAAGTGAAAA
Organism: Lepidothrix coronata; assembly: GCF_001604755.1. Classification (NCBI taxonomy): domain Eukaryota; kingdom Metazoa; phylum Chordata; class Aves; order Passeriformes; family Pipridae; genus Lepidothrix; species Lepidothrix coronata. The sequence goes on from NW_016690193.1 coordinate 7,757,542, forward strand.
TATTTTAACATAATAGCAGTGACCTTAATTTGCTGAGAGTCTTTGACAAGTGCCATTGAGATGTTAGAGAAATTATGAACTATATCTGCAGAAAGTTTTATCTTAGTAAGAAACATCAGAATCTTGAGGCACCGCTTTATTGTATAAAGAATTCAATTCACCAGTCTACACAGGGAATGTGAAATAAAGATGTACTATGAAATTACTACTTAGTACTTCAGTATTAAGCATTACTATGTGAAAATAATGGCACATGCAGGTGTCAGTGAATTTTTAACTATCATTTAGAAGCAGATCTTTCATACTGTACATAGAGGTTTGGTAGGCCACAATGGTAAAAGAATACATCCTGTCTTAATAGTAACTGTCAGTTTGGAAAATAATTTTTATTATCCTTTTGCAGGTGTAAGGAGGGGACCTACATAGAGGCTGGGCTGTAACTAAGACAGCCTGCTCACAGGTGCCAGGGTGTCATTAGGGAAAGATGCCCACCCTGGCTGCATGTTTTGACCTTCTGTAATATCTTTGTCTCGTACTTCTACAGTATCACAGAGAGGTAAGGTTTGTGGGGAGGGGTGAAGTCTGTCAGCCTATGTGATGAAGTTGGCAAGGACAGGGAAATTCAGGGGCACAGAGCCCTTTCTAAAGCCTGGTGAGAAGCCATGCAACCCAAACCAAAGGAGGACTGATCTCCATTGGCTCTCATTCAACCATATAAAAGTTATTCAATATTATAGAAATTAATTAAAGCACTTGATAGAACAGTTATCAACTCCTGATTAGCAAGAAGTATTAAGGCCTAAAGATGGTGTCTCCGTTGAGCCTGTAATACTCAAAGCCGAACAAATGCTTTTCCATAGGCCCACGGTTTAGGTGATGATTCTTAGCACACACGTGCTTTGAGATGTCACGGGAGCGTGGTGCCGGGTATAGGGATTTTTTGTTTTTTCTGTTTTGGTGGTGTCTGCAAGTCTGCACATTCTCCTGTAACTTTAGGTTTTGATTTTGGACTATCCAGAAGTAGAGGCTGTTTCTTTCTCTTACCAAGGGATATTTTGGTTTTCTCACCCAGGTTATCGCCTTTTTCTGGACTTGGTCCCATTTTCTTCAGCTTACCTAAACTCGTTCTTTGCACAAGCACCACCTGTGGAATTTCTTCATCATCATGATCACCTGGTTCTTCAATTACCAATGCTTTCTCTTTTATCTCAAGCTTCTGGGTAGCAGCAGCATTAATTTCAGTCACCTAAGTGACTTGAATTCAGTGTTTCAGCTGCATTCTTCAGTGGTGGTTTGTTGTTGTTGAGTTTGGGGGATTTTTTGAGATACCTGTCTGTCAATCTCATCTAGGTTGGGGCTATTTGCAGTAAAAATCAGAAGTGGACCTAATTTAAGTGTTTTGAGGCAAAGAATTTTTTATGTTTTTCCAATTCTTCGGTAATTTCTTAGCGATCACCTCAACTGCAGCAAAGATACTATCTAGTATCTCAATCCAGCTTTCATTCCAGGGAGACCTGTACGTGCTGTGTAACAGCACCCTTTATTCCTTTATTGTTACACTGGGAGTGTAGTGGCCTGGGTATATCGCGTAGTTCGGCGACCCAGCCCGCACCTTTGTTTGCGCGGCAGACCCTGCCTGGTCTGGAGCCGGAGCTGGTGGCACCGGCGCTGCCCTGCCCGGCCCCGCCGCGGAAGGGCCGCGGCGCCCGCCCGGAGCGCTGAAGCTGCTGCACCGCGGCGGCGGAAGAAGAGTGGCTCGCTATGGTGGGTGCGGCGAGGTTGGGATGGGACGGGGATAGGGAGCGGGACAGGGACAGGGACAGGGATGAGGATGGTGATAGGGATAGCAGTGCAGTTTCCGCAGCCTCCGTAGCCTCCGCTTCTGGGGCGGCGGGGGCCTCTCACGGGGCGCACTAAGCCCCCTCCTTCCCGTCGGGAGCGGCCTCACCGCGTCCCTGGAGAGGCCTCGGCGGTGCGGCGGATCCCCTGGGTGACGGATGGGCGGGCGGCGATGAACCAACCTTGCGTTTAAAAACTGCCGCGTTTCCCCCGGAGGGGTTCGCGTCCCTCTGGCCCGGCCCGGCCCGGCCCGGCGGCCGCGGGGCAGGGGCGGCTGTGCCGGGCGGGGGCAGTGGTGTGGAACCGATGCGAGCTGCCGCCGCTTGAGAGTTCCTGAGGAATTCAAGGTCGTTTGTGTTTGACGTAATCTTTTTTCCGCAGCCCTAAGCACTGATGCAAACATAGGTAATAGGAGGTACTAAAAGTGTCCCGTTTATTGATTGCCATTTATTGCGTTGCAGGAAAAACCTCCTTGCTTTCGTGTGTTTTCTTTAGCACGCAGTTAAATTGCCTATGATTTCATAAAGCCTTTCAGTCCTGTTCAGACATTTTTCCACCGAAAAGTAACGTAACTTAAAGTAGTGTTGCAGTGGTTTTGAAATTTGTGAGTAGTATTCCCTCTCCATGTGCCATGAAGGGCTAGGAAAGGAAGGCCCCTGGTGTGAGGCATTCTCAGGGTCTCTTGGGAGGGGCAAGAAAATCCCTTTTGTTATGCTGTACAAATTACATATGGCCTTTGTCAGAAACCCAGATGCAACAGTCTGATAGAAGCTTGAATGGGGACATTTACTGCAAAGGTACAGAGAGGTAATCTTGGTTTCCTAGCTGCAGAGTTCTACAAAATAGGTACTTGGAGAGTAATCACTATGTAAGATTTCTTACAGCATTTTCTGTGCCCTTGTGGTTTTGTTACAGCATGTACTGACCTCAGCTAATTTTGTTGTTGGAGAGGGTGAAACTGATAACCTGATACTATAAATTAAGTGCTTTCTGGGACATTGATACATGACCTTTTAAGTCTTAATCATGATGTATGTGCTTGTCTTCCCTTTCCTTTAGTTTTACTTGACTTTGTTAGTGTATAGTATCTTTGATTTCTTTTCAGCCAAAGTTACGAAAAACCCAAGGAGGGAAGCAAGAGAAGAAAGTTATCCATCCGTACAGCAGAAAAGCTGCACAGCTTGCAAGGGAAGTACACAAACAGGAAAAGAAAGAAAAGTAAGTTGACTGCAAAATCTGTGTACAGACCAAAGAACGATATCACAGAGGATACTTTTTGTTTGGGGAAGCAGAGTGGTAGTGAAAAGCAGACTGGTATGCTGATATAACAACAGAAAGGCCTGTATAACTTAGTCTACTTCTGGGCCATGTGAACTGACAGGTTTACATTCATTAAATCAGCCTTTACAAAGTACATTGTTCTGCTACTTGATTTTGGGTGTCGTCCTTACAAGGTAGGTTTCTTGTTATCGCAATATTTTGCCTTTATCTGAATAGCACGACGCTGGTGATTTCAAATGAAGGTTAGTCACCTGCTTTGGCTTTACTTCAAGTTCACTGAGAACTGAATCCTCCTAAGGATCTAGCTGAGTTTATAGAAATGCTGAGTTTATAGAAAAGAAAACGCAGAAACCTTCTGGCAGAAGAGAGACTTCGGAATAAAGCTGAATAGTTAACTGCTCTTTGGTGGTTTCCAGCTCTTCCGTGGCAAGTTTGGTTTTCTGCTTCTAAGTTTTACCTCCCACAGAGGGAAAAGATAGCTGGGAAAGACTGGCCTTTAATTTATATTCTCTCAGCTTGGTAGTTGTTATGCTGTGGCTGTTTATTTAGAAAGTTATTAAAGGTAACTTAATGCATTTTCTGTCAAAGTGTAGCATAGTACTATATAAACCATATAAAGTATGGATGGACCATGTGAGGTGATCCCAAATACTTGTATGTCTGAAGGTGTTAAACCAGAAACTCCTGGTACAGAGACTGTGCAAATTTATTGTTGGGATTGATGTACAACCTTATCCAGAGCAAAGTTGTAGGGTTGCTTTAATTAGAAAGGGCCCCTTTACTAGCACAGCAGTGTCATGTAGCCTCCAGCAGAGCTGCTGTGAGAATTTACAAGTAGCATGTGTTGAGGATTGGGCAGTTTCCTAATGTGCAAGAAGTTTTTGCTGCTGCTTCGTGTTTTGATTGTGCTCTCTGACTGTTGATTTTAAGTTTTTATTGTAGATTATTTTCCTAGTGCTAAACTGACCACTTTTTCCCTTAACTCTCTCACCTTGCACCATAACAGCCACTCAGAGTGCTTAATCACAAAAGATAACTGGATCTTACTTGATTCTTAGTGCTTGCATCTGTGACTTTGCCATAAAGAAGAACATGCACAAGGAGTGGATGTACTGATTATTCAGTACAACATGGCACGCTCAATCAAATCTTTTAGTGATAGTGTCTGTAGCTAGAGTTGTACTGATATGGACACCTGCGTTGATGTCTCTTGTTAGAGGGCTTTGTTGGCTTTTGGATCCTCTTGCAACAGCAAAAAGTTAAAAGGCTTTGCTGAAGTCAAGGTAGACAATACCCACTGCTCTTCCCTCATCCATCTAGGCAGAAGGCAATCAGGTTGGTCAAGCATGATTTACGTCTAGTGAATCCATGCTGACTACTCTTGATCACCTTCTTGTCCTCCCTGTGGATACAGATGCTCTCTAGAATGAGATGCTCCGTTGCCTTTTCAGGAATTAAGGTGAGGCTGATTGGCTGGTAGTTCCCCGGGTCCTCCTTCTTGCCCATTTTGAAGATTGGGGTGACATTTGCTTTCTTCCAGTCCTCAAGCACCTCTCCTCATGCCATGACCTTACAAAAATGACCATGAGCAGACCAGCTATGGGGTCTGCCATCTCTCTCAGCACTCGTGAATGCATCCCGTCAGCACCCATGGATTTGTGGATGTCAAGTTCGCCTAGATGTTCTCTAACCCAATCCTGCGTGACCTAAGGAATGTGTTCCTTCCAGCATTCTTTGACCTTGGTCTGCTGGATCAGAGATTCCCAAGGGCTGGTCTTGTCAGTGAAGGCCAATGCAAAGAAGGTGTTCAGTAATTCTGCCTTCTCTGTGTATTCTGTTACCAGAGTCCCCCCTCCGTTTAGTAACATTAACCTTAGTTTTCCTTTTGTTACTGTTGTATTTGAGGAAGCTTAATCCTTACTATTTCAAATGTGAGGCCTCCAGGCTGATGCTAAAAGATGTAACCTTTCAGTTTGCATAGAGAAACTGTTTGCCAAGAGTCGTGTGTCAGTCTGGACCATCCAAAGCATACTGTGATAGTAAAGTGGTCTATCTATAAATAAGATTTTTACATTTTACACTTCTGGGTTCTAAAGAATTAACTAGTGTTGTTCACAGATCTGCACTTTGTAGATCACTTTTGTTGTGTTGTTCTAAAACTGCATTTAAAAATTAGTTGGATTAAAAACATCCTCGGATTGTCTATATTCTATTTTCTGTCCTGTCTTCGCTTGAAGAGCAATTTAATTGAAAGATACGAATAGTGTTGATTTCTTTTTTTTCCTAGTGTTTTTAAAAGACTGTTAAGGGTTCCAGTTTCTTTTGAATCTCTATTATCTTAATGATCAGCTTGTTAAATTGTCAGGGTTTCTTTTTTTGGGAGTTAAGCATGTGTTAAATCTTTTAGTGTAATTACTTAGCTTTCAGTTTTGTAATACAATGGTGAAGTTTGCATTTGTTTTGCATAGCTCTGAAAAAGACAAAATAAATTTCTGATGCTGTGAATGGAGGAAAGCTTTCCACTCCTACACTCAGGAAAATGAGGTAGCCCACACCAATTTTGTTCTTCTGCGTTGCTTCTGCAGGTCTATTAAATATCTTGCAACAATTTTCCAAATTGCTTCTCTTGAACGACAGTCCTGTTCTCTGGTTGGAAAGTTAATACATCTTTAGGTGCTAAATATGAGAAGCTGGCTTGTAATCTACAGAATTTTCTTTCCCAGTCCCATTTACAAATCTGGTACTTTTTGACCTTCCTTCTTATTATATAGAATAAGTTGTCTGAAGTGTGGGTAGGACCCAAAACTGGAAGCAATATTCTCAATATGATCTCACCAGCCTTGAGTAAAGGGGATAGTTTCTCTGTGCAGGCTAGTGCACTTCTGCAGCATGAAAAATATGGATCAGGGCAGTAGTGAATCTAGGAAGTTCATAGAGTTCATCTGTATTATTTTAATTAAGCTGTGGATATCCTTGCCAGAAAATGCTCTAATTGTGATTGGCTAAATTTGTGCAGTAATACTTTTTGAACATATGTACGTTTTCTCTGATTTCTGTTCAATATAAAGGTATTACCTTGGGTGTAGGAAGCCCTGGAATGGCATGTTACTGGAGGGTGAGAATGTTTTATAGAAGTATCAGTCAACGTTTGCTTTGGTTTTATGTGGTTTGTTTCTTTTGGGTTTGGTTGGTTTAGTTTTGTTTGGTTTTTTATTTTTCCTTTGGTACTTGTCTGGAGACAGGAGAGAGAAACTTGTCTAGAGACAGTTTAGGCTTCTGTTATTAACTTTTCTTCTATATGTTGGAGGGAAAGAAGTAACTACTGTAAATGTTGCCGTTTATGTTAACAGGAAGGAAAATTACATGTAGTTATTAGATGCATATTCAAGTATCTTTTGCCCAAACAAATAATAACAAAGGGAAGACATTATCCACAAGGAATTTCAATACTTAAAATGCAGCACTGGGTAAAAGGAGGGAGAAATTCTTCACTGTGTTGCACAAGTCTTTTACAGCCTCCATTGTCCAGATACTCTTCATTGCAAGCATTCTTAATGAAATATGACAGCAGTAATAAGCTTACTGTCCAGAAACTGTGGCTGCACTACAAAAGACCAATCTTGACCATAATAAGAGGAGACAGACCAGTTGCTTTTGGAAAATTGACTGCAATCTTAAGTCTTGTTCACTTGAATTACATCTTTTTCCTGCCTGCATCCCTCTTCCTTCTCGGTTCCTTCAAGGTCTAATGAGCAGCAGCAATTTCCAGTATATTACTACCAGTTTATTCTCTCTTAATCTGCCTTATTCCTTTAGGTGACTTGTTTGCTCTGTTAAGTAATTACAAAAGCTGGTTCACTGGTGCCAGTAGAACACTGCTTTTTCTACACTTTAGGATTTGATACCTAAGCTAATCTAGCACTGGAATTTTTTTTTCTGTTGTTTTCCCTCCTTTCTATTGTGCATACATTGTAATTTCTTTAGGAGTCTGAGGATTTTCATTACCAGTATACCAGTCTAATACTGTCATGCTCTGAAATATGAGAGCTAAGGAGTTTTTACAGTGAAAGAGGGACATGGAGTGACCCCTTGGGAGTAAGCAATAACCTTAAAATATGTCCTTGTAGAGCTATTTGTTTGATTTTCCTTAGGTTTTACATTGTCTACCTTGTTAATCTCCCTTGCCCCACTATGCTTCTACTTGTGCTGTTTGCAGCAGTCATGCTTTGTGAGGTGGTCTTGCAGATTCTTCATGAGGAACTGAAAAATTGTTAGCTTTTAAAATTATTTGTTTTGCTTACAGAAAAAAATGAACTGCAAAAATCAAAAATTTTAAGTCTTATAGAGGGATTTTCATACGGAAGTATCCTAAAACGCTTAACCAAGCTAACAGAAGTGGACATGTGTATGGAGAAATATGGAATGTATTTAGCAATCTGAAAGAACGAAATACGTCCTGTCAACCATGAATTTTTATTTTATTTTTTTCTTAATGAAAAGCCTATCTTAGTTTTCAGAGCCATAGAAGACGTTTGTATGTGTGGATATGATGGGTAAAAATACTGAGTGAGTAAACTGATTTGGGAAATATTTATTGTTATTATTTAGAGTAGAACAGTTGAATACAATATCTGAGATAAAGAGCTGCTGAAGGAGCATGGAGATTTTAAGTACCTAGTAGACATCAAGAAAACCACAAATCATTCATACTCAGTGCCTAAGCAGATGATTTTTGGGAGGCGAGGGGAAGAGAAAATCATCAAGAAGCAACAGCCTGCCACAGGATTGTATCCCTGTCCTTACCCTCTCCTTCCCTTGAACAAAAGATACTACTTATTCTGTGGAAGGAGATGAGAGGAAGTTTCTTTGACTCACCTTATTTGATTAGCCTCCCTGTTAATGCTATTGTCTTCTGGCAGTCAGTGAGGTGAGGTTTTTATGAAAACTATAATAAGGCAGCATCCGAGCTCATCAGTCGTTATTTCTCTTACTGAAATAAGTTGTGTACACCAGGAGACTGAAGGTTTTTCTTCCAGAAGAAAATCGTGGTTATATACTTCACTGCCTTCATAAATACATGATCTAGTGACCCTAGCAGGTGCAGGTGGCAATGTGTAGTGTTTTAGAACATAGATCCATGGCATGATTCTATGTACACAGCTTTTCTAGATGGCATCGTAGTTTTCTCCATAGCAACGCTTTGCAGAGGTGCTCGGCTGGCGGTGTTGCCATGGAGAGTTCACAGCAGGGACTGCTGGTGTGGAGTTCCACTGGGTGGAGTATGTGTCCTTTCCTTGGTCACTGTTAATATCCAAAGCTCCCTGCAGTAGGTCCTCTGAAGGTGCCTGCCCTAGCTTTTATTGAAGGCTTCTAAAAAAATAGCTGACTCCTAAGTCCTTTTTTTGTTTCTTTTTTACAGTCTCATCCAGGTCTGTCCTTTAACCCACACAAGCAAGAGTAATTTTTGTTTTAAAATGAAAATACTTTATTTAATCACGAGCTTGTGATTAAATCACTTTTTTTTTTTTTTTGGCAGGTATGCCAAACTGCAAAACCCTTGGTGGGGGGGTATCTATAGAAGTAAAAAAGGCTTTTCTTGAATGTATTAGTGGAATTCTTAGCAGCTAACACATGCTGTGCATTTGCTTTTATGTGGCTTTTAGATGGTCTAAAGTACTTCTTGAAAAAGCTAATCTTTATTTTAATAATGTGGTTTTGTGGGTAAGTGACTAAATTATGATTGTGTCTGAAAAGGAGGGGTTTATCTTTTGATTCCAGTTTCTGACAGGTGACAGACTTCTGTGTGTTACTTCAGGTAAATTATATAGAGTAAAAGAAATTTAATGAAGGAGCACATCAGTTTTGAACTGTGATGAATTTTGGCATTATTTGTTCTTTGTCAGTTATATCCTTTATGATTTACTTCATCCTTTATAATTTTCCTATTTAATAATAATAAAAATTCAGTTTTATCAAAGGTCCTTGAATACACTGAACTTGCATTGCTAAGATATTTTTTCCAGTGACAAATTTCATATTTACTTCTTTTCTGGAAACAACAGAAAAGTGCAACAGCCATTGCTGCAGATTGAATCTGACACCTTCACGACAAAAGAGCGTGAGGCACAGTATTACCTGTCTTCTTTGAGAACTGCTAAATAGGATGGGAATAAATCCTAAACAGAATTGTGTACACACATCCCATAGAGTACAGAAGGCCTTGAGTATCCTGCCAGAGGTGGAGGTGGAGTTAAAAATACTTTGAGATAGGTTTTATAAAGTTGTTAATTTTGGTTTCTTAACACAAACTTTAATGATTACAAGCTTATTAGATAATTGAATGCTATTTTTCACATTGCATGCTTGACTGCAAGAATGCAGTGCACTGACATCTCCAAACTCATTAAACATACCAGCAGAATATCCGAAATACTTAAGGAAATTGTTACAATGCAGCTCTTCTGTGAAATTCCTTTTTTTGTGCTCTGAGGAAAGTTTTGCATCCTTATTTCTTCCAACAAACTGTTTAGCATAATAGATAAACTGGAGAAATTTCAGATAGTAGTTTTACAAAAAAGTATATCTTTTAGATGAAACAGAATAAGTTTTACATTGTTCGGAAATTGGCAAATATTTCTGTTTGAAATTTTACCTTGACTTTCATTGTGACTGAAAAAAAATAATTTTGGGGGAATGAAATAAAGGTAATTATCTGTATGGCACTCGTTCCTGGCTGACATACCTGTTTTTTCTCTGCTAGGTTGAAGACTGACAAAGCTTTGCGTTTAAGTATCATTGGTAAGCAGAAACTTTTATTACTGAATACACTATGCAGCTTCTTAGTATAGATTCTAAGCTTTACCAACTTTATAAATAGTCCAGTTAGAGTTTCTTTCTCTATATACTGATTCTGCAATCTTCAAATAGACTGTTGAAAATGCTAAAATAGCTGACACGTTCACTCAAGTAATTTATACAGGATTGAATCTTGGGCTGAGTATAGCCTAATCTTTGGTCGCTGTACATGACAACAAGGCAATATAGACCAAACAACTCTTTGTAAATGTGTACATATGTTTATTGTACTTTGTCTCCATGCTTTTTTTAATTGTTTGTAAACAAAGATGGTATATGTAGGTAAAGAGACACATTGGGCTAGCATGTAAATTCAAAACTTTGAGACACAACCTGGAATATTTTTCTTTTCCATGTGATTGAAACTGCACCTTTTCAATTTAACTGTTTAAGAATGGTGATGATCAGAACTTTACTCAGGCACTGTGTTGTTTTTTTCCTCTTTCTAAGTTTCCTTCCTAAGAAATTGATATAGTGATATTTTAAACACTAATTTCAAGTAAATGTCTTTTTTTTTTTCTTTTCTGTAAGGAAGGTATAAAATACATCTGAAATGATGTGAGAATGTTTCTATTACAGCTGCCTTCATACCTGGTACCCACAGTATCAGAGAGTCTACGATACCATTCAAAGTCTTGAAAAACTAGGGGGGGGGATATTTAAAAAACTTTGAAGAACTTTAATCTGTGTTGGTGCTACAGTGCTGATACAGTCATTAATGTTAAATTTATTCTTGTAGGAGAAAAACTGCAATGGTTTCAAAGTCACCTTGACCCTGACAAAATTGAGTACACAAAGAAGGAAGCTGGTGAACTGATTGAAAAGTAAGACTGGTGTTAAAAACAAGATTAAAAAGCTTGATTTGTCTTTAAAAATAATGTTCTTAAAATAACATCTGTGAAGTCCTCAGAGAAGGATTTTTTATATTCTGCTATTAATAATATCAAGTAGTTGATTTTGTTGCTACTGACATTTAATTCTATATTGAAAGATATATATATATATATATTCACAGTAAAATTAATAAGTTGTGCTGTGGGGTTTTTTTAAATTATTTAAGTATATCTAGTTTGTAGTGTGTGGAGGACTCTAAATTATTTGGACAATAGTAATGGCATACATTTCCTAGTTGTTATTCCATGGCAATTGAATGCACATATTTCATACTACTTACTCCTTTAATTTTCCTTGCTGAGAAGATTAAACAGTAGCAAGGTGGGTCTGTTTGTAGGGCAGGAACTGTGAAAATTGTCTGCTAAGAACAATCTGACTTAATTTTTGTGCTGCTGGATATATGTACCTGTGGCTTGTCACTATTTTTCACCTGCTAGCTAAATAACATATGTATTCTTACCCAGGTGTACTATATCAGTTTTCTTTCAGAAGCTCTGACATATTTTCTACACTGTTCATGAACAGCATGTTCTCCATGCTCATCAACACTAGTAATACAGCAAAAGCAGGAAAGCTTTCTTTTTGCATTTGGGTTGGAAGTTTGCAAAAAGATACAGAACATATGCCAAAGAAGAATTTTACTTTAAAATATATGAGGTGGTAAAATCCAGCAATTAAAAGTTAGGAATACTTAGATTTAACACTGGTCTTCCAAAGCAGGTGAACTATTATAATGAGGAAGTTTTGTTTTATGCAAACACAGTTTAAAAAAAAAAGGCAAATAAGAAAACCTAATCCTTCTGGAAGCTGCATGTGATTTAAATGAAGTTCTAAATGGAGATTCCACTTCAAAGATTAAAGTAATTGTTCAAGTCTAAGAAATATCTCTAATTGAGAAAATAAATACAATTATTAAAAATAACTTCCTAGATTATCTAAGTAATTCTGTTTGCAAAATTTTTGCATGACTGCATCTAGCATAAATACATTTTATTTCTTTCAGTTATATGTGTCGATTCAATGCTGAATTGGAGCAGATTGAATTACAAAACAGTATTAAAGGTAGACAAGGAAGACAGCATGGTTCACGGGAAACTGTCATCAAGCAGACAATAGAACGTGAAAGACAACTCTATGAGGGCTATGGAATAGGTATGTAAAAGCATTAGAAATCATTCTGTGGTCACACCTTCTGCTCATACGGCTAGAATCTAAGCGAAATTTCTAGGCATTATCTTTATTTTCCTTTTTAAAGACATTATTTTTGAAAGTAAAGCGAGATTTAATGCACTTATCTTGCATACAAATTCTGTTCAGCAGTCTTGTTTGGACCTTCATTTGATAGCTGGAACTAGACTGAAGGGAAGCAGCTGTAATCTGGTGAAATGAGGAGAAAGACAAAGGGATAACGAAAGTGCAAAAAGCAAAGAGTTGTTTTGAGGAGAGTCAAGTACAAGCTAGCAGTGACGTATTTTATTTTAACCAATAATCATGTTGGAGTTGAGTGATGAAATTGGCTTTTATGCTAAAGTATTGTTCAGACATAATCAGCCCTTGTAACAGTAGAAGTATGTCATGGAAGACATGAAAGTTCTACATTGTTCTGTGGCTTGGACTCAAAACACAGCAAGATTTGGGTTGTGTGTCATATTCCCCTTTACCCTATGTTGTGGTTGAACCCCAGCCAGCACTAAGCACCACATGACCGCTCGCTCACTCCCCTCACACTGGGATAGGGAAAAGAATTGGAAGAGTGAAAGCGAGGAACTCGTGGACCAGGTGTTCAGCTGGCTCCAAGACAGCCAGGCTCCATCACCCATAACAGTCACTTGCCATCACTCCGAATGTCTCATCTTCCTCCTTCTTCCCCCATCTTTATATGCTGAGGGTGATGCCATATGGTATGAAATATTCCTTTGGTCATTTGGGGTCAGCTGTCCCAGCTGTGTCCCCTCCCAGCTCCTTGTGCACCTCCACCCTCCTTGCTGGTGGGATGGGGTAAAGAGCAGAAAGGGCCTTGGATCTGTGCAATCGCTGCTCCGCAATAACAAAAACGTTCTGTGTCATCAACACCATTTCCAGCACAAATCCAAAACACAGCCTTGTGATAGCTACTGTGAAGAAAATTAACTCTATCCCAGCCAAAACCAGCAAACCCTGATTTATATTGTACAAATAAAGAAAATCAATGGCTTTAAATTTTTGGTGGTGCAATGTGCAGAGGCAGAGGAATTCAGGAATATCTGTATGACTTGATGTGTAATCTTTGATTTCTTAGAAGGAGGGAGAAAAAATTAATAGGAAAGTAGATGCTATGAATGTCATCAAATAGCTCAGTTGTAGAAAATCTTTTTGTTTTGGCTTTTAAGTTTTAGTTCTTTTTTTCCTTACTGCTTTGTGGAAAGCTGAAAGAAAAAAGCAATAGGACTAGAGAAAAAGATGTCAAATGCACAAGCACAACATAAAAATAACAAAGAATCCAGAAATATTGTAGGCAAAATTTGAGGTTATTATAGCATTAGTAAGTAAAGCATTCAGAGAGCACAGTGCAACTTCACATATTAAATACACTTTCAAACCATTCATTATTTGTTATCACAGCTGCTGCAGGTTTTGCTCTCTGTCTAGAACAGTATTCATTCAGAGAAAATAGTTGCTGTTAAGTACTATAGCAACTAAATACTGTAATTAGAGATTGGGCATAAATGGAAATCAGCTGGAAACAGTGCTTTTATGCCTCTAGCTCATTATTATTCCAGGAAGCTGTAGTGAGTGGAGCTTTTTAATTGACTTAGTATTTGTTGGGTTTTTTTCCCCCCTATTCTCAGGTTTTTTTGTATGCATGTGCATTTTCTATGAAGAGACTGCATAATATGTATTGTTTTCATATATGAAAGTCTCCTAAAAGTTGATGCTGTCTATATCATACTGCTGATCTGTCTTGTTTGCACCAGAGACTTAAGCTGCTCTTTGAAATTTTTTCCAAAAACATTTCAAAATTCTTATGGACCACTAATTTACTCATAAATTATTCTAAATTACTCATTAATTTAGAGTAAGGCTTGTATATTTAGGTCAGTTTTGAAACTAAGCTTTTTTATTTTACCTTTTATCTGTTGTGCATATTTATAATAAGTTCTGCAGAGCAGAATTGGGGGTTTTTATTACGTGGGTGAATGCATGTCTATTAAAACAGGCCTTGATCTTGGTTGAGGAACTTAGTTATGCTTTTAGAACAAATAATAATGTATGTTCCTAGTTTCTTCACTGAACATTTTTAAGGGGAAACTTTGTGTGCTTTTTGCTATTTCTCAGATGTGTAGGTTTAGAGAAAAGGGGGCACCCTTTTTTACTAAGTTGGCAGGAGTGGATTTTTCAGTAACAGGTACATTTTAATTCTGGAACAGTTTGTTGGTATAAAGTTCACTTCCTTTTCTTTAGCAGGGAGAGGTCTTCCTAATTATATATTGCTCTAGAAACTTTGTAGTATGAATCCTTGTTCTCATTTTCTTGGGCTGTTTCCCTCTGAAGTAATATGTTCAGCTGTTTAGCTCACATTTCCTTCTTTGAAATAAGACTCACTTGAACAATGTAACTCATCTAATAGAACTTAATTTAATTCCTATTAGAAATTCCAGACATCATGAACAGAAAGCATCTCAAATTTTTCAGGTAAGTTCTTTTTATTACCACTACTAGCCTGTTTATGCAAAACAGTGTCTCTGAAGTTGACATATTGTAAGTCTTTTTTCAATAAAAAAAAGAATTTATGCAAAACTGTCAAAGAATTTTTCATTTGAAAAAGCGGAGTAGGCATGGCATTGCTATTTTGGCATTTCTTAGCTGTTACAAGCGAAATGCTGGTGACTGTTATTAAAACATCGGAAGTGTTAGATTCAACAGTTAGAATTCCGTTTCTATAACTTAAGTATCTTTTTTTCAATATTCTTATATTTTATTTTCTCTTTACCTAAAATTCTGACCTCAGCTGATCGAAGTAGCGTTGGTATGTGTATACAGGAGTTGAAAGTCTTAAGGAAACTGATGACTTGCATCCAGTTGAAAGATTTGGGAGCTGCAAAACTTGCTGCTAGCTCGTCCGGGCCAGCAAGTCAGTATGTCCTAGTAATAGACTGCATGAACATATTTGCTGACAGCTCTGTCAAATGAAATACTTTAAAGGAGGAAAAAAAGGCTTAGGCATGCTTACATTGCAAGGAATGATATATCACTAACTCCCAGGGGCAGTACGTAGCCTGAAGTCATAGGATGTTAGAATGAAGCCAAAAACCTCCAAGAAGAGACACTGCTGTGTTTATAAGTACACTATTGACTTCTTGACCTGGGACATCAGATAGAAGCCTTGGTAGAGTAAAAACATCTTGTAACTGGCAAATGCTGCCTTTGCCCTTGAGAAAAATTATCCATGAAGTGCACTTACTATAATCAAGAAAGCATTCTATTAATTGAGTACTGGATTTGACTTATATTTTAAATAACCTTTTCTCCTTCATGCAGCCTTTTGAAATAACATACTTAACCATGTGAATGAATGTTTACTAACACTTTATGTCCCCTTGAAGTCAGTTGTTCAACATGTTAACATTTACCATAGATTTATGAGGGACTTTATGTATGTACGTGGCATATTAGATCTGCAAATTAAGCATCCAGATGAAGAAACTGTTCCAACCTGCTTACCAGACTGGGAGTTGAATGAGACAAACCTAAAAGCAGGTGGCCTAAAGTAACTGAAGGTACAATAAGTCTGTGGGAATAAAGTGAATAATGTATTTTTTGTTCAGAAATCTTTCAAATCTGAAAGTACTCATTTTTTCATAGAGAAATTACCGGTTCTGTAGTGTAAAAAATCAAGTTAAATCTTTGGTGCTTATTCATACCACAGTGGGACTGATAAGGTAATTTAGAAAAGCAGCCTCAGTTGAGTTAGTATCTTCTGAGGAAAGGTGAATTAACTCTGCCGTTCCTTCCTTTCTATTAGTAATTGGTTTTCATTACTTTTCTTTTTCTTTCTAAGAGAATGGGATGGTGATCTGAGGAAACTGCCAAACATCAAAATGAAAAAGCTGTCAGCTAGGGATGCTGCTTGCAGTCACCCTGAGGTGGCAGATGTGGAAGCAAAAGAAGACTTGAATAAAGGAGAAGAGGGGCCCCTAATGGTTAAAGGAGAAGACGAGGCCCTAATGAGCACCAGCTGATTGGAGAGCTGAAACAGTGAAGGGAATTATAAGAAACCTCTTTTAATTATCACTAGAAACAAAAATAAAATTTAACTATATTTTTGAAGTCTTTGCTAGTTGCTTTTTTTTATCATCTCACTGTATACCTCTGGTAAAGAGTAAACAGTAAAGAGTAAACAGTGTATTACTGGGTAAAGCTATATATTATTGGTTAAAATTTTTAAATGTAAATAAATACTTAAAATCTTAATCTTAAAGTCCTGACTGGTTGAGTACTTCTTCCCTGGTCATAGAAACAATCTAGATTCAGACTAGAATACTTTGTGGTCAGAAAGCCTTACATTTTCCTGGTAATTGCAATAATCAGTTAAACATGAGGAACACTTGTCTTCTACCTTCTCTGAGAATCTCTGTCAGGAACATAGCTGGAAGTGCTTCAATAAGATACTGAGTATTTTATGTTTTGCTAAGAGAATTTGAGAGAGTTACACTGTGTTGTAGAATTCAGTTCAGAAGCCAATTAAAGTCCCTACAGTCTGTTTTTAAATGTATTTTTTGTCCATATTTTTTTTCTAACCCCTGTCTTAAGCTGTGCATTTTAAAATTAAGATGCTCAGCTCTTTTAAATAGCAGGCTTGTTTTATGAAGTAATTTTTTAGATGCCTTTAAATGTGTCTTTCAGGGAAGTTGTTGGCAGATTGTCACTTTAATAACTGTAAGATGAATAAAAAAAGAGGAAAAAAGGGCAAATGCAAAACTGTAATTTCACAGCAGGCATTAAGTAGGACATCTCAGTGTGTACTGGATTGGGCACAGAAGTCACAGTTCGGTTGTACTGTTTGTACACACAGTAGTAATCACAGCTCAGATACCTGTTAATTATGTGGAAATAATTATTCCTGGTGGATAATCTTTCTAGTACTTGATCCCTAGTACACTTCTGCGTGCTAAACAGCCAAGTTTGTTTTTTTTTTTTTGTCATGGTAAATAGTTACATGGGTTTCCTAGATTTCATTTACAGATACCAATCCAGGTGTGTGTTTCCATAGCTGTGCAGCAAGAGTTACTGATGAGTGTTAAGTCTGCTAACATGTATATTAAGGTTTTTCCTCTTTACAAAATGGGCTTGTGCTATCCTTTCAAGTTTTAGGAAACCAGTCCGTTTCGGTTATGTAGAATTGTCCTCTTTAAATTCAAGAAGAAACCTGAATAAATTTATCAGACCTGAAGCATGTGTGAGTGATCTAATGCATCTTCCAATGGACTGCAAGTCTTAAACCTGGATAGAGGTCTTGTCCTCTGACACCTGCCATATCTCTAGGCCGTCACATCATTGCTTTGTGTTTGTGCTTTAGAAGTAAGTGTGCTGAAGTTCAGGGCAGGTCTTTGTTATTTTTATAACTGTGTTAAATTTGAGCTAAGTTGTGGAATTTATCTTGTTTGATTTGTAAAATCTGAGGTGTTGAACTCTGGTGGAAGCTGAGCCAAGGTAATTGATTTGAACTAAAGTGGTTTATGTGGTTTGTTCAGTGCTTTGACAGATTTTGCCTTTCAGAAGTTCGTCTTAAATTTTTGCTTGTATAGAAGGTCTGATGTGCTTTGAAATTGCAAGTAAAAACATTGCAGAAAAAGTCACTTTCCCATGACAGTGTGTAAAATACAGAAGGAAAATGAGCAGTAAGGTAACTAGAAGGTGACATAGCAATTACAGTATATCAGGCTGACATCCTGGTGAATGCTTTAAAAAAGATTGTCATGCGAAGTTATGAAAAATGAGATGTTCTGTATTCCTTGAAACAATCCAGTAATAAGACATTACAAAAAGAAATTACTTGTGTGGTAATGTGGTAGTCAAGTATTTGAAATTACCTCTTTTTTAACATTTGTCTTTCAGACTATAAGTACATAGCACAAGTCCTATGAGGAGAGGCTGAGGGAGCTGGGGTTGTTTACCCTGGAGAAGAGTAGCCTCTGGGGAGACCTCATCACTCTTTACAACTACCTGAAAGAAGGTTGTAGCCAGGTAGGGGTTGGTCTCTTCTCCCAGGTGACCAGCAGTAGGACAAGAGGGCACTGTCTTAAGCTCTGCCAGGGTAAGTTTAGGTTGGATATTAGGAAGAAATTTTTTACAGAGAGAGTAATCAGACACTGGAATGGGCTGCCCAGGGAGGTGGTGGATTCACTGTCCCTGGAGGTTTTTAAGCTGAGACTGGATGTGGCACTGAGTGCCATGGTCTAGTAACCACGGCGGTGTTGGATCAAGGGTTGGACTTGATGATCTTGGAGGTCTTTTCCAACCCAGTTGATTCTATGATTCTATACATGTTTACAGTTTGGACTTCGTTGAATTTGTGGATTTTCTGCCTTGAAGTCTACATATTCACTGCTTGTTTAGCTGGGTTTTAAACTGTCTTGTTGACCTACTGCACAAGTAATGAAAAAAGAACAATTTCTGCATGTGAATTTTTTCCATTAAATTACCAGAAGAAATCATATGTAGCTGCCAGGTATTCATAATTGAACTGAAAATAAACTAGGTGTAAACAGATGGTGTGCAAGACCAATTTACCAGACAAGTTGTTGCAGAATACTAATATAGCAGTGGCAACAACAACAACAACAAAAGTATTTATTTCTTAAATTTTGATTTCTCTGCTGAGAGTTTATTGTCCTGAGAGGCCAGGAGTGGAGGGAATGCAGAGAGAGCATTTAGCCTCTCATGTTACTGAGATGAGGTAATGGAATCTCTTGTATCAATTTCCCAATGTAGTCATGCCTGTGTTTTAAGTTACTCTTAGGGTTTTGTATGTTGATGAATTTCTTCCCTACGGTGGACAAAAGATGAATGCTCTCAGGAGTTCTGAATTGTTATTCTCTTTTTTTAAAATCTAGAAAGCAGATGCTGGTAACAGTGGGAATGGGAAGTATTTATGTGATGTTCTCCGTTCCTACAAGCTTGCGGTAGGGAATACTTTGGAATTCTGTTCATTTGTAGCTAAGAATTACAGGTTTTAATGTTACATCCTCTATTATAATTCTCTGTAATTTATAGGTCCTTTTTCTGGTTAGAGATTAATTTTAGGGAAGATTTTTTTTCATTCTAACTTGTCAGATACTGCTTCGCAATATGTCCCTGTGGTTTTTTTTTTCAGTTTTTAACTGCAAAGTTGTAGTAGTTAAAATTCATATTTCTTTAATTATCAGGGCTCATATTAAAAATACAACATTTCAAACAAAAAAGTAATATTTTTACATGTACAACCACTTCTATATAAGAACTTCAGGACTTTTTAATGTACTTTCCAATTCATTGCCCTGTACTTTGCAACGTTCTTACTAAGATATACTTTTACTCCAGCCAGCTTTGGAAAGGTAAGACCTCTCTAAGGAACTGGCTGAATTACATTCAAACTTTCAGTAGCAGCTGAGTTGTTAGTTGTGCTCCGGTTCTGGAACATACTCTGTTGATGGTCTCAGCTGGAAAGAACCAACTGAATTAAAGTCCAGTAGAAATGATTTTTTTTCATGTAGACAAAGCAAACGTTGACTAAAAAAAAAACAAAACACAAACCCAAAAAGAAATAGAAAACACTGTCCTGCTCAAGGCTGGTTGTATACAGTAAATGTAAATTGATTAATTTATGATTCTTTAGTGTTGGAAAAAATTGTGACCAAATTAATGGAACTGTTCATCACAGCATCTGCTCTACAAGTTTTTTCTAAAGGGATGAGGCTTCCAACATTTGGGATGTGGAGAAACAAGCATACAATGAAGAACTTACCCTCAGTATTGTATTTTTCCTTTTTTCTTTTACCAAAGTGTGCGATGATCCTTATGGAACTCTACTATGTGCAGTGGGATGCAACAAGTCAAATGCACAACATATATGAAACATTTTCTGAGCCATTTGTAAGTAATTTAAGGAACACACAGAGTATCGTGGGGGGCTTTTGTCTGTTTGGCTTTCAGTGCAATAGGGTATTTACTTATCTCTCTGATGAGACTGCCACATGTGAGGATAGAGTATGGGGTACAAGTATGTGTATATTGGAGTTTAACTTTTTTAAAAACTGGGGTTTGCTAGACACCTTGCAGATAGGAAAGGGTAGTAAAAACCCCCTCTTTTTTCCTCAGCAGAAAAAGTTTTCCACTTAAGGAGTCCTCCAGGTTTAGTTTTCTAGTAAAGGGCAAAAAAATGCCCGCAGTAGAGAATTACCTCAAATTGGCTTGTTTGGTCAGCCTTGGCATGCTACAATACATACACTATCTTTCTATGTTCTAGCTCTTTCAAGAGTAAAAATTCATTATAATTTCTTCCCAAAAAGAAGTAAGTTTCATGAAGGTAAAGAGGCTTTGCTAATGAGGTGTAATCAAGTTCCCTAAGCCTTAACTGCTTGGTTGCAAATATTGCTCAGTTTTGTTAAAAGGAAGAGTTTAATATGTAACTAGTTACCTGTTATAAATGAAAAATAAAACTAATTAAACTTTCGAGTTAAAAATGCCAGCACTACTTTAAAAACTGAAGCATTTTCTAAATAAATACCAAAAGGTGGAAGCATCCTACTAATGTCAGCTCATATTCAAGTTCACACATAATCAGCCAATACAGTACCGTGATGATTTGAAAACTGATAAAATGATGATGCCCATTGCTAAAAAATGAAGTGCTCAAAAAATCCTACCCATACTTTTAATAAAACGCTATTGTTTTTCCCCAGCTTTCAAAATTTGCTAGCAAACCTAGAGGTAAAGTGGCGCTTTAAAATTCACTAAAGCCTCTCCCTGAAGCTCTAGACTGATTTGTTCTTTTGACTTTATCTTCAGGGCTTCTGTAAGTAGTCTTTCTTCTGAGAGCCATTAAGACTTGGTAGGTTTGTTGTTCTTTTCTGAGTTTAACCCATCTAAATATTTCTACTTTGCTTTTCATTCTATATTGTTTGTGAACCATGATTAAATTTTGTAGATCGTGTTGTTCCCAGACATATGTATACATAGATGTAATGATCCATGTTTCATTATAGATGTATTTCCTCAATTTAATTAGTAATTTAGTTAACACACTTAAAAATTACTCACCTGTCTTTTTCAATTTTTATTTTGAATAGTGCTGATTATTGTATTTTCATATATATTACCTTTTATGTGTTTAAAAAAAAAAAAAGGGAAGTTCTGTGATTCAGTGAGCATCAGTTATAAGTATTTGCAAGTAACAGAAGGGCAAGTTTGTCCCTGGGCCTACACTCTCCAACAGACTGGAATCATTCTGCTCTCATTTAAGCTTATTTTCTGAGCTCTGTTTCATAGTGAAAATGTGGTACACCAGTCAAAGTACTTTTGGCAAGTTCTTTGTTAACTTACAATTTCTTTGACTTTTAGGAGAGCTCATGCAAAACAGCCTCAATATTTTATTGGCTGGGGTTTTGGGGTGGGGGGCGTGTGTGGTTTGGTGTGAGTAAATACCACACAGCATGTTTCCTTGCTTATGTGTTTACAGACATCAAACTAAACAGAAATGTGTTTTATTCATCAAGCAATTGAAGCAAAGCAAAAAGGCATAGGGACCTATACCTCTGTTCTCTTACTACCAGTCATCAGCCATATGATAACTTATTCCAGCTAAAATTGTGATGTTTCAAAATGGCCCACTCTCTCCCCAGCTGACCATCCAGGAGAAAGATATGGGATAGATAGATACGACCCTCTGTAGAGAGCTAAATTTGCACCTTGGTTAGAACACTCTGTAGGTAGGATACTTACTTTGGTATAACACCTGACAAAGTACACAGGCTTTTTTATAATGCAAACATGTAGTATTTCTTTCATTAAAAAAAAAAATCTTTAAGGTTTTTGGAAAAGGAGAAAATCTAAAGTATAAAATGATAAAAAGTAGAACAAGATCTATTCTGACAGTCTGAGGTGGGATTAGCTTTAAAGTATTTTAACTGTCCAGCCCATCTTCAAATGTTTCTGGTGTTGGACATTCCAAAATCACTATAACAAAAACAGTTCATTCCAAAGCACTGTTTTCCTTAGGAAGCTGTCTTCCTCTTACCTTCCTGGAGTTGAAACCCAGTACTAGTTGTCCATTATGCTATGGATGTAAAACCATTTGCTTTCAGGGGGTTCTTTATAGAGTTGATGCTTGCAAGTTGAGCAACCATAGTTCTTTTCAAGTGTTTTTGTACCATGAGGTATTTTCCTGAGCATTCTGCCAAGCCGTGGTACCCAAAACTAGCCCATGGTAGTTATCAAGGTTTATCAGTATGAAGTATGCAGCTGAGTATATTGTTAACCTTTCTTGCAAGAGTGTGGCCTTGCCAATTCATGTTCAGCATGTGATGCTTTATATAACAAAGTGACAAGCGTAGAATACTACAGTAATTTGAGTCATTTGTTTAATACAAATACATTTTTTTCACAACAATAAGCAGATACATTACTTTTGTTTCCCTTGCCTTCTGTCTTTCAGTACACATTCACCCACAAAAACACACACATTTTCTTTTGCAAAAGAGAGGGAGTTAAACAAGTAACACAAACTTGTAGTTCCAAATATTATACAGAGTAAAATATTTTCATCATAGAGTTTCATTGCATTATTAGAAATTATAAACTGCTCTGGTGATGGGGAATTACTATTTTTTCTACACAACAAAAATAAACACTGCCTTCAGATAGAACAGTGTGTCAATGGCACAGTTGGACTAGTTGAGAATCTTTGTAATGCTAATGATAGTCAAAAGTAGTATGTTTATGCCAGTTTGAAATAAACTTTTTAATGCTTGTAACTTAGGAACAGAAATGTGCATGTTCAGAGGTTAGGAGTATCTTGTTTAAACTTCCAGATCTGACCTGACATCAGATTATTTCTGTCTACCTTCATTAAAACTTCATTTAAACAAGAATGCAGATTAAGCTCTACTTGGTAGTGGCAGCTCAGAGCAAGGTTCTGCCCTTGTGGGTTTAGCCAGGCCAGATTCCACTGTCAGCTTATTTGCCTGAGATGTACTGTGGCTACAGGCAGTTTGATATGGTTCTTTATTTGAGATGTCATCTTTATTACAAAGTCTTAGTCTGGATCTTAAAATCTTCAGTATACTGGTTTTTTTGGGGGGGTTGTTTTGTTTTGGTTTGTTTGTTTGTTTGTTTTTAGGATAGAATCCCATGGTTATTAAATTAATACAGAAAATTGTACTTTGCGTGGGAATGAAAAACTGCTGGTTGATAAGCATCTGTCTAGTGTCTCTATTTGTGCACTTTCCTTATTAATGAAGACCTGAATCCAAAGCACAGTGGCATGAATAGCTCCTTGCCCTCTTGAAGAGGTTGGACCCTGGTTCAGAAACAAATTGCAATCCCGCATGAAACCCCTGAAAGCTCTAGAATGTGCAGTGCACATAAGAAGAGAATGGGATGCACGAGCTAATACTGTAATACTTTAAAAGGTTAAAGAGTGCTTCAAGCCTGCTGAAACCTCTCTTGCTGATGCCTTGGCTCATTGTCCATCTCAGCACAGTGTCCCATTTTGCTCTTTTCCTGCTGTCCACATTAAGTATTTCAAATTTCAACTGAAGTCTTCCTCCATTCTTTTATTTATTTCACTGTAAACTCAGTTGCAGATATAGTTGAATGCCAAAACAGTGTTTTGAAGGGGAAGGCATTAGTATAAAATTTTGCACATTGTTTGTTCTGTTGGTGACTCTTCAGTATGTTTTTAAAAATGTACAATAATTTTGTTGGATGCTACCATTCTGCTTTTGGAAGCCTCAGGTATTTTCTTCTTTGAGTTAAATTCTATACTTGTTCAAGTAAAAAACCCTAATGTGAATTAGTCTCCTTTAAACACACAAAATAGGGATAAAGTACTTTCAATGGGGTCATGATGCTACAGCAGGTCAAAGAACAAGCTGCCTAGAGGAGCAGGGTTACTGTTACTGAGTAAGAAACTATTATTTCAGAAAGCTCTTAATTATCCTTCATAATAATGTTGTCAGTAAATTTTGCTATGATTCATCAGGTTTATTGTAAACATCCTTCCACACATTCAAATTCATTTAGTAATTTTAAGTGTCTAACTTCAGATATCATGAGATTTACCTTTTAGCAAGTAGCTTTTACACTTTTTGTAAACCATGTTGTTGCAGACTGTCTTAAACATGTGCAGTTATAAACCATTTGTTAGTACTGTTGTCATTCTCTGGAGACCTTCTGAAGTCTCCTCCACAATTTTAAATGGAGATGGTTTGGTTTCTATGTCATTTCAAAGGAGAAACTGCTACAATTGTGATCTGCAGTTGTATAATTGGGAAGTTATTTTATATAAAAATTGTGTGTCATTACATAAAAAAACTTAACATTAATCCAACTCACCTGGAGTAACTTACAGCAAATACTGACATATGTTTAGGATCCATTCAAGCACCAAGATTTTGTGTCCTGTCTAGCCAGATGACAATCACTCAGTTACAGCCAAATTTCATGAGCAATTGCAATACAAAAGAACATAATGATCTGATTAAAGACACATTTCTTGCTAATACTGCTACTTCCAGTATTCCCTGAGCCTTAAGCCAGTAAACATTACAAAGGAATACCTAGTATAAAAATTCCAGTACATCTTAGGCCCAGCATGCTGGATATTTGCAAGAATGGGATGATTCTGCTTTTTCATTGTAAATACTTGAGTATATAAAGAGAAAATTTACCATTAGAAACTTCAAGCCTTCTGTAGAATTCTAGTTTACTTGTAATTGTGGCAGATACCCCCCTTTGAAAGAACTTGTGCTCTCCTATCCTCTTTACTCTGGTTCTTTATCTGCTTGTTTGCTTTTCCTCCTTTACCTAAATACAAGATTAAAAAAAACCCAAAACTTTTAACTTTTTTTTAAAATATACATTATGTTCAGGCCCCAGACTTGTCCACACCAGTACATAACTACTCCAAGTCAATACTTGCACTTGCGTCCTGATGGTAAACACCACAGGTATGCAAAGTGAATCACAAAATTGGTTCTTTATATATAATTCACCCTGTTGGACAGAGTATTATATCTACATTCATTTATCTATTGCACCTCTTAATGCTATTCACACCTCATTTTTATATGACAATGCTCAAAACACGAAGTTAACAAATGAACTGTTGAACCTCTAACACCTCAAGTTTACCTGTACAGAAGGAAACCATTGATTCGTTTTTTTCAGCCAGGAAGATAAAAACTAACTTTTCAGAAAAAGGAGATAAAAACTAATATTTTCTTAAGATATGTAGGTAGGTATGTTCTCTTACATCTACCTTTCTGTATCGTGAATCTTAAAAAAATAAAACCAGAAATGGTTTCCATCTTCAGTATGTCATCCTTTTTCAGACCTTTAAAAATAGTCAATTTACTTTTGTGTGATCGTGCAGTAAACTGCTTTTTTTTGTCATTTACAATTCTGCCTCAATACTTTGCATATCAAATTTATGTCTAATTCACTCTTATTAGTAAAATAAACAGCAGAGCTGCTCTTTTAAATGCATCTCTACATATTATCTCCTCCCTGTACTTATGTTTCTGACAGCTGTATTTAAAAATATACCTGTAAGCTTATGGAGAGATGAGCTTATACTGGTTGGAATTGCTTAGTTTTCAAAAATACAGGCACAGTTAAAATATCCTTAGTTGACACAGCTGCCCAAGCATTCAGGCTCCGCTACAGTCACATGAACGTGCGTTACCGTATGAAGCTTAGAGAGTGAGTGCTGTGATAGAGCTCTCTCTACTTGGATTTGTTAATGCATATGATTGGATTGGTACTCTTTGAAGCATATATTTAAAAAGATAAATAGCAAATACAGCTTTTAGTAGTAAACAGATTAAAGGTTTTGGTTCTCTGTAAACAAAGTTATTATATCAGGTCTGTTTCTACTTTCCCATCCATCCCACTTAAAAAAAAAAAAAAAGTACTTTTGTCACATTGGTTTGGCATTGTCTGTTAAACCTGTTCTCTATTGCACTTTCTACACTTCCACTTTCACTACACTTGCTGACTAGTTGCGAAACTACTCCACGAACAGTCACATTCCATACAGTAACAAGTTGCTTTGCTGGATCCAGTTTCCTCGTAGGGTTTTGGTTTTCATATGGGTTTTTTTTGTTGTTTTTTTGTTTGTTTGTTTTTTTAACTGAAAAAAATGCAAAGTCATTTCTACTTTCTTGTAGCATTTGTAGTGTAGAATACACTACACCTTACACTGCAAAGAAGAAACAATGCTGTCTCTGTCAAACTGGCATGACCTCAGATGTCGTTCCTTCTGCTGCTGGCTGAGAGTTTGTACCTGTCTGTGCTACTGGCACCACCACCGCATCCTTGATGTCTGAGCTCTGAGTGCACAAAGAATTTTTCTCCTCCAGTTTTTTGATGGTGTCTGGGCAGTTCTGAACAAAGATCACTCTGTTGTAGGCTTTCAACCTGCGCCACAGCTGCACATAAACCTTACACTGCACATACATAAAGACCAGGCCCCCTGTGAATCCAATGGCCACTACAACGAGTTTTGTCCAAAATGGCCATTCAAGGACACCTGTGGAATAGAAACTATATTTATTACCACTATTACACATTGAATATCAAGCGCTGAATTTCAATCAAATGTACTGAAGCCACTTGCTAAGAATCCCCAGGTATGTACACACTATTGGGGCAGTTATGGCTCAAGCAGAAAACAGAAGGGGCTTCCTATTCCATAGACCAGCCAAGAAACTGCCTCCCACTTCTGACTTCACCACAATTTGTTCAAATAGGAAATGCAAGGGCCACTCTCACAAAGTAAGCATAATGTTCAATACAGCAATTAAGAGATTTCCATGGTATACTTCCATAAGGAGAAAAAAAGCCCCCAAGCCTTTAAATAGTTTGAGGTACTCATTTAAAACAGGACTTTTAAACTTACAGAATACTAACAAACACTACTAGTATTATTCTGGGCTTTCAGTTTTTCTTCTCCTCAAAATATGTTTATAAAAAGTGGTTTTTCTCCAGTCTTCACTGTCTTTTTCCCAGCAATTCCCATTTAAAGAGAGAAAATGGAGAAGAAAGCAAGCTATTTACATGTTTCTTCCTTCTCCCCCCAAATACATGTTTGCTTTTGTAAAAGTACTCCACTGTGACAAGCAAATTTTGGGGCAAGAGAGTTCTCTTCGCAAACACTTATTTTTGCACATAGCTCCAAGGCATCTCTTTGTCCACTTTTAGTGTAAAAAATCAGCCATTACATTTGGCAAACACTGAATTCTATACAGTCATAAATACTTTTTGAGCCTACCAAGAATAATTAATGTGATTCTTTTCCATTGTGTATAACAACAAAAATTCATGTTAGCTGTTTTGTTATGAAAATTCAGCTAATCCACAGAAATAGCTTCCCCGTTGTAATAAGTAGGGTGATGTACTCATAAATAAAAGTTCAAACCCATTCCTAGTACTGTCCTCAGGGCCAGGTTTTTCAGATAAAAACCAGCGTTACCCATTTCAAAAGAATGCAAAGCAAGACTTTGTAGTATATATTCATCTGTGACTTACTGAGCCTTGTTGCTTATTTTCCTCTCATAGGCAAGAAAGGCAAGCATCAAGAGTATCATCAAATATTTATCTAACTAGCAAGGCACAAAGCTCCACCTGTTTTGTTTTCCATGTTAACTTCAGAATATAGAACAAAGCTAGAGAGACCTTTGTTCCCCTACTGTGCTTAAAGTCAGTTCAGATCAAAACTGAAAAGTTTTTTATCATCATGATCACATTTAAGACTAAATTTAAGACCAAATAGACGTAGACTTGAAATGGAAAACAGTAGTTCAGTTTATCATATATTTTCCACATATGCTAAGAATGGCCCAAAAAGAAACCTACTTACACTAAACATGGATTTTGTTACATATGTCCAGCTGGGTTTTCAGGATCTCCACAGATGGAGACTCCACAACCTCTCTGTTCCAGTGTTTAACCATCCTCACAATGCACACTACTGGAACATGGACATTCACAGTAAATTCTATTTGAAACAACACAGGAATGGCTTTCCATGCTTCTTAAGTTCCACATGAAGGACTAACACAACTGGAACACGGTCTCTTGGAAGTCCGTATTAGGAAGCTTGTTAATGAAAAGGCTCTATCGTGTTTTACTTGCTATCAAGGTTCAAGGGAGTAATATAAATAAATTGCTATTTTAATGACCTGAACTTGCACCGAGCTGTTTGAACTTGACTCATCGCTTTGCCTGAGCTTTAGAAATACCTACATAATAGGAGATTAACCTAGCAAGAACCAGCAGGCTAGTTAAGCTGTTGTAATGATTACACAAAGCAGAGTTCTCTCTGTAGGGGCATAACATAAGCTTTTAATGCTGATGCATTCAGAAGTTCTGCGTTAAAGCATTTGATGTAGCCATTTGTCTGTGAGCTGTTATTTAAGAATAGAGTGTGACTGGTTATATAGCTGCCTTGCAAAGCCAGCCACTGCATTATCAACAACACCAAAGAAGGTAAAAGATACTTACCATTATCATTGCCTTGTTTAATTTCTTCAGCGGTTCTATCAATTAAAACATACAATGACCAAACAACACAGGTAATTGCAATCACGTGGAATGTGACTGAACATACTATTTTCCTCCTCTCACTTGTTGTCATCTGTAGTTTCTCCCACTGTAATAATAATTAAAAAAGAGGAGTTAAAAAAATCAGACCTGTAAAATTTTGCAATAAACTGACTAGACTGTTCTGGCTCTTTCTGCCAAAAACCCAAGCAGTAATGAAATTAACAAATCCTTTTATTTTGGTAATACACATTACAGGACTATGTGCACTGTCACTGTAAAATTCACAATCATCTCATTTTCACAGATTCAGAGGAATGAAGAGTTCTATTTCTGTCTGCTTGTGAATGATATCTAAAGTAATTTCATTGCAGTACAGCCATGACATGTTAATAAACAGGTAAAAAGATGAATATTTATTTTAAATTTGCGTTTCTGGTGATGAGACAAGAAAAGCCCAAACATTAGTTTGTAGTACTTATTAAAATTCGAGGAACGCAGTTATGTAACAACCTTCCCATAAAAGCACAGGAAATGCAACTCTATTGAGGATTAAATTCAATAAACTTGAAAAGATGATTATGTGGAAATAATTGTACATGATAGCACTCAGCCTCAATAACGCAAGGAGGATCTTCCAGGCATATGTTTCTGAATTATGGTACTAGATCCTATCTTAGTTTAAGGCTATTTTAAGATTAAATAGGCTATTCCCTGCATTTGAACAGTGCAACTCTTGAGGCAATATTTTCTAATCTTGCTTGTGAGGGCATAAATTTTTTTTTAGCCCTTCTTCAAAACAAAACCCTTCTCTACTAAAACGTTTGTCTTTGAAAACAGATGAAAGAATATGGCATTTAAAAGCAAAATGCCCCAATTCCAATGAATAATCTCGGAATCGGACACTAGCGTCTGAGGAAGGGAACCAGTACAAAGCACGAGACACGAGTGCCACCTCCCTGCGGCCCTGGGAACACCAGAGAGAGCTGTGCTCAGATCAGTGCCCAGCCTTAGCGGCTTAAGGCTGGGACAGAAACCCTGGCCACTGCAGAGCACTGAGGCGGCATACATGTACTTTGAAGGCACGAGTTTAGCTTTGTTTTCCTTGTTTAGGTTTTTGTATTGTTTTGGGTTTTCCCGGCTGTTTACTTTGTTTGTTTGTTTTTAAATGTTGTTTCTGGGAAAAAAACAAATTTTCCTAAATTCTTTATGGTTGGAGATGGCATCTAAGCTACATGGTCAGCCTTTCACCTGAACCAATATGGCCATTCTATTCAGAACACTTTTTGCTGTCAGGTCACGTTTTGAAGGAGCACAGCTGCAGTAAAGCTGAGGGGGTAAATGCCATGTCACTACGAGAAATAACTCTCAGAAATACTTCTTCCTGCCACTGGTTTTAGAGCAGGACATACCAGGACAAACAAATTTCGGTTTCTAATGGCAGTTGAAGCTTGCATGTGCCTGAGCTGTTGCCTCAAAACACAGTCTCTAGAACCTTTCCTAGCCCTTGCCAAAATTTAACAAATAATAGAATATTTTGAGTTGGAAGGACCTCTGATGATTTTTTTTGTGGCTCTCTTCTGAACTCACTCCAGCATGTCCTGGGGACCCCATAGCTCAATGCAGCACTGCAGGTGGGGTGTGATGAGAGCAGACTAGAAGGGCAGAATCACCTCTCCTGACCTGCTGATCACACTTAATGAACACAAGGCTTAACTGCTTAGAAAAATGGAAGCACTTCCTACGTAATATACAAAGAGTCAGAGCTATCAGTTTATTTATCAGCTGAGACGTCATTTCAATTTCTGATACACTGACTTAGGAGTGAAAACTTGCAGGGGTTTGTATGGCAGTCTGAAAAAATAGGAGAATTAAATTATTTTTTTTTTAAGTAATAAAACCCCAACACTTTATATTCATTGTGGTTCATGTAGGTAATATTCAGTGGCCAGCCAGAAAGTCTGAGGCATTATTATCACAGTCTTATATTATTGCGGTCATCGGGTTACACTGCATTTGACCTGGAGACTTTCATCCTTTCTGCAGTGAAAATTCAATGCAAGTCTTGCAAAAGACTCTTTCCAAAGAAAGAGTTGTCTTTGTCCAGATAGAAGAAAGGGTTTTACCATAGCCTCTCACTTACCTGTGGATGCTTCGTAAGAGATCAACATTGAATATAAAGAAGAATGAATTGTTCTTAAACAGAACTTTTCTGTCATCTCAACTGTGGTGCTACACTTTTTGCTATACTGGAGAGAAGATTCTGTGCAAGATTTTTATTGTCAGTTATATGTGCAGTCTCATTGTAGCCATTTTATGCTCTGACAAACTCAAAAGCCTCAAAGTGTTGACCTGAATGCCCAGTCAAAGACAATTGCTGGTCCTTTGAGTCTAAATGTAAACATTTTGCAGGTGGAAGAAAACCAGACAAAACCAAATGACCAACAAGCAGGACAGGTAAGTAAAGGAACAAGCTCACAAACTTCTACTGAGATTTACAAGAAAGTATATGAGGAGAGGGAGCTAGCAGAAAAGGGCTAAAGCAGGCCTTTTTGCTAACATCCCATGATCAAACCTAGCCAGAAAGCAAGCCAAGGCCTACTGGACTCTGCTTCCTCTAACTGGCCCCTTGTCTTCTACCACAAGACACCCTGCCTGCCTGCCTGCCTGCCTGCCTGGGTATTCTATCCACACACACATTACCACCTCAGAAATAAGCAGGCTGGCAGAGACTGGAAGAGGCCACCATCGTGGTTATGATACTGGAAGACACTGCAGAGTACCTTGTACTCCCAGACTGGGATACAAGAAAGGAAAAAGGTCCAAGGAGAGACTCTGTCTCATACGGGAGCATTTAACAGCTCTTAGTGTGTCCCAAAGCTGTGTCTCGGTTTTGTCCTGCCCTAGCTGCAGTCCCAGTTCTCTCAACTACAGTCGTGATGAGCTGAACTCAGAAGGGGAAATACAATTAAACTTTGTGTTGTACTCCTGGTGATCCCAGTGGTAGCTAACATAACTTTCCTACTCACATATTTTAGATTGGCTGAACAGTACTGTGTGACTCCTGTCACTCTGTACTAAATGAGTAATGTTAGATGATCCAGCAATTTATGTTGTCTTGGAGCAGAAAAGTGCAATTCACTATTTTAGAATTTTTTCTATAGCCTCGTATTGAAAATTTTTACAGCCCAGGACTTGATACAGCCTGAAGTTGTGTGGGGAAGTTTGGCAGGTGCTACCTTTCATGTCACACACTGCTTTAATGCCTCCTTAACCACTGATAAAGTCACCCCTGCTGTGTTTAGAAGCTTATGCAGTTCTCATGGCTTTCCACATTCATGATAGCAAGGCAAAAATAAATTGCATCATGTTTTGTTATCTTCATCAGTGATCTAGGAAAAATGCAACCATCAGGTTGATGACACTGTAACATGCGATGCACAGAATACAAAATGCCACCAAGAACAGAAAAATAACAGAAAAGTAAGTACACAGATGCAATTTTTTTTGGAAACTTACATGTTAATACACCTTCGGTGCTCTAGAGACTGTAAGGAGAGAAAGAAATGGAAGACTAACAGCCAGAGGAGACATTTATAATAATTTGCAAATTACTGAGTCACTAAACTGATAGACAAACTAGTTTTTGCACAACCCCCTAGGAAGCATCCCTTCACTGCTGTACATCCAATTGTCACCACCCACAGATTCGTTAATCCTGGCAGCAGTACCAACATTGACTGGAAATCATCACAGATGCAGATGGTTTAAGGTCCTGCAAATGCAAGCAATCGCATGAATATCATTAGGCTTCATAGAACAGGTGTGCTAAAACACTTTGTAACATCTAACAACAATCAGAAGACTTTTTACACAAGTCACCAAACAAATCCAAAGTGTAACGATATGTATCCCCAGCAGAAAGCTTGGAATATCCTCAGCCCCCTTTTTATTTTCCGAATAAGCTTTCCGAACATGACACTTGCACTGTGCTCTGCAAACCACTGGAGGGTGGTAGCACACTGTCTGCCTGCCTCAGAGGTTCCTAC
Source organism: Lepidothrix coronata (assembly GCF_001604755.1). Taxonomy (NCBI): domain Eukaryota; kingdom Metazoa; phylum Chordata; class Aves; order Passeriformes; family Pipridae; genus Lepidothrix; species Lepidothrix coronata. The sequence continues at coordinate 7,790,241 of NW_016690193.1, forward strand.
CAAGAAGCCAGAATGAACTGCCAAAGGAAAAAAGCTGGATTGTAAATGTGACCAGAAACACACCTCCCACCCCAGCTACTGCTTACAACTACTTCTAAAACATGATGCGCACCTCAGTCTGAATTCCTATGCTTTACTGCCTGAGAGGTTTGGAATAATCCTGAAAGTGGCAGCTGTAAAACTGTACCTTGTTCTTGGTTTCTACCTCGGGTTTTTCTTTTGTTTCTTAAAAATTATGTCACTCAGAAACTTCAAGAGAACAGTTACTGATTTCATAACCCACTCTTATAATTACAAAATGTAGTCATGAGTCTTCTGGGGAAATAAAAAAAATATTAAAAAGAAAAAAACCCTAATAACATACAGGGAACTTCTAAATCATATGTAGCCAGCCACTTCCCTTTCTTGTAATGTAGTTTGAGAAAATCCCTGATATTTATTTTAAAGGATCACAATTTCCCTCCTTCCATGTCACTTCTAATAAAAGCTTGATTAACTAATATGCAACAAATAAATATGAATATTTTTTAGTATCTTCTGAAAACATTGCCTGTGAGTATGGGTATGTTGCTTCATATCCTGGATTCCAACATAGCCTCTCTTAACAGAAACAAATTTGCAATTTTAATTCCCTTCCATACATTAAGCTTTCTGCAAAGTGGTTTCATGATGGCCCAATGCAGAACCGAAAGTTTCACACTGCTCACACAAAAGTTTCACACTGCTCACACAAAAGCTTCACACTGCTCACACAGAAGCTGTTCCCACACCTCACAATGGCACTCTGCAAACACTGCTGCTTGGGTTTCTTTTCCCCACTTCCACATTGTAGATTTACTGCCTGCCTGCCCCCATACACCACTTTGTGTCCACGTGTTGCCTCCTGCTGCTGGTTATCTTCTGTCACACTGGCCACAGATTTTTGTCTAGACAAGATTTCGGGAAGCAACTGCAGAACCACTGCAGGTTTGCAGACTCACACCTCTACAACTGAAGGTCTCTTTCTCCTGCAGGGGCTCAGCACTGAGGATGCCAGATATTGAAGGTGAAGTTAATGGGCTGCTTTGCAACATGCTGTGCATGGTTGGACTTTTAACTCCTGGGTATTTTCAGGAACCCTGTTTTTAAAAATTGCATGTAAGGAGGTCTGACAGCGGAATCTGGTATGGGTATGACATAGCTAATATTAAATATTTTTTCTGTTCTGACATTTTTCTCCTTATCCATCATTTAGCAAAAAAATGACTATGTATGTAATGTAAACAGCACCCACAGCTGGAAGGACTACCTTCTGCTCTCACCTAGTAGTAGTAGTCATGCAACATTTTCTGAATTCTTTCAACAATCTAAAGAAATAGTTTGAGCCAACTTCTATCTTGAAGTAATTACTCCTGCAAAATAAAGGCTAAAATTATTAACCAGAGACTGTTGTAGAAACTGCCCTCTGCACACAGACTAAAAACACACACAAAAAGATCTTTCTTATCTGAAACCAGACCCAAAGAATCTAGCCAGCATTTTGGAAAATTAACTGGAGCAGTGTATGCTGAAGTGAGCTGAGCACTGAAATATGTCAATAGTCTGAACATATAGCTCAGAGTTATTTATCTTAGGGAGGGTGTTTTCTGGTCACTTGTTGCAGTACTAAAGGGCTCAGGCTCCACAGTGAGCTGTTCACTGCTATCAACCTACCAGCTGGAGGAAAGCAGCTGCCATGGTAGTTTGTGGGAATGGAATTTGTGCAGTGGGTGGAAGAGGAAGAAATAATAGTAATAAAGGACAACAGGGCTCCGCACATGTTGGGAGAATAAAATAGCCTTGTGGAGATTTGAAGTACTCATAAGAGATGAGAATTCAAAATGTGTTATTTGAATAAAAGCATTCTGGGCCACTCTGCCATCTAAACAACATGTGGTTACAGCCTGTACCGGAGGCACTGCATTTTAAGGAAGATCAAGACACGCCTTACCACATCCTGCTACAAGATGAGAAGTGCCCCTCAGACAGTCCAACAGAATGTGCCAGGTCTCATGGCTGACAAGAAAAGGTTTTGGGCTATAAAAACACCTCTGCTGCGTTCTTTTCCCAAACACATCCCAGAGCACATTCAGAGAGGAATAACTGAGCAGGTTTACAGAAAATAGAGAAAACTTATTTGTCGTTGCCTTTTGTCAAAAGATACATCCCAGAGATTGAAACTCTTGTAAGGATAAAGAATAGAAGGCCATAATTAGACCCCTGCTACATTTATCACTGAACAAGGAAATAAAATAAATTTTAAAAATCCCATGTCACATGGTGCATCATATGGCCCTATCTATGCACAACCTTACCTTGCTCTGATTAGCTCATTGGATGAGCTAGTACAAATCATTCTCTGGCAAACCTGTCCAAAGTTTACCTAAAAACTATTTCTGTCCCTAGGAGACACTAAACAAAGCTGGCTGGAATTCAAATGAATGTCTGTGATGTATTTAAAATACCTATTAAAAATTTAAAACTGAACCAGAAATGGGTGCATTTCTAAAGTCACACATTTAATTCACTTTTATGTGCAATATGCATATCTACAGTAATAAAAGAAATACATAATGAAAAAATCTCACTTTGATAAACATCTTAAGATTATCATCTGCAAAGAAATAATTATTCAGTTTTATCAAAATCAAGACCGCACATTAATTTTTTTTAAGTGACAGTTAAAACCACTGGACTTAAGTGATATGATCAGTATGCACTCTTCACAAACATACAGTTTTTAGCTGTGTATGACATCAATTAGCAAACCCTTAAAAGTTAGAAAATAGAAGTTGAGAAATTAAAAAGTATAAAAATTAAGTAATTCAAGAATCTAATTTCTAAAATGAAGTAGCTGGTTTTGGAATATGAAGTAATATTGAGAACACTTGTTTTTTACCAACTAAAAGTGCCTGCATCCTAATCATGCCAACATAGACTAAACAACAAAAAAAATGCTATGCTTTGGAAATATAGGAATAGCCAGACCTTATGTCCCTCTCATCCAATGCTCTGTCTTGGATAGAGGCCAATACCAGATGCTTCAGAGAGACATGCAAAAAACCCCATGGCAAACAGTTATAGCACAATGTCTCCATATTGGGCGTCTCTTTCTAGTTCCCATCAGCTAGAAATTGTTTTGCATCAATATATAGAATGCAGAAGTACTTGACACAGTGTTTATTTTCCAAGTATCCTCTTTGAATACTGAAAAAACATTAACCAATTTTTTGTTCAATAGAGTCTTCAGTACTATCATGAACTTCTCTTTTAAAATTGCTTTTTCTTTGCTTGCCTTGTAAGGTATTTAAGAAAAAGATTATCTTCTAGCATAGTAAGCTTCAGCTACCTTATCTAAAAAGATAATCTTGAGAGATAAACTGCAGGTAAAACATTAAACCACTGATCAGGACTGAACTATCACCAGAATGCAAAACTATGTCTGGTACTAAGAAAAAGAGGCACCAAGAGCTCTAGAAAGATTTACTTCAGGCATATGACTTTATTACTCAAAACTCAAAAAACAAGTGACATGTGGGCAACCTATAAAGAAACAAGGAAAAACAGGGCAGAATTGATGTCTCCACTAACTTTTATCACAGTTAGTCAAGAAAAGAAACAGATGCTACTGTTGTCAGCTCTCCCTACAGTATTTCTACCATCATTCTATCAAAAGGATCTAGTTTGTCACTTTTATTCTCTTTGCAGCTAGTCGACACCCGCCTCTGTCTACTCTGTGTTTCTGAAAGAGCAACACATCTAATTGAAGGCATGACATTTCCTCCAGTCACTAATTAGCAAATGCCTTTAAATCTCAGTCCAGTTCTCAAACAACAACTTACACACACACACAAAGAAAACCATGAAAAAAAGAATCAATCAATCTGACTGCCATACCACATGAGCACAGACCATAATTTTGCTGCAAGGGCAGTTATGCTGAGATTTCACTTTCCAACCAAAGCAGGGAGAAGTGCTGCATTTTGCAGTATGTATTCAATAGACAATACAAAAGCAGCCATGACACATGCTCAGTGGAGGATTTGAGACGGATTGTGCCGTGGTCAAAGCAATCACAAGTCCTTCCTCCACTACAGTCGCCATAAAAAAACATCCCCCAACAGTCTGTGCCTGAGTCTGTCTTTGAAAACCAAGTAAGATGGGTTCCCTTTGCACATTTGAGTGTATTTTGTTCTCAAATGGCGTGATGAATGTAGCATGAAGACTGGGATAGCATGGTAGAAATAGGAAAAGAAGAAAAATTAGAGTGCAAGGTGGATATAGCAACATGCTGGAGCCAAAGATTCCATTACATAGCCTTGTACACCTCTCCATTTCCTTTAATCCTTCAGTCCTGTCCAACTGAAGTTACTCTGAAGATCTGTTGTTTTAGGCAGCTAAAACATAGTCACAATATATGATCACAGTTTTGTTAGAAAGTCTTTACTTCAATTGCCTTCTCTCCAGTATTCATCACACTGCTTAATTTCCTCAGTGTCAAATTGTCTAGCCTGCTGAGAATCCGTCTGAATTGTTACAAAGACATGGCTTGGTTTAAATGTGTTTGTATACCAAAACTCTGTTATTTTTAAATACATTGTTGTTCAAACATACCTAGACATACCTTTTTTTTGCAGTTATATATACAGTATATACACATCTGAATTGCATGCAACAAAGATTAAAAAAAGGAGCTGACGCTATTAATTATCTATAAATGTGGCTTTAGCAAGATTACTGACTTCCCATAGCTGAATAGCTACAGTTACCTTCTCTGTCTTTTAATTTTCCCACGAGAGAGATTCTTTTGATGCAACTAAATAAAAACAAAACAGAGGAAATTTGTGCTGAGGAAAGCTACAGTGATTAACACAAAACTACAGCCTAGTGGTCTGGTAAAGACCTGAGGGAAGCCATTAATTCTGAAAAACCTCCAACTAATACCATATGTTCCAATTTTGACACATAGAAGTTGGAGCAGATGAATAAAGACTTGAATAATTTCTGGGGAAAAATTCCTTTTTTTTCCAAGTAATTTTAATAAAATGCTACAGGAATAAAATTAAATTAACAAAAAAAATTAAAAATACTGAATAAACTCATAATTATCCCATTTGTACATAATTTAGACCAATTACTGAAATTTCTGTGTTCGAGAGAACATCACTCTGTTAAAGAGAAGCCATTTTTAGCATGCATTCATTCCACCAACAAGCAAGAATCAGCCTGTGAGCAGATCATTCTCACATCAATAGGTCCCAGGCAAAATAAATTTGAGGTAAATAGCAACTGTAAAATTGTATGTGTTAGTTACGTGACACATAATGATATACATTAATCAGATCGTGAATAGCAGCCCACTCCCATTAGAGTTGGTAAAATTACTAACTTCAAAATTAAACAGTAAGAACGGCATTTGTACAAAACTCCATGAATAAAAATGACTGGTTTAGGTCAATGTTTGGGTTGATTATGCTCTTTAAATTTCATATTACTAGCTATACATTGTGTGCCAGGGTACCAATCCATTCACATTTTCTTTAGTTGCAAAGCCAGTATCAAGTTGCAAAGCCTCTTAATTAATTTCAATGCTTCGGCTACCCAGTCCCTCCTTGGTTATAATTATTGATGAGGTCAAGGTGTAAAACAAAACACTGAAAGGGCTGAAACAAAAAAATGAAAAGGAGACCCCTAGTTCTTAAAAAATGAGAGGCTAATGAACTGCAGGATAGTGTAGGACTCTAACTAAAATGGAAATTCAATCTTTTGATGCAAGTTGCATCTGTAAAACAGCTCAGATCAAACTGTTTACTTCAGCCTGAGAAAGCACAGAAGATTTGTACCTCCCAGAGCTCATGTTCATGGCTCTGTGAAATAGTGGATAACTCTACTAATACCCAGACCTAAACAATCTCCTGAATTCCCTTGACTTCTGTAAATGCTATGAGCAGAAGCAGCCAATTTGGGTACTAGCAACTAATTAGAAGAGGACATAGTTTTCATTTAATTTTATGGTATAAGATTTTTCATTTGCTTCTTAAAGAATGCAAGTTCAAAGCAATGACAGTTAAAAACATCTCATTCCACCTCCAGGAAGGATTTGCTGCACTGGGGGTGTCCCAGCAAAGTATCATGGTTAGAAGGCCTTTAGAAAGCCTAAGGTTATGTTATGATGGTTTCAAGGTAGGAAGCACAAGAATTTCTTGTCAGAAGTCCATGGGAACTGGAGCAGCTGTGTGAATAAAGCTATGTTTTGAATGGAAGAGAAAGACATACAGAGATGACAAGCTAGCACAAATTCTACCACTATGAAAAAGCTAAGAACTAGTATTCTTGTTGTGGCACAAAATGCAAGACAAAATTATTCTGCGAACTACAGCATGCTCTCTATATACAGATAAATTAGCAGTAATATATTAATACTCTCAAAAATTAAGAATGCAACTGTCTGAACAAAGTAGCCCCTGGCATCTGCAGGGCATCACAATCAGATATAAATGCTATGAAATCATTTTTACTTTAAAAGCTTTAATATACACATTCTCCCTTGAGCCCAAAGTTATTCTCTATAATGACTGACAGCCAATGAGAAAGTAATAGCTTTGTGCCTTTGTGCATACTGGTGAATTGTCTGACCCTATATATTGCAAGAAATTATTTGAGGCTACTGATGTTTTGAGACAGTTTACTAGAAGAAAGGTGTAGCTGCACCAGAAATCAAAAGGAAATGTAGGATCTTCTTCTATATTAAGGAGTGCAAAGTATTCACCAAATTGGGTTGAAAGGGAACTAGTCCCACAGCAAGTCAATGATACCAGACCTATGCAATATTTGCTATCACTTCTTATCATAAGCCTTATCAGAAAACAGATGAAAAAGCCAGATGGTTCATACTTCACAGCACAGGGCAATAAGAATCAAACAGCAAGCAATATGGTAATGACTGCTCAGAGTTTGGGGTTTGTTTGGTTGGTTTTCTTGTTTGTTTTTGTTTCTCCTCAGAGACTCTGCAGGTTGCTTCTGGCTTGTAGAGTCTACTCTGTCAGGAGAAGCAGTTTCTAATGATGACCACTTTTGATTTCATAGCACATTTCTCTGCAGGCTATATAACTTTTGGCAGTGATCATCATACTCTTAAATAAGGAATGTAAACACAAATTGAACCAAAAATAAAACAACACCCTTAACATATTTTGCTGTCATGAATTTTTCATACATGCTACCAGATTTTATAAAAAGAAGATTTATCCACAAAGCATCCCATTATGAATTAATTCCTCCAATCATATTTTTCAGTATTTACTCTGTCTATAAGACTGTGTTGAGCACAGAGAAGAGAGCTGAATCTGTCTCTCTCACACATTAGGTAAGAGATTTAACAACTGACTTTAGATTAGTGCAGGTGACAACTGTTTTGTAAAAAAAGGCACCCTATGAAGTGATAACTCCAATAGGGGGGAGCAGAAGGGATGTATCCCTAGTGATACATGAAGTTTGGGAGTGAAATGGGACTTAGAGATTCACTTTAGACTTTCCTTTTGTCTATCATAGATCAAAGCAACATTCTAATTTTCTTCTGTTGCTTCCATAGATGATTCACATTTTTTTTAAGGAGCCTGCAGAATTGCTGAATCTCTGCCTTACAGCTGGGCATTACCCACAAGTAGTCTGTTGTCTCAAACCCTACCTTTGAATTGGTTACATAGCTCCTGCTGACCCAATGATCTTGTAATAAACAGAGTATCTTTAAACTATTAAATATTTGCTTTTGATCTAGTAGTTGAATCAGCATTATATCAAACAGTTGAAATCTTTCCCAGACTGATTTTATCACTAGTCTGACCACAAAGGGGCACTGATACGCTTGAACTGACTTTTACTTTGTATGGAAATTTGTGCCAGCCTGTTCCCTAACTTCTCTCCAGGGCCTAAATACCCTGTTCTGGGCAGCCGTGAAACATGTATCTCCAAGTGGGACATAAATCTTTGAATCTTGCAAGACAGTTAAAGTTTGCCTGCATATTTTATCACTCTTATTTATTCATAAAATAAATTATATCAAGCAGACAGAAAGCATTCCGTCCTTCTCTAATAACAGTAGCTGAATATATACGAAGTTGCACAGAGTTCAAGGGTGTAAAACTCAAGAGAGGGACCTTGTATCATATTTTCAGTATATAGGCAAATACGGAATAGAAGAGGAGTAAACATTTAAAAGATATATGTACACATTCAAAATAAATAAGATCAAGTTCCTTTCGTTATCAGCATTTGGGTTTGCTTCTGTTTAATTTAACAGAAACATATCACTCTGTTCTAAAAGAAAATTCCCAATTTTCTATTTTTAAAAGGAATGTATTCAGATACCCTTTTTATCAGAAAGAAAATTAACCTCAACTGGTCCATAATGCCCTAAACAAAAAATTGACTTGGTCTTCCTTAATGACCAAGAGCAACCACATGGTAACAATGTGCAGTATTGTTTATGTCTCACATAAATAAGACATTATTTGTAAATCATTTCAAAAATAAAATTGGAAGACAAAATACTCATCTTCAACACCACAGAATAATCTGTTCGGATAATGCATCAAAGCAAAACATCTCATCAGATACCAGCCCTCTCAAACAGACAGCAGAATTTAAATATGAAAAGTATTTTGAAGTATAGTGAGACACTGTTGAGAAATCTCCATTTGAAGACATTTCTGAATTTTAAGGTCCTTTTAATCCATTTCATACTCACAGTATTTCCATTCAATTCCTGCTTCTACTACGCTATAAACCAAATTCAAGAGATATGAAATGTAGGTGCTAATATACCAGGATTTCATCCTTTTAAAGAAGTGGTTTCCTCCAGGTGAAGCTATTACCTGAGAGAGTTCAATGAGGAACTCACACAAGCTTCTTGCCACTAATTCCTTCCACAATAAAGTCACTTTATAAATTCTGCATTATGGATTGGAAATGCTGAGGTAAAGCTACAAATGCAACTGTATTATTTATAACCACAGACAGCTGTAACAGAGACCATGAGAAATAAACCAGACAAACTAAGCAATGTTTAAGATTTAATCTCTAAATTTATATTGAGCCGAGTCATTAGACCTACTCACATATATGAAACACTTGCAATGCCTGTTGATCAATGCTTAATAGGATTACTTTAATGCAAAGACTCACTAAAATGATTAAACTAAGTTTTATTTGATGTCTGGTGCTTTCTGGGATTCTCTAATTAAATACTTGTTGCACATTGGCACAAACCTACTGATTTAATAGTGATTATCTTAATTTATGTTAACTTAGTATGCTCCACATTGTCACTTAGGCATGCTAACAGTTGTATGACATGATATTCCAACATGATTCTGCTATAAAACCTTAGACTTTGACAAAAAATTTGTTATAAAATGTTGAGGGTGCATGAAAGGCTAAGGCATAAATAAAGATGGTCATTCACTACTGAATCAAATAGTTTGTTTTATATCTAAATCATGCTTTTGTGATACTGCAAAAAACAAAACTATAGATACCTGTAATTAAGTTCGGTGGTCTGTAATTTTTTCCCCTCAGGAGACCAGAAGTAGGCATGTTAGAAAGGTATTATGATAAAATTCATCATAATGAAACAATGCACAGCCAAGAACTAAACTTTAGAAACTCATATCATGAGTGATGAGAGAGTAAAAATAAAATAATCAGAACTGGTTGAAATATGCAACCCTTCCACTTGTAGAATGTCACTTCAAATCCAGGTCTAATGGCCACAGAAATGCCATCATCTGGAGCTGGTTGGAAACTTTCACTTTAGGGGAAATAATTTCCTTTTTATTTTTTTTATAAATTAGTTTCTCATGGAATTGAATAGGTACTCTTCTCTTGAAACAAAATCTATGATCTTTGTTTAGGAAGCATTGAAATGAAATCTGTTTTCAGAATTCCTCAAAGCTTATTAGCAAAATTAATAAATTTTTGGTCAACTTGGCCATTTCCACTCAGCATACAAAAAAGTTGACAAGAATTGAATTGTTTTCAGATATAACTGCTCATAATGTCCCTGCCATTATGACCAAAGAATACCAGGCATTTGGAAATTCTGATTTGGTGCTGCCAGGCCAGACTTAGTGCTGGAGACTGAAGGCTCTCGAGGTCTACTACAGAATCAACCTTTTGCAAAACCCAAAGCTTTCAAGGTCTGGAAATCCTAGAGTCTGTAGTGCTTTTCAGATCCTGCATCAAGGAGACAGGATTGCGGAGAGCTTTGGCATTAAGGGCTGCCTCTCCCATAGCACTTTGGTCTCTGGTAACCACTCTTTGTGCCAATCTTCTGAAAACACAGACTACCAGGGAATGCTGCACAGTTGAGGTTTTGGGCTGTGTAAAACCTTCCAAGACATTTGACAGTGTTTCATTGGAACTTTCCATTTTTGCAAAATACATAGGTTTTGACCAAAAAAAGCACTTTCAGTGATTTTTATAAAAGATGCTTGGGTGAAAAGTTAGCAGTCAGCTCTACTCAGATGGTAGGTCTCATGATCATTCTTTCCTCCCTCGCCTTGTCTTTACAACAGCTGTCAAAATGCTTGGTTTGCAAAACAGCTTCTCATAAACTCTTCAGTGTTTCACAAATCTTTGAACGATGGTGATGATAGTGCACACACTTTGGAAACCTCGGTTTTGGTTTCTGAAATGAGTGTCACTTATAAGAAAGGATATATAATTAGATGCTGGGTCCATACTACACAAGTCAAATATTTGTTAGCACTGCACTCGAAGGAAGGAATGTTGCCAGCATATACTGCCAGATAGATAAACTACATTTGAGCACTGCTTTGAGCAAAAAAAAAAATATCCTGCCTGAAAGAAGAGGCTAATCTTTCCTGTGTCAGAAATATAAAACATACCTGAGAACCAATGATAAGCTGAATAAGGTGGCAATCATTCAATTAAGAAATTACAGACTTGCAGGAATTACATTACTAAATCTCTCAGTACTCCATTAGTTTCTTTCAATTTAAAAATAAGGGAGAGGTGGTAATGACAACACACAGAACTAAAAGTGCCTACTTCTGATATCAAGTTATGCACATTTTCCATTCCTTTTCTCGTTGGTAGCTATAAATTTTGTTTACCTTTTTAAAAGATGCTGTATTATCTAACATAACCAGGAAAAGGCTTTTGTTAAAAACACTGCTATCTGAGTATTCTCTTAAGGAAAGTAGCTGCTGTGAGAGTACTTGTTAGATGAAAGGTTTAAGCAATTTGGGTTGAAAATAGAAACATATATACAAAAAGAATCCCCCAAAGATATGCAACAGGCAGGGTTTTTTAAACAATTATCTCTTTTCTGTCACATTAGTTAGAAATTGATCTGCAATTACTAAAACGTAAGTCAATATAATTAAGTTTTTAGCCTTCTTTTTGTCTGTTTGTATCTGTTTCGATTTCCAGCCTACCTAGTCAGATCTACCTGGCATTTGAGAACTGTTTCATTTCCTATCACAAGCTTTGTTTTTCAAATCAACTTCATTTCTCTCTTCAGAAGTGGTTTATCATCAGGGACTTAGTAGAAAATTTTTCTGGATGGGAAATGTGAAGGAATTCCATGTGCTATCATTTCTCTGAACTGCTGCTACCCGTGCAAGGCTGACAAAACCAAGATGTCTTTTGCCATAGAAACACTACTGTGTATGCATATGCTAGTCATAAGTAATAGTTTCTACATGTTTTTCAAGGGCTCTCACACTGAAATTTATTTTAAATCAAAACTTGCCCAGTTCTAGATTGACTCAAACTTCAAAGATGCAACAAAACTCCAGGATGAGAGCATTTTAAAATAAAAATTAGAAGAGAAACGATCCATTCCAAAGAAAACAGAACCCACATATGTTTAACAAACCCTTTACCTTCCCTGTATTGACAGTCTGTGTAGCATTATGTTGATTTATCCTAGAAAAGAGACGAGTGCAGATAACATACATCTGACATTCAGGATGCAAGGTCACCCTGCATTTTAGATTCCATTAACTAATTTTAATGTATGAGTGATTAATTTGCCCATGAGTGTAACAGTTACAACAGATGCAGCTGAATTGACTGTGTTACTTCATAATTGCAGTCTCCACATTGGTATAAGCATCATTCTCAACTAGGAGTTAGTGGCTCAATGTAAAAATTACTGGGTGAACTTTGTTATCCAGAAGCAAAATGTGAAAAGATTTTTTTCAGGCTTAAAAATAGGCAGATGAACCAATAACAAAAAGCTGAAGATAAAAAATTCTAGAACAAAAAACTATTATTTGTGCATTTATATTGTATGTGTGATGAAAGAGAGTCTTTAGTCAAATCTTCTGCTGCTGCAAATTAACTAACTTAAATGTAAGAATAAAATCACTGAGACTCATTAACAACAGCAAAAACAAAGCCGTTTTCAACAGGCAGATATTTCTTTAATTGTGCTGGTAACTTTACACGGCCATTCTGGACATCTGACACTTGAGAATAATTAAATTCAAAAGCACCATACCTTCCGAAGAGGTTTGAGCTTGGTCTCCATTATGAAGTCATACTTGCAGAGTTCACAACAGCGCGTGTCCGAGCTCTTAATCCACTGGTGCAGACAGGCCTGATGAACAAAGCGCAGGGTCCCTGTGCAGCGACATGGTGTGATGAGGGGACTTTCATCATCGCCCTCACAGTGACAGATCCTGACAGGAAGGACAGCAAGAGTGAGTGAGGGAACTCGCCAACCAGCAATGCAAAGGCCTTGGTTTATTTACACTGCTTTCTCATCTTCAGACTTGACATTCAAAAGATGCCAGGTGTATGACCTTTCAGATTGAGGACCAGGAACATATTCCTTGTTCCTTTCTGCCATTTCGTAATTTCTCTTCACTTAGTTATTTCTCTTTGAATTTGCTATGGTCTGAAGGTGAATCAATAGAAATAACACTGTTTTTCCCTTTTACGCATGGCAAAACCTTTGAGACAAATACCAGAGCCCTTTCTAAGAGCAGAATAGTTCTTGGTCTGTAAAGCAATGCCAATCAAATCCTCGAAGGTAGACAAATCTAATCCAAACTGAAAATATCAAGCATGATAAGTACAAGAAGTTCCTAGGAGACCTCTTTGGAGTTACACAGAGGAGTTAAAAGAATCAGAGAGCAGTGTTAAGTACTCTGGAGTCATGCATATGACACAGTGTATACACACATGCACACACTTTTTAGGAGGCAGGTGTTAAAAAGTCACAGTTGTTTTTTTCATTCTTCACTGTCCCTTTGAAGCACACAGCTGTACTATCTGGAAAACAAAAACTACAGCTGTAAGCAGACCCTAAGATAGAGGTTGGTCCCAGAACAGTTTTACCTTATGATGGGATACAGAGCTTTTCACGATGTGGTTTTCATGTTGCATAAAGTAGTCAGTGTTCTAACATCATAATCTGATGTTTTTCTTCTCTGACACCTGTCCAAATGTCCTGCTGATCTTATTCTCTTTCCAAACAGTCTCCTGATCATATCAGGAAAATATTCACCCATTGAAACCAATGGGAGCTTTACAGGTAAGCATCTCTGTGAAGGCAGAGAAAGCTCTACAGTGAGCAGAAGGCTTAACCAAACACCTGAAATTAAGGAGGTTTACTTCAACAAAGAGTAACTCCCTCCCATCCCCAACCCAGAAAAACACATCAAAGCACCAAAGCACCCAAGCCCTAATCAGTGCCTGAAGTGTTAAACTAGCATGCAAGAGAAAAAATAAAAAAAAAGCTGAAGCCTGAGTTCTTTCAAAATAGAGAAGTAGCAGTAACAGCACAGATCCTGGTATCACACAAATGAAACTTAGACCTTAGACACTTAGGAATGGTTCCCTCAGACAAGACACAGGCAGAAGTGCCTGAACATGTCTGAGGAATAACTCATCCTTTTACAGAGAAAACTGTGACTGCACCACTCCTAGGGAAAGAAAAGGGGTAGGAGAGCCCTGTGATGAGATTGTCTTACTACTGGTCAGGTTAGGGAAGACAGGTGACCTTCTTTCTAGCACAGGAGCTCCTGGTGTATGTCAGGAGGCAGCCTGGCAAAGAGCTCCTGGAAAGCTCTGAGGCTGCCAAGTCTACAAGCAGGGGAGAAGGAAATTCCAGTGTCTACATGAAAGATCTATGAATCAAAACTGGGAGCTTCACTATTCTTCCATGGTGTAGCTCTAAGCCATGAGAAAATGAATCTATGATAACATGAAAGCAGAACAAAGCTGCTTTGCTGGATATGTAAAGAGAACAAAAAAATCCAAAAAAAAAATGAAGCTTTGGAAACCTGGTCCACTAAAGCCACGTTTCAGTGTCTGCAATGGTGCTTGTAGAGGATTTCATACCCCATGGTAATGGAGGGGAGAAGAAAAATACCCACAATTTTCTTCTTACACACGCTCATTTTTTGAGACAAATTTTACAAGAACTCAATTTACAGTCTTTACTAATCCAGCCAAGCTACATGCATCAGTAGCTTAGTTCTCCTATATGGAGATTTCTTATTGAGCCTCTAGCTTAAGCAGAACTGAATTTTCAAAGCACCAAATAGTTATTTTTCTAACAAATGCATTCCCAGCTGAGAGTTACACAGAAAACATTACTTTCTTTTTAAATTAAAGCTATTCCCCAAAGGAAAACCAGTATTCCTTGTTCATTTAAATTCAAGCTATACATAATTTATTTTACAGCCTTAGCATTTAAACTATTTAGAAATTAGACAACTAAGCTATGTACCCAAAAGCCTTTATTTCTACTACTGCCAAGATTGTTTAAAACTATTTTCAGAGCTAAAAATACAAGCCTAAAACTCCACTGGGATCTTCAATAAAGTGACACTGCAAATTTGAAACTAATAGAAGTAATCTTTAGTCCAAATACTTCCACAGAAAAACGCTACGTTCCATTTATGCTTTCCTTGGACAGAGGTTAAAAGCCAAATGTATAAATAACAGGGTGACACTAAGAACTTACATTATACCGAAGCTTAGACTAAATAATCTAATGGCCTCTTCTAGCTTTTTAACTATGAAATATGTAACTGGAATTAAAACAAACTTCAACAGGAATGAAAGTCCAGAGAAAATGACCAAAGGCATGTCTTTCATTAACTTGAATGCTCTTTTGTCTCTTTGGTGCAATTTAGCTCTTTATTATTTGTTTAACCAGAAGAAATTAGCTTAAAAGAAATTTGTGCTACCTAAACTTAGAATGACAGTCTAAAAACATATGGGCTTCTGACAGCTATGGTAACAGAGTCTTGGCTAAATGTTTAAACATCTTCTAAAGCCTTTGACCAGATAACTTGCACTTTCTGCCTCAGCCATTAGTACCACATCACAATTTTGTGTGTCTTTGCCCTTTGCTGTATTCATCTATAATATACATCATAAATATCACAAATTATAGAAAATAAATTGTAAATAATGGTTTTGAGAAATTTGCTGTGCAAGCAGAATGGAGGTAGGGATACAAAGCACATATCTAAACCAAGTAGGAGGCAGAGAACTTCCATTCTGGTTTCCAATTGTCAAATGATCATAACTGTTTGAGACTTTAATGCATCAGATTGACTATTTACAGGGCTGAACTTATTCTGCAAGTAAAATTTGCTTGCATACTTTAGAAAATAGTTGAATGGAAAAAGCATAAAACACTCTCTACAATAGAGAAAAAATATATAATTTGCTAAATCTATACTGATTTATTTACAAGTTCTAGTACAGCACTGATCATGCTTAAAGCTGCAGTTTCATTTGCTCAGACACACCTACAGACTGTACATACTCAGCTTGTCTCAAATTTCTAGTCCTTTAGTAGATAAATGGCCTTCATTATAAACCAGTACTTTTGACCATCTGGAAATGGAGGGGAAGGAAATCAGCTATTTGACCTTTCAGTTTAAAGTCCTTTATATTCACAAATTGAGCCTCAGCCTGCATAAATTTTTTTATTTTTTTTTTAGGTTTGACAGCTTAATGCTTTAAAGATTCCTCTCTATGAACATCCTTGCTTTTCCAGAGGAAAAGATGAGCACAAGTCTCCAAAGGAGCTTTTGCTCTATAAATCACGTGTACACCAGACAACACAGGATATATGATCCATTAGCTGATCTTCCAACTCAGATAAACAAAATTTTATGTGTGTATGTGTATAATATACACCTACAGACATATCCCCATACACTGAGATCACAGAATATCTATATTTCTTTAAATAAAGTTTACTGTGAATCTTTATGAAATAATACTCTAACAGTGCTGTCATCCTTATGTTTAAGTTTTTGCTTTATATGCCAGTATTTTAATTACCCAGCACAGATTTTTCTAGCAGAGAATTGTTTCTACAACCTTCAGCACACAGATGTACCAAACAGAGAAATTAGTGCCAACAGTGTGCATATATCAGACGAAAAAAAATCCACAAAAATTCTTTAAAGGATGTTCTTAAGCAGCAGGTTCACAGACATCGCAACAAATTAAGAAAAATATTTTTCAGGAAAAAAAAATAAAAATTGCTAAAACCGAAAACACGTTTCAGTGTTTTATGAATTTATATAATTCATATAAAAACTGCTGCAGAGCTCTTGTATGTTCCCTACAAAACAACCCCTCCCAACCAAAACAACACCTCAAACAGAAACAGAATAGTTCAAATACTTCAATTTAGAAAACTTTTAGAGAACAATGTATGTAAAAATAGAAAGTTAAAGAAGTTTACTGTGAACATTTTAGAATAATTTTTCAGTAATTATTTTTGTTCAAAATATAACTGAATTTAAAGCACCTTCAAATGATGCTGAAAAACTTACTGTAAATGCAATGCTTGATTGAGAAACTGTTTATGACATATTAAACTTTGTACCCTAATGACCACGCAAATTAGTAAGTAAAATTGCCAGTAGTTTAAGGCATAGCATCTCTTTCACTAAATGGCATATTGCCACCACACATATATAAACAAAAGGAATTTCTTGTCTCATTAAAACAATGAGATGCAGATAAATAAAGCCCTCAGAAGTGAGACATCTTCAGAATGTGGTATTGTCATACTGTCTTTAATTCTATGACTATGAACTGTCTTCCCATGTTTCCCATGGCCCTGTTCATTGTAAAAGATAGGCAGAAAGGTAAGTATGAAACAAGTCTGAAGTTGTAGGCATTCATATGCTCATTGGATTTCAGCCCATTTTCAGAAAACCAGCAAGAGCTATCTTGAATGACTGTCCTTCACTTCTCATCAAATTAAGTTGGGGTTTTTTTCCATATAAACATTTCTTACATAATCTCAGTTTAAAATCTTAAAATAAAATCAGTATGAAACAAGGAGTTCACATGGTAAACTTTCAGGTTTTCCTAACAGTGATTTATTCTGGCAAAATCATAGCAACCAAAATTGAAGTCTAGATCGTTATCATCTAAGCTGCTTATTCCAAGAGATACAGGTAGATTCGAACAGATTTGTAGCTTTTTGTTCACACGCAGTTAACAGTTTTACTCTCATTAAAGGGAATAGCTGCTAATCTCTAACCCTGTTGGAAAAACAGCAGTTTCCCTAACTTGTCTTTCACTAGTCCACCTGACTCTTCAGTAACTAAGAAAACAGACTGATCTCGCTGCCTCTGTAGTGAAGTAGAAAACACACTTATTCTGCAGGAGTCCTGTGCGCACTGTGAGACTTAGTGCTCTACTCTGACCTAGCTGGCAAATGTTCTTCTATGACAGTATCTGTATCATTCCATAGATGACTTCTGTCAAAGGAAAGTGATTAAAGATAAGAATCAATTGGCATGTCCCCGTTTCCACTTCAAGCCACATTAGTAACCTTTTCACTAGGAGCAGCGCTGGTAGAAGAGTGTTTGCAGGAATTCTGCATCACCAGAACTCTTTCTGTGGATCCTATATTTTCAATTGGCACTGCATTTGAATACCTGATAAAATTTTCAAGGATTTTTGGCCATTACACATAGACAAGGGGTTTAGCTATGGTAGTGTAGCACAGATAGCTTTTACAGACTTCCCTAAAAATACATGAAGTCAAATTTCACCCTCATAAACAAATGTACAACCTAGGGGAATGCCTCTGTGACTTTAAAAAATAGAAGTGCAGATGGGGGCCCGGGCATACTGATAATGATGTACAATAATGCTTAAGGGCTATAAATGATGTAATGATGTAAAAACTGTATTGTTCTTTAACATTCCTGGGTAGTGTACAGCTACGTCCATGCTAACAAGCATTGCAGTGAAAATGTAGGAAATCTAGGAAATCTGTTGAAAAAAAAACAGCTAGGGCTAAAACCTGTGGTAACTACCCCAGACACATCTTGGTGTACGTTGGTTTGATTTGATACTGATTTTAGGTTGGACTAGGAATACGCCTTGCAGTTTACTTTCACTCAAAGGGAACACGGTGAACCCTGAGACCAATCCTCAGCATGGTCTACACTATGGTAAAAGTAATGATGATCAGATGTGCTTCAAAAGCAGGCTTTTTATCTGAACTAAAGCACTAATGGAGGCCCCTTTTCTCAAAATTAGGAAGAGTTACAGCCTTGTGACTGCAGCATGTTTACAGTAATTGTGATGCAACTTCTAGGCACTAAAGTAATGCAGATGCAGATGCCCAATACCCATACTGTCATCTTCCTGAGGATAGAAATACACCAGTAGAAGAGAAATGCTTTTGAACTTTTAACAGATCTCCCTAATAAAAGAGGAAAATATTTTCTCCATATAAATACGCTCAAGGAAGATAATGCCTATTCCAGAAATACTTTTAGTGAGAAATTATTGAAAAGGTACTTAAATCTTGCCCTTCACTGGAAAGCACACATGGACTCATAATGATTATGCAGAGAAAAATTCTTACCCTGTTCAGCGGGTACATCTCATTACTATATCTCACTATTGCTAAAGGGAGCTGAGTCAGAAAGAAACAGCAGAGCTGGAAAATGTTGGAGCAAGTGAATCCCTGGATTTGATTTTTTGGCTGTGAGGATTATTAGCTTCAAGCATGAAATACCATGAGCTTCTAGGTTATCTTAATTGGACCAAAAGGAACCAATTCCACAGGACTGCAAAAGGATGCACAAAATTGCTGTCACTACTGTCTGATTTTTTCTTAGGAAAACGATTCTCCTGTCCAAAAAAGGTCATTTTCTCTTTTGCCAATTTATAAACTGCTTACAGTGCTCTTAAATAGTTAGAACCTAAAATGAAAGCAAACATCTTTATTAAAAACTCCCAGCAAGTAATTGTCATTCATAAACAGAATCCACAAAAACATCAAACTCTGCTCATGCATAATTTATCAATTGGAAAAAAAAAGTTAAATTCACTGAATATGTTCACCCTGCAATAGGTTACAGTGTGCCATGTTTCTCTTGCTTTCATTTTACTGGCTTTTTTTTTTTAAATCTCATTTCCATTCTTTGCACTTTTAAATCACAAAGTAATCTAAATGACAAATTGGTCTTACTCTCCATTTAAACACAGTGTAAATGAAGCACATTAATTCTCCATACCAAATGTAATCAATTTGTATAGATCTTCCCTGTCACTCCTGCCCTTCTATTATGCCATACAGTCAGCTGTCTTTACCTGACTAGAGGAAAACACATTTTTGAAATGTTGCCCCACACTAGTGGAATTTCATAATGGCCCAGGGAAAGCTTTCTCTTCATTTCTGCAAAAGTGATATGAATTTGTATGAGACCCAAAAGCAAACAACATTAGCAAAAGCACACTAAATATTTTATTTTGTCAACATTTCTTGTCCTTCTATTAATCTCCCATTATATGTGATAAATAGGATATCTAACTGTCTGAAGAGTTACAAGTAAGTGCTCCTCAGATGGCCTGTCAGTGCCACTCAAGATATGTGTCTGACAACATTAACTGCACTGAAGAAGTTCAAAGAACTAGAAACTGCATCTTAAGATATAGATTTCCTCCCACCCAACTAATGAAAAAGTCAAAGCTTTAAGGAACTAAACTCCATATAGAAAATATGCAAGTTTTAAGTATTTAGTGATGGGACCCTTAGAACCAAGGGTATCCTCTCACCCTTGCTTTCTAGTGGGAAGTGGTGCCATTTCACCTGTTTGCATTAAAAATAATAATAGGTTTTGAGAGAAAGAAGCAGAAGCTAGGACTCAGTTGTCCCCCAGATAAATGAGTCTAACCACAACAAAGACATGCTTGCCTTGCTTTGGCTCTCCTTGCATCCTTGTGAATCATGGAGAGCTTCCAAAAGAGACTGTATAACCAGAATTTCATATTGCTTCAAAGACTAATGAACCGCCAGACCATCATACAGAGGAGGATATTCCTCAAGAAGCAGGAGATTCCTATCAAAAAGTCACCTTGCAAAAATGGGATAGTAAGTAGCAGCCCCAGTTCTTTTGAAGGAAGGGGTGAGGAGAACACACAGGACAAGACTCAGAGACTTAGCTCCTAATGAACCTGTCATCCTGAGACCAGAAGGTATGCACTAACATCCCAGGTCAGAAACCCTCTTCAGCCAAACACTAAAAGCTGGAAGTAGAGCATTTTCCAGTTTACAGGGATTTTAGAGGGCTCTGGTTGGTATTTCAAGTCTACATATTCTGCACTACTGTTTATTCACAGGATCCAACATCATGGTTTCAGTATAAGTAGTTTAAATGAGTGTTAAATATCAGTGGTAGAATTTAAACCTATAAATATATCTATCAACTGTTCAACTTTCTCTTTTTTAACTCAAGGACTTGTTTCCTCCCAAGCAGCTTTCTGTCTGTTGATTGTGTGAGCACTCCTCTACCTGAATATTTCAGAATGTAAGTATTTTCATGTAAGATACTATCTTTTTGCAGGTTCTACTAATTAACATTATGAAAAAAAAAAACTGTTACAACACTTGATTTCCCAGAGAGAAACTACATAATCATATTGCTTCTTGTCATGTGCAATATACACTATTTCTTCCTATCTGTGATTGTGTTAGCATATAGAAATGCCCATTTTACTCTTTTCCAAAGTTTTTAATGGCCTTTAAATTTGCACACTAGCTTTTAAAAACTAAGTTTTGAAAATTATACTTGAAATAGATTCTGCAGATCTCATAAATCAATATCATCTTCTTTATTTCTTCTCCCCATCTCTACCTGTCTTCTGGCATGCTGTATTCTTCTAGTTACTTCTCAAATGAGGGCCTGCTATTACCTGACTGCATAAACAGTGATTCAGAGAGTTCAACAAAATCAAAAATCGACTTCCAATAAGCACTTTTTTCAAAGTGAGAAACTCTGCCTTATTTAAGTGCATGTGGTTTTGCTGAAATGACTGAATCAGTACTACAAAATTATTTTACACCAGAAGCCCAACTAGTCAAACAGAAAATATCTTTCAACTCTCCCATAAGATCACCATTAAGATTCTGTATATAATAATGGCCAGTCTTCGCGAGCGAAGATTTGGGAAAGGTCATTAACCCTTTGAGCCTGCGCAGTGGATTTTCACAAAGCACTTATGATGCACTAGTGGTAATAGCAACTAACCAATTTTCTTTCCTTAGTAATTCCCGTGTGAAAATCCATGGGACTAAATCCTCACAATCCATTCACTTTATCATGTCTCACACATAGCTGTTCCCTTCAGGGAGATTAGCCACACGCAGACGAAAGAAAGCTATTTCTGAGGCTGTGCCTCAAGCCACATTGCAAATTCCAGCATAAAGTATATATGAAGAAAATCTCAGACACAGGGCAATTTAGGAAAAGGGGTATCCAACTGTATGATTTAGAAAGCATATCCTGTGAATCTTAAAAAAAAAATAAATATATAATTATGTGCCAAAACAACTCAGCATCAGCAGAATTTATGTTGTCCCTAATCTCAGAAGCAGAAACCTTGCCTTCTAATGGATTCCAGAAGAAATCAGTAGTTCAGGGAAGAGATTGTAAAGACCATCATTGATGCCATGACATTGTTTCATCACTTTGAAAACAAAGAAACAGTGACAGTAGAAGGGCAAATGTTTCACATGAAGTGACTAAGAGGCTTACTTTAGACTAGCTGAAGAATATCATGCCATGGTACCATATCTGACTAATGTGCTTAAGCTGGAATTGGGTGTGTCCTACCACATTCCTGCTCATGTTGCTAAATGCAGATTGAAGAAACTGCTTACAGTAGTGTTCCACTGTCAACAATTGACACTGAGGAAATAAAGGGAAAAAAAAGTCTCTCCAAAAACTTAAAGACAAAATAACTGGCACCAAGATATGTTTAAGATCCCTGTTTCTCTGCTATTTCCACACAATCCCACTTAGGTGAGAGCCATTCCTCTCACCCAGTGTTGTCATACCTCCAAAAGATATGAACAGCTAGGATGAAAACAAATTTTCCACATCACAACCAGCTATGCTAATCCAGCCTTAGAATAAACATCAAAAGTCCTCTGACCTTTTTCTATTTCTCATGCAGAAAAATGGTGTCTCTATGCTCAACTACATTGACATGTAATTATTCTTTTTTGTTTGTTTGTTTCAGATGCGAGATCACGAATTTGAAGAAAAACTCACCACAGATCATGAATCAATTAGGTGCAACGACCTGTTCTGAAAACCAGAAACTACGGCCTATACTGAATTGGTAGTAATGCTGCCTAAACGAGCATATTAACACTGGTTGTTCAAAGCACATCTCCACTGATAGTGAGCCTGGGGGCTTTCAACTTTCTTCAGTTAAACATGTCTGCCTGAAAAGTTTGCATGCACACCCAAAAGGCTCATCCTTGAAAAAAAGCCTGACAAACAGTGCCTGAATAATTATAATAAAATTCAATGGGTCAAGAAGACAGATAAAAGACAAGTCCACTTTTCATCTCAAAGCAAAGTCAAAGTTTGGT
The DNA here is from genome assembly GCF_001604755.1 of Lepidothrix coronata. Taxonomy (NCBI): domain Eukaryota; kingdom Metazoa; phylum Chordata; class Aves; order Passeriformes; family Pipridae; genus Lepidothrix; species Lepidothrix coronata. Next base: position 7,813,180 of record NW_016690193.1, read on the forward strand.
GACTTGGCAACAGTTAGGATTAATCTACATGAGACAATTACAAAACTTTAATATCTATCTATTTATAGATATCACAAAACTTTAATATATATATATATATAACACTGTACAGTGAAGCCCATATAAAGACCCATGCTGAATATTTTTTTCAGGTTTTAGGTAGCTCAGATTCTTAATAATTATTAAAAGACCTGTTATACATGTCCTGTGTGTACTACATTGGATCTTCAATATGTGCAGGCTTGGTGGTTCAGAAATTTAAGACAACTCTGAAGTTTTTGAAGTAGTTATCTGTGCACACCTCTACACACCTCATACACTGCATATACATTTCAAGTAATATGGTTACCACTGTTGCTGTGAAGAGGTCCCAATCCAGCGGTCTGTTCCTGATATACAAGCTCATGTACAAAACCAGCTGGTCTTTACTCCTAAGAATCATAAATTATCATGACAGACAATGGTCAGACAATGGAAATGTATATTTATTTCTTGGTAAGCATAACAAGGAGCACATAGCACTAGCTGTATTAGTAATGGCTTATATCTTCTGCTATGAAAAAACACAAAGCCTGCAAGTTACCTTTTTTCTTTTTAGAACTAGGATCTTTGTATCGTGTTACGAGGTTAAAGTATACTGTGAAACTGCATGATGTGGCATCATGAACTTCCTCATCCTGACTGTGTTTACATTTCCACGCTAATTTCTTCCCAGAAGAGAAAAGTGAGAAGTTTTGGGTTAACATATGAAGAAACTAAGTCTGATTTACATTTTGTAGATGAGAGTCAATGCTGGTTCACAGATTTTGTGATGAAAAAAAAGAAATGCCCATTTCAGTTCTGTTAAACTTACGGGATGGTGCATTTTCATTTACCACTAAATTAAGTAATTCAAGACCTCCCAGCTGTGTACTCCAAATTTGGATGTTAGCTCAGAAGTGGCTAGCTTGCTCTCATTTCCAGAGTAAAATGCTCACCTTCTGGTTGCACGCTTCACACAAGGACATCAGAATGTCAGAAGCCTGAACTTCTGAACTAAAGAGAACTCTTGGTGTTGCTTTTCCTTTCCCAAAGCTTATTTTAATGCTTATGCTGCCCAATCATCCTTTTGTATCATTCCAATCCTTGTGATGGGTACTGACCTAACAGCCCCTACACATTCACAGCGTAGAGGTGGTTGGCACTGCAAAGTGCCATACAAATTATGTCACACCAGAGAGGATGTTTTGAAGGCACCATCCATCAGATTCCTGAGGGTAATGGCAACTTTAGAGGACACTGAATCAAGACCATAAATTTATTTCATATAAGTCAATGAAAAATGACAGATAGGGACCAAAGCTGGATTTGAACTGACCATCTAAGGAGGAAAAGCTCCATATCCCATTGTATTGAGCTATCTGGCACTCTGTTTCATTCTCTGCCTCTGGCTCAAGATTTAAAACACAGCAGTAGTCAGAAGACACAGTGGGTCCCTCTTCAAGAAGATAGATAAGAGGAAAGGAAAACATCTATTTCCCTTGTAGGACTGCTGTTTTTAAGTAAGAGAACTATGTCTTCAGATTGAGATATGCTAACTTTTCTGTAGCAAAGGTTCCTGTATTATTTCCTGTGGCCTGCCTAGCAGTTTATTACTAAGAAGCAGTGACAGAAAGCAGTCAAGAGAAGGTCACTCAGACCATGGCATTGAGAAATTCCTCTTAAGAATGTTAAATCTTTCTTATTAGAGACTAACCTGCACACTTCTAAGTCATCAGACCAGTCATCATAGAACACTGGAGGCTTCTGAACAGCATGAGGCACAGTGGGCCCTGCCCCAGCAGGTGCTCCATTATCTGGGACTGCCAGAGCATCACTGCCAGAGCCTGCCTCTGCAAAGGAGTCCTTCAAATCTTTACTGTGTCTAAAGAAACGTGCAGGCTGACGATCTCTGTGGTAGCTTTTCCCTTTGCTTTTCCCACATTTTTTTGAGGAAATCCTTGCTTCCTGAGATGATGCTGAAGACTGTGATTCCTTAAGCCTCGGAACCCTTCGGCGGTGGTTTAAAGTAGGATTCTCAGGGTCAGATACCTCTTGTTTCTTTTTTCCCACTGTCCCCAAGGTGACAAGTTCAACAGCATTATTGCTTGAGGACCCATCCTGGTTACTGCATGATCTATTGTTTCTTCTCCCTCTCCTGGCCAGTCTGGCCTTTTCTCTTGCTCTCCTCCTAGCCTGAGCCCACTGACTCTCATCCGAAGATGATGATGAATCAGATGCATTCCAGCTGGATCTCGGAGGCTCAGGATGCAGTTTACAGTCTTTCCCCTTTCCTTGCTTTTCTGTGTGCTCACCATTGTCTCCAGTTTCTCTTTTCCGCCTAAACCTTCGCTTTACGTGTTTCTTACCAGACTCCCTATTAGAAGGGGTCAGCACCATGACAGGGGTTGCATGTTCAAGCTCATCTTCTGACAAGTCATGCAAGGTAGTAGATCTAGACAAAGCAGTAAGCAAAGGAAAGGGATGGAAATGGTAAGGGTGGGTGGAAAGAGAGAAATCACAAAAAAAGGATGAAAATGAGAACATGAATTTTAATAGAAAAACATGAGAACAAAAGCAAAAACAAAACCAGAGAGATCAAAAGAAAACTAAAGTCTATGTAAATTATGAATAAAGTTAAGCAGAAGCAAGAGCTATACAATATTTAATAAAAACAAATAACAAGTATCAGCCATATTAGAGTATACTTTTCTCAGTACATACCTACAAATGTCCTGAGTGGAAGGGCAGACAGACAACCGTGACTGACTCCTGGGAGCTGTTCCTGTTGTAGGACTGCTTGCCTGTTGAAATAAGTTAGACAGTTTGGAATCTTTGTCCATGAAATACATTGCAGATATTTTACTGCTTTGCCACATGATAAAAAAATTAAAGTAACTGTTTCTGCTGTTCATAGCTCCCTGTTGAACATGTACAAGCTCACAAAATACAGGAAGTTTGAACAAAAGCGAAACCTATTTGTGGAACTAAGAATGACTGAAGTGTTTGAGCTCTCATTCGCTCATGACTACTTTTTGTCATTGTTTGAGGAAGCAGCTTTTAACATTTGAATTTTCATTTTGATCTACTGTAAATGTCTGATGGGAAAGGATATTGTTTTTATTTCATGCAATCAAACAACCATGATGATTCCTTTCAAAATGGCATGAAGTGCATTTGTATTATGCTAAGTGATGAAGAACCCAAACCTAACCTATGTTGGACTGAGCAAACAGTGAGAAAATTAAAGTGTGTTTTAAAAGGTTTTCAAGGCAATCAGATCTCCAAGAAGAGCTGAAAATGTTAAACTGACGAGCCTGAGAAGTCCAAAGTGCAGGCTGCATCTCTACAGAACTGATCACATTCTCAAACAGCAGGAGATATAAAACATATTTAGTGTGCAAAATTTTGCTCATAAGATTGTTGCTACAACTTGCAGATTCAGTTACTCAATACTTTCACTGAAAACATATTTTGATGGTGTTAACAGCAAACCATTTCAATCTGCCTCACCATCTACTGGCAGCAGAGCTGTATGGACATGTAAATCCAAGGCATTTTGTTTTTTCAGGATCCCTCATGAGACACAGTCTTGGGGGAAGAGGGTTCAACACAAATCATTGTTAAAGCTCTTACCTTCCCTTAGCTGATTAAGGGCATTAGCTTTCAGTATGAAACCTATCCTGTTGTAAGCATCACTACCAAATGCAGACAAAAAAACTACAAGGCTCAGAGTCCCACAAGATTGTGTACCAGATGCAAGGGATGACTAGTAAGCAAGAATAGAAATTACAAATCATACGAAGATGTAAAGGCTGTCATTGCAATCTCTTGTACTAGCAAATCAAATTCAGTCACATGTAGAGTCTGTAATTAAAATTATTTTTAGCTCAACTCTCACAGATATTTTTGTGGTGTCAAAAAGGTGTTTGAAAATTAGTAGTATGAGCAAAAATAATTACACAGAGCAAGTACCTGCTGACACTTCACTTTTATCCAGGGTTCTTAATATCCATTACATTTAATGCATACAGCTTTTGGAAACATCAGTCACCACTGTGTGCATTTTTGCTTTTGATTGGATACCAGTTGAGACTTAAGAATGGTGCTTTTGCATTAAAACAATCTTCTAGCTTTTGGAATTCAAGTAACCCTTTTTACCTATTGATTAATATCACAAAAATATACCAAAATCCACTAACAATATTACTAATTTTTCACTACCATGAATGAAACTTGGAGATACAAAAACAAAGCCAACTTGAGAAATTAAATTGATAAAGCATATGGACACAATGTTTTTGCAATGTCTGGAGGAACAAGGAGGAACATTAATGTTCCTCCATGCAGTCTAATGCTGGAAAAAAAGGACAAGTATCAGTGAGAGAAACTGTATTTCACATCTCCTTTTCTACAAAAGCAACATTTCAATCACATGTACTGTGACAGAGTATGGATTTTTCTTACATGCATATTAGAAACCTATGGTATATATATGGTTGGTATATAATCTTTTTCCACCTCAGCCTCTGTGATTAGTTTTATGTAATTAGGCATAGCTTAAGCTACTTAATGAGAAAGTATGTAGACATCATCACCAGAACCATGTTGTTGGGCTATATGCTGCTGCTGCTCCATGTGAAAAAATGTCCCTCCAGACTAAACCCCCAGAGAAGGACTGCTGAAGCAATCCAGCCCCAGAGTCAAGTGTGGACTCCCGAATTCATCTCTCATGATGAGCTCCCATTTCTTTTTTCCCCTCACAGCTGCAGGACTGTTAGCATTGCTTCTTTCAGGATCGCTGTACTACAGGGGTTTGGCTTGATCTTAAGTGGTGGTCAGGTCATCTCCATGCTGTAAAAGCTATTTTTATATCATCTTGCCACAAGCATCTTTTGAAGGGATAAGGAGAATGGATAAGCTGGTCCAGTAACCATACAGTAGGTCTGCACCAGTTCAAGAAAGTTTGAGCAGCTATTAAAGCAGGAAGTCAGCTAGACAGTTCTTAAGAAGGCTGAAATAAAGCCAAAAATTAAAACAAATTCCTTGAAAAGCTTTTACACTTACTATTTGGGACTGCAGACAGGTGGAAATCTAATTATTTTAAAATAAAAATTACATTACCAGTTTGATTACCTAAATCTTATATATCACTCTCAACTGCAAGGAGATCTGGACTCTTTCAGCCCTGCTCAGTCAAATTTACTTTCTAGTTCCCCTGCACTGGCATAATGATGTTATGTTTAGCTGCACATAACTCAGAGAAAAGTTTATTTCCTTCAAAAATAATTTATGTAAAAATCTTTTCAAAAAATGAATGCTTTTAGCTTGTTTGTCTAATCCCTATTAGAGCAAACATGACACTTGGGCAGACAAAATGCCAATGCACCACTTAAGTCTTCAAAAACAAAGCAAGAAAACTCCAAAATGCCAAGTTATACACAAGATAATTCATATTCTTACCTGTGAGCAAGTTTATTCAACTGGCTTCTACAACTTTTAAATACAAATTTTGATTTTTATCTACTTTAAATTAGGTCCTAATGGTAAAAATCACAGAGTCATAGAATACCAGGTTGGAAGATACCTCAACGATCACCTAGTCCAACTTTTCTTGGCAAAAGCACAGTCTAGACAACATGTCCCAGCACCCTGTCCAGCTGAACCTTAAAAGTGTTTGATGCTGTAGAAATAAAAATTAACTGATGCAGTGATTCACAAAATCAAGAAACTTAGTGTTTCTTATATTAATTTTCTGATCCTTAGTTGTGTACCTCACAGGTATTTATTTTGTAAATAAATCTAGTCTTATCTCTGAAAATTATATAGGAGTAGAGTGACCTGTTAGTGTCAAGTCCGTCCCTGCTACCACATGCCACATCAATATAATAATTCACAGCTGTTTTTAAAAACCTGTAAAATTCAACTCAGCTGGAAGCCTAGTCCAGACTTTGCCCCCAAACCCCTTTGCTTTTTCACCCTACCCTGTTCTGACAGCACTAATTGCATCTGCTTTCTGCTACCAGCACTTCCTCCAGGCTTACCCCAATTCTTTGGGTAATATCCACTCTTAACCATCTCCTCTACAAGCTATACATCTCAAACTAATTGAAAAAAAATAATAAAAATTATAGTCTTGAATCCAGTCTCAGAGTGAAGATACCTAACGTGGCAATTAGTTGGATTGTGTATTTAAGAGAGAATTGTGTATCTTCAAGGCATATTCGACAAACCTCAACAAGATAGTTTGAAGGTATTCTGCTCTCATCAATCCAACTCTTTTGAGAATATATATGCAACAGATGTCAGAAACAGTCTCAGGTAGATCTTATTGCTATAATTGCTATCCCATTGCTATACTGCTGTGCAGCACACTGAATATTTTAAGATACTGTATTTAGTAAATAGAGGGATCAGACATGCTGAAGGACTCTAATTCCACTTGGCAGGTAGAATAATGATTTTTTTAAAAAATAGTATTTCTTAAATGAACGTCCTCTTCAGACAGCTATATTGTACAGCTTATTGGAAAGGGAAAACTAAACAAGCACTAATTTTATCATAGCAAATTATATCAGCAGCAGAATTAAATGTGGTAATTCAAAATAAAGCTGTCTCACAATTAATTTATAAGCAAGGCAGCTCATTTCTCTATGCCATCAACACAAGGAAGAGGTTTGAGGGATAAGGCCAACTCCAGCTGATTAGGTTTGACATTTCAAAAACATTGTTTGTAGAGAGAGATTCCCCAGTCACCACCTTCAGCTGTCTTGGCCAGTTTAGATGAACTCTCTAGTCAAGGATATGCAATTCAATTAACAGACATGACAGAGCACTCATCCATAATTATTTTTGGTATGTTCAACAGGAATTGATAGTGTGCTTTTCAAACAGAATACTGGTAAATACAGAGTTTTCAGGACAATTGAGATGATAATCATGTACCTGACACAAGGGGACTTCAGTGTCACACGTGTCTGTGTTAAGAGACCAGCAAAGACAGAAACAGGGGACAGAAAGAAGTTCAACTGATGAAAACAATAAGAATTTCAAATCAGGACTGCCTTTACTTTGACATTCAGGATCTGACAGAATTTTCCAGGTAATAACAAAAAATGGGAGTACTCATAGGCCATACATTGCTTAACTCCGTATGTTAAAACTAGTTCAAGAACATGAGCCAAGTTGTGCTCTTCTTAAGAACAGAGAAGGGCTCTACTTTGACCTAACAGAAAAGCTGAGTAAAAACATGTTCCACAAGTGCAAAGCATGCACATAGGAATGGAGTGAAGCTTTAAAATAACAAACCAGATGTAATGGACAGCTTATATAAAATGGCCTCACAGATATCACCGAAAGGCTAATGAATCCTCTGGTGTGTCTGTTCTGAATAAGGAAGGCCAGAGACATTTCCAAAAGCTGGTCAACTTATGACATTGCTTAAGTAGAAAGTTGCAGAAAACTGACAGGTGTTAGGGCAGACAGGGAATATGTCTAATGCTTTTATTCTCCTATTGAGTTTGCTCTAATAGCAGTGATGCATCACAGAATCCTCCAGATCCCACCAGCCATTTTAGTTAAAAAGATGAAACTCTATCCTATTTATAAATCAGCACACAAAGGGATAGATACCTTAGAAGATGAGAGCAGTTTGCATGGCAAGAAGCTCAGCAGGAGACTGAGACTGTGTATTTTAATCTGAAAATATTTGCTTTGTAAACCATGCACCTTTTGTGGAACACATCACCTTTATGAATCTCTACGTGGACGATTCCTTGGGTCTAAAAAGTTCAAAAACCTGGTGAAGGTGACTCAAGTTGGGTATATCTTACAAGCTGTGTCTTGATGGCAATGAAACTTATGCACATGGGTTTGGGGGAGAGGGTTTCTAGGTTTTGGTTTATATAGTTTTGGTTTTTTTCCTTTTCTTTATTTGTTTCTTTATGATGGTGTTCTTGCTTTGTGTTTAGATCTCAAAACTGTTATATACAGTTTGATTCATGGCTTTACAGCACCCATTAAAATAATTGGTAACTCAATTTCTGTTAAATTAGTTTTCACAGATTTTCTGGGGGTAAATTATTCCTTGCATATTTCTTCCCAAAACCATGTCTTTGTCTCCTATCCTCCTTCCCCTTCTTCCACCTGCCTCTGAAGAGACGGAAGAAAGGGAAAAGTAACACAAAAGGAACAAACAGAAATATCCTTACGATTTTGCTGAACAATATCATTCAGCCCCTTTGGAAGTCAGTATGATCATGTCATAAAATGGTTTGAAATCTAAAATCAAAATTGCAAGTGGCAAATCTATCCTATTATTTAAAAAATGAAGCCAATAAAAGTACTTACAACTTTGACTTGTAGACTCAATCAGCTTGTTTAAGTTGTTTTCTCCTGACTCCTGTCTGATTTATGTTAATCTTTATTTTCAAGGTACAGGTTTGACTCAAAAAATCCACTCTTTCTATAGACACAGAAGCACTGCTAGTGAACCTCTGAATTATCAGATGGATTACAGTTTGCAAAAGTCTTTGTATCGGAGTAACACAATAATTTTGATCTATGATTCTCTTCAAGGATGCATCTTTATAGCCACTATCACTTTCTTAATGAAGATTTTTCATACTTCTTAAGGAAAAATACTCTGATGTACACAATTGGAACAAGGGATGTGCTGGTTTTTACACAAAAATTGCAGAACATGAGATCAGCAGTTGTGCTGGAGGGAGCTAAATGGAAATTCACCCACAGGAAAGGTGAAGCACAAAATGTCTATCTTCTTTGTCGCTAGATTTTGTAGCACTTAAGTTCTAAAGGTAGTCAGTATTAGCATTCAGAGAACCATTTAGACTTTCTATTCCAAAGAAGGCACCTGTTTTCACATATCCTTCTATCTGCAAGACTAAAAGCCTCAAAATGTTCCTATATACTAAACAGATCTCATTTAGATGACATTTCTGCCGTCCTCTCACAAGTGCATATGTATGTGAGTGCACACACCCACCATTTGGTCTGGTGGACTTTGCAGGAGACAAACTGGATAAATTCCACTTTATGAGGATATCATTATTATATTTGAACAACTCTATTGTAGTGTGTATTCGATATCTATATATTCCAGCCCAAAGGAAGAGAGAAACCTAAATGTGCCAAATCAAAAGAGTTGTAGAAAGAATATTGAAATTACTAAACGAGAAATGAAACCCTGACAATACATCATTATGAAAAACAGGAGAAGTTCAATAAACCTCAAACTGCACAACCTCCTATGTCCCCTCCAACCCCATTTTGTGCCACTGTAGAAATAAAGTTTGCTTAAATGAATTTCTTTCTAGGACGAATACATGAAATCTGCTTCTGAGTGCCATGGTGAAAAAATAAATGCCATGTAAAGATTTCCAGAATGCAGTAGGTATGTTACATACCATAATTATTATTATAAACAATAAGCATATGTAATAACTTGCATACTCTGTTTACTGAAAACAAATCAAAGCTGCTTCTCCTGTATGATACTGGCTATCATAGGAAGGACTGAATTCTGTGATAACAAAATGTATTCATAGAAATTAAATAGGCATTACACACTAAGGAAACTTGTATAAAAAACATTAAGATTGTGGCTCAACACATTTCACACATATATGCAATTTTGTCTGGATGTGTCAATGTGGCACATTTAGGTACACTCAGAACACACGACTGGTAAGAACTGTGATTTAATAAAGCAGAATCTGTATAACTGTACATGTTTTTGTATACATACAATCACTTTTTTTATGTTTTCCCTCTCATTAGAACATGAGTTTAAAACAGGTCAAAAAAAATGTATCCAAGAGTAAACTGAAAATGTACTATTTTCAATGGTTTTCCCCTGGAACCAACATGTATTTAATGCAATTTTATTCATAAGTTCAAGTTTTAGGCAGACTTAGGCAAATTCTGCAGTCATGCCTTTTGTTAATTTTATTGTAAATAAAGCATAAATTGTATGGACAAACCATGAAGTATTCTCTACAAGTAGAAATCAAACATTTATATCTAGGAGGGAAAAAAGGTGCAGAAACAGTCACTATGCAATTTGATCTAGTTTTAGGTTTAGGTTTTTTTGCCTTCAAAATAAATTATGTTTTGGTGAATAAAATCTTTTCACTAATTTGTTTACTTTGTGCTGTTGGTTTTTTCAGTAAATGAGAGCTAAGTGCCAGTTTAGTCTTCACCTTTGATAATAATGATTCTGTTTATGAGCAAGAAGAATCATTTAGATGACTAACATAACATTTACACTCATATTTTAATGCCAGTTTTGTATACCTGGTATTAGTCACTGTAACAGTACTTTTGAAGACTGAAATTTTACACTTTAGAAGAGCAAGGACTTTTTTTTTTACTTGGTTTTTTTTCTCTTTTGAAAGCCCTAAATTTTCTGAGTTACTACAGTAATCTAGAAGCTATGCTCGGAAAGGATGGAGTTACGTGGTTCCTTGAAAAAAAAAAAACCACCCACCACCAATCTGGAAGAGAATTTTCATTTATTATTAGTGTGAAATTGGCAAAGAACAATAAGAACTATGGACCAACCTGTAGCAGTGCAGTCCCCTGTAGCAAAATGCAAGGGGTCACACAATTGCTCTTTAGGATTCCGACATGCAACAGGTATCTTGGAAATGCTGCAATCCTCTTTCTGGCTATCAAAGTGCAGTCCTCTATCTGGCTATCCATGATACAAACTTATTTTAGAAGAACCTTTAAGTTCCTTTATGTTTTTTTCCACCAGAAAACCTATAATTTTTGCTTTCATTTGCAATAATGCAGATAGAAGATATTACATGTTCTCTGTTGGTATTGCTTCCAAAGGGATGATGGCAAGTTTACCCATTAAAAAAAGTATAGTGTGTAGAAGTGAGTTCTGCTTCAAGTGGTGTAAAACATCCAAACTGCAATACAGGACTTCTCATAAATTCACTGAGAGAGGATGAAAAATCTGAAAATATCAAAACCTAAGTGAAAGATTGTTCAATTGCAACGGAAGAAATTAGATGGTAATTTATAATTCAAAAGGATAAATATTATATTACTTATTACAGAACTTGATATCCACTTTGTGAAATTTGTTTCAGAATCGGAAACTGAGTAGCTCAAATCAAGAGTTAATACACTGAAAATAAATTTTTCATCTTGAACTTCAGTTAGCACTACTTTGACAGGCCTTTTGGGTTTTGTTTGTATCTCACTGAGAGAACCACAACCTGACACAAGAAATCAGCATAGGACCTGCATAAACATGCTGTAAAAACAATTCTTTTCGTTCTGTTTTTTCTCTATTGTTATTCATATTCTAAATTAGACCAGTGAATATTATCACACACAATAATCCAAAACAATCACCTCACTTTCTGATGTAACTCAACAGAGTTTTATTAGATGAATGCTTCAGAGACTTGTAAAGAAAAAGTGTTCTAACACCTGTTCCAGGCTTTTGAGAAGTAATTGAGCCAAAACAAAAATCAGGCAATTTGCTCCAAGCCTGAGTTTCTCTGCACTGAAAAATAAGCCCAAAGTTCCCATTAGAGAATTTCCAATATTACTGCTGAGTAAGCATCCTTCTCTATAGAGCTCTTGAATCATAATTAACATGCAGAAGGATAATTACAATGTTTAGAAACATTTCTTCCAGAAATCATTTTAACATAACCAGGCAGCGTCAGAAACACATATAAAGCATAACCTCTATGGACTGTAATTCAAATACAAGATTTGTTCCATTGGTTAACCACAACAGAAAAAAAATGAATCAACCAGATCCTCCTTTGACTAGCTTTTCTCTTAAATTATATACATATTTAGGAAGACATAAGATGTTTAATGAAAAAATCTACAGTGCACAGAACTAAGCAACAGCGAACAGGTAATGACCAAGTCAAATTTTTAATTTACTTAGATTTTAAACACATGTAGGTAGAAAAATTTCAATTCTGAAATCCAGAACGCTGCACAAGACTATCTGTTACAAGGAAGAAAAAAGTTGGATCTTCTACCAGCACAACAGGAAATGGGTGGGAAAAAATGTCTAATGCTGAAAAAAATAATAATAATTTAAAACCAGTAAGGCTGGGTCATAACTCATATTTCCAATAATTCTATGTTTTTCTTTATGTGTATTACAGTAGACAGGTTTTGAAAGCCATAATTAGTAATTATTGCTACACTTTGTCAATACAAGGTAGTGTGAAATACTGGTCAGTCCAAAATATGATCTATTATGATCCCAATGCTAGCAAGGCAGAAAGCAAGAAGACCTGCTTATTGACTTATTGATTGTACAGGAAAAATCTATGTTATTAACAGAAATGCAGCAAAAATCAAACACTGATACATTTTCCTAATTGTCTCTCCTTGGAAAACCAACTGAAGCAGTTGTTTTGGAGTTGCAGGGCAGTTTTATTGATACAAATAAATAAAAGACAGGGGTGAATGTATGATTTCATTGATTTTATAATAGCACATGTTCAGAAACATATTGGACAGACATTGCTTTTACTTAGAAACATCTATTACAAATAATTTAATATTGAAATCATATCTAAATATTTTAAGGTTTCTCCTTTCATTTGCCTAAAGTAGTTAAAATTATATGCAAGGTAAGAAAAGTCTTTGCAACATGCTGAATTTCTGCACTCTCAATGGACAGCAAAAGCGAACAGTAAAACTGAAGTGTTGATTTCCACACATACCCCACTCCTCTAGGGAATGTTTGGTTTTAAAATCTCTAGATTGAATAGGTAAATACTAACTAGCATCTGGTGAAAAACAAACAAATCAAAGCTATTCCTTCTCATTATGTCTAGATAAGACATATTCAATGTTCAACAATTCAGTTCAATTTGTAATAGCACAAAATGCAGAGTTAATGTACCTAGCATGCAAAATTGCCCAAACATACACTGCAAACCTCAGGTGTCCTCTCTGAATAAACAACTTAAGAGAATTATGAAATATGAATTTGTATTTGCAGAATCTTTGCTATACCTAATTTCAAAAATAGGTTGGTACAAAATCCAGTGATATCCTGGAATGTTTACTTTGCTCTGGGGCAGAAGCTCCACATACAACCAAGGGTGGAACACACAACACACAGATGTAACTCCGAACCTTTTTAACTTATTCATACAGGCAAATGAAAGCAGTAAAAGACAATGTTTTAATTACTCTAATTCATATTTTTAGATAAATACTTTCTAATTTTTCTGTCCATTGAAATTTTTACTGTGTGCAAGATCTTACACTGCACAGAACACAGCTCTTGCCTTTTGTGTATAGTTTACCTGACTTTCAATTTTGTTTTTTAAGGTGCAGTATTTGTTACTATTACTTTCTGCCATGCAATATTAACCTGCAAGGTCAGATGTTTGCTTTTCCATGTATACACACATACATAACATCCCGTTTTCCAAAAAAAGCATTTGGAAACAAAAAGCACTGGACAACAAACAAATCCGAATTTCCAATCAAAAGTCTTTCAGCATTAGAAAAGCTTCATTGGCAGGTAGCTTCACATAGAAAAACTGATCCAAAACACGGAATGATGCTATACATCAGAAAAAGATTAAGTGCAACACTGAAAGAGTGCAACTTAAAACAGCGCAAGTGTCCTGTTCTAATAAGCAACTATACTGATTACTGCAGAATATGTTAAAATAAATACTAGTCACTGCCATGTTTCTCATTTCAGTGATTATATCTATGATTTGTCACAGTGTAACTCACAAATCTGACTTTAAAAAAGGAGAAAAAGTAATATCAAGTCAATATAGACTTACAGTAATTACAGACATACATTCAAAACTCCTAAAAAATAATAAATACAATTTCACTGTGATCAAGCTTTTAATTTTTAACTATATAATTTTTAATAATAGACAGTAAGTCTCAAAGAGATTTAGCCATAATCTATAACAGGCTGTAGAATATACCACATTCTACACCTTTTTCCCTGACTTTTTTTTATTCTCTTCTTAATGTAAAAGAGCAGAACCTAACATAGAACTAGTATTTTTAATTAAAATCACAGTTCGGTTTTTTGGTTTTATGGCTCCAAGAACAAAAGAGTTTTACAGTGTGTACCCCACAGACAAAAATATTGTAGGGAAGAGTTTTAAAGATACTGTGCTTGCACTGAATGAAAAATATTAAATCTTTAGATACAAATGTAATACATGGTAGATATTTAGGCTTGGATGCAAACAGTTATTGAGTTTTTATCTTTTACCTCCTGTAAATCCTGGCTTTTTGGCATAGATTTCAGCCACATCTGAACCAAAAATACAGAAAAAAGTGGGTTAAAACCAAAGAACTCCAGTACAAATCACATTTTGCCTTTCCTAAAGTTTTCCTTCTTCATTTCCTAGAAACCAAAAAGCATCTAGATGTAAAGTCCTGGCTTCAGTGAACCACAAATCCCTGTAAAAGCAATTCAGAATTCAGTCCAAACTGATGACAGATACATAGCTTTACACATTACAGCTGTTATGATTTGGATAGGGCAGGGGGAGAAAAATCAAGCAGTAATTCCATCATAAGCCAAAGTGTTAATGTAACACTAAACTCTTGTGGAAAGCAGGTGAAAAAACTGCATTTGTTATTTGTTTATTATTATTACACATATTACAGTAAAAACTAATTGTACATTTATACTTTATGATGAAGTTTACATGGTAAGCATAATGTTCAGCAGCAAAAATTTAAAATCTGATTTTTATAATGAAAATATTATATAATGAATATATGGTTAAGTGGATTAAAGTACTGTATATTTGATAACTTAGTTTTCTTTAAATTCTCTGCAAAGGAAATAGATTCCACATACCTTTGAAATATTACTTGATCGACTTGCGGAACGGCCTGGGGATTTATCATTCTGGAAAACAAAATTAAAAGATGAAAAAAAGTTATGTCATTTGGATTCTACATAATTGTTTTTGTGATTGTGACTGCAGAGAGTTTCTCTTCCTCTATTTTTCTTCCGTTTGGCTACTGACTGTACAATGAAAGACAGCTCAACAAATAAAACACTACAATATTCTTTAAAATTACATGAGTAAAAGTTGAAAGAAATTTCTGTAAGAAATTAATGCTAGCACGTAACTACTGTTGGTTTGTTTTGCAGGTTTTTTTTTAAAAAAATTTTTTGAATGAAAGATAAATGTATCATCAGAGCTTCTCACGAAAACTGGTACTTAGGTATGAAAAGGAATGTTTCAGGACAACTAATAAAAACCTCCTAGTCACACTGGACACATTCCTGCTTAAAAAGTTGAATTCATCCTCTCAACAAAATTAACTGTACTAGATTACTTCCTGGCCAGATATGTTCTGAGAACAATAAATTGTAATCAGGCAGAGATGTAGTTCAATTTAACATCTACTCCTCCATCCACTCTCAGCCTTGCAAACAACACATACAGACAATCCAACACCATAGGCTGAAATCCATTAGTATGTTGAAGAGCTACATTTCTACAGCACATGCTGTTTTCTGTTTTGTTTTTTTTTTATTTTTATTTTTCTAGTAATCCAAAGGAAGGAGTGAAGTAGTGGTTTAAAAATTTGTTCAGTATTTACACTTTTCTCGCAATAGATTCAGCTTAATTTGCACTAAAAAGGTAAAATATTTCAGAAACAGAGCCCATCCCCTTGGTAAATGCATGTATCTTAAGGAGGTCATGAAAGTATTTTTCTCAGCACTGAGAATGTAGGTTCACACAGTCAGGTGAAATATTCATGTCAACAAGATTGATTTTTACCTAGAAGGAGTTGAACTAGATATCATGTGTGTAGGTTTGTTAGATAACCTACTTGGGGGAACAGGGGATCAAAATCCAAAGTAAAGCTTTCACCTCCATAGCTTAATTTGCAATTCATGCATCACTGTGGCAGGCAAACACATACATTAATAATTTCATGCATACATGTCCACAAAAGGCTTTCAACTTGACTATGACCCATCTCCCCTCAACCTGAGGTAAAGAGGTAAGAAAAATACAGGAGCTTCCAGCTACAAAAGGCTCATGTCTAGTCTAGGAATTAGCATTTTCCAAATAATTTGTAGCATAGAACAGCTTTGAGATTGCAAAAATGACCAAAAAAACCCCTTAGGCAATTTGTCAGCAAACATTTAGAAGAAAGCACTTTTATTTGTCTTTTTTGTATTAAAAAAGCTGCTTTGATCTCAACTCCAGTAAGCACACCTATATGAAAAAATAATTTTAAAACTACTTGTTCCATATACCTACATATCTCTCTTGCTTCAGACTGTAGGTAGCTTATGTTTTTATTGCATCCCTCAGTGCCATAATTTTTTTTGCACTGCAAATATTAATACACTGAACTTTTTCTACTCTGTCTTCACTAGCACTAAGTAGACTCTTGCCCTCAAAATCTAGCATCACTGAACTCTGACCACACAGTCCTCTCCATTTTATTCTATCATAGCAGCTAATTCTCAGGACTCAACCACCTTCAGGTTTGTTTGTCAGTCTCATCTTTTTTTTAAGACCAATTTTAAAAAAATGACTTCTTCAAGTTATGCATTCATTTATTACACTTTGCCCTTTAGTTTGCCCCCATTCTGAACAGGGAAGTGGAGTAGATGATCCTTTCTGACTTGCAGTATCCTATGATTCAAATATTACTTCTATGACATATTATCCACTATAGCTCTGGTAATTGCTTATCCTTTCTCAACAACGTTAAATACAGTTTTGAATGTCTGCATTTATAACCATAGGAAATACAGTCTGGATATTCTGGATACAATGTTCAGAGGAACTCTGTTTTGACCTCAAAATAATAGAAGTTATGGACCCATGAAATTAATTCCCATTTTGTGGTTCAAAATTATGGACAGGGATCACAGTTGAGAAGCTCCCTGCTAAAAGCATGCAGCCTTTACCCCCATCACTTGGACTAAAAAAATACATTGTATTTTCTGACAGGGTAGTGAACTCTGGAACTCCAACTTCCTTTTTCATTCTGTCATTCAAGACTAATTTTCAAAATCTGTTTCTTGACTAGAGCTCTTGAGGTTTTTTACATAATTCATTCTTCTCTCTGGCACATTATCTCCTTCATTTGAGTTACAAGCTTCTGACTCTCTAACTGAAAACTCCCAGCATCCACACTCTGCAAAGTACTAGTTCATACATTAAACAGTCTAAATAGAAAGAGTGCTGGCCCTACAGCTTTTAGAAAATCAAATAAATAAATTTAATTGTCATTACTAGGTTCAGGTATTTTGTGGAGATTTATTCTGACAAGCACAGGAATAGAACACAAAATGTTGCACTAAAGAACCGTACATCAAAGACAGAATTCTTTACTGAAGTTCCCACTGAACTTGCATGACTATTCACACAAAGAAAGAACAAAATACAGAAGTTATGGCAGAACCACTTTTGAAATGTGTCCTTAAAGTATATCTGTGCTTCTATTTAATGATTTATCTTTACAAAGTACTCACATTGTTAGGATTAATTGATTTTTGTTATATCTGTAAGTGAAGAGAAACTATCTTTATTGAAGAATGCTTTTCCTACAAGCTTGCTAAACATTAATAATAGGATTCTTTTGCACACATTCAATACTAATTTACATTTTAAAAGTTATCATAGATTCACAGAATCAAAGAATTTGCAGAGTTGGAAGGGTCCAATCAGGATCATTGAGTCCAACTCCTGGTCCTGTGTCGGACTCCCCAAGAATCACACCATGTGCCTGAGAGCATTGTCCAAATGCTTCTTGAACTCTGTCAGGCCTGGTGCTGTGACCACCTCCCTGGGGAGCCTGTCCTAGTACCCAAGAACCTAGTTCTTCTGGGTGAAGAACTTATTCCTGATGTCCAACCTAAACCTCCCCGACTTAGCTTCATGCTGTTCCCTCAAGTCCTGTCACTGGTCACCACAGAGAAGAGATCAGTGCCTGCCTCTTCTCTTCCCCTCACCAGGAAGTTGTAGACTGCAATGAGGTCTCCCATCAGTCTCCTCCAGGCTGAACAGACCAAGTGACCTCAGCTGCTCCTCATACAGCTTCCCCTCAAGGCCCTTCACCATCTTCATGGCCCTCTTTTGGATGCTTTCTAAGAGCTTAATATCTTTCTTATATTGTGGTGCCCAAAACTGTACACAGAACTCCAGGTGAGGCTGCATCAGTGCAGAGTAGAGGAAAGACATATCCAAAGGAATATCCAAAGACATATATGTTCAAAAATCTATTCAAATTTTGTGTATCAAGGAGATGTTTTATCACATCCTTCCAAACAGATTATTTCAAAGAAAGTAGCATTCACCTTTTAGAATTACGCTTCTCACCAGGAATTATTTAATGTCTGTAATGAGGATTTTTGATGTCCCTGACTGAGTTTTCTAAATTTACACACACACAGTTCCGGCCCTTGAGCAAAGTTAAAAAAAAAAATATTCAGAGAGATCTCTAAAATTCTTAAACTGTGTTTTGCTCCAGTCAACAAAACAGCAAAACAACAACTCGCAAGACTCCTTCTGGACAGGTATGAGCTTTTTGGGTTGTATGTTGTATTATACAGTCCTCAATTAAATGCCCCTCCTTACTACCAGACAACCTGTACCACCAATATCTCGTCTCTTCCATCCTGTGTTACATC
Organism: Lepidothrix coronata; assembly: GCF_001604755.1. NCBI lineage: Eukaryota > Metazoa > Chordata > Aves > Passeriformes > Pipridae > Lepidothrix > Lepidothrix coronata. Next base: position 7,831,874 of record NW_016690193.1, read on the forward strand.
CAGCAAACACTCATCAGATATCTTTTAAAAAATGTGATGGCACAGAAACAAGTTCCTGTAGCTATTCTACTGGAATATCAAGAAAAAACAGTCTGTGTTTGTAAATTTTCTAAGAATTCAGTTTTTCCAAGATCATTTACAAAGATATAATTGAAAATGTAATTCAGCCTTCAATATAAATTCTGGGAGGAAGACAAAGGGGAAATAATGCCGCAAAATTTCAGATTATGACATGTTCATGAAAGTGCTTTTGGAGGAATGTTATAAGCACTGTCCTGCCCCATCATACCAAGAAAAGAATTCTGTATGCAATAAGTAATTAAAATAATTAAAAGCAATTGCAAAATCTCTCTTTTTTTGACAGTAAACTACCTCCTAAAACTTCAGTCCAAGACTGGGTTCTTGAACTGATATTATTTTCAGTGACTATCTTAAATTTAAGCCCATTAAACTTTCTAAAGCTTAGATACAGCTCTTTTTTTCCAGTTGGGAAATGTGCCTTGCATTGCTAACACAGTTGTTTTTATGGGTTTTTTTAAAGCAAGAGAATAAAACTCTGTCTGGGTAGAGGAACAGGTTAATAATAATAAATTTCTAAAAGACTGCTGCGAACAGTTCAGGCTCCCATTCTAAAGGGGAAAGCAGTAGATTAGCTGGTTGCTTTCTGACTCATATATAAATATTCATACGCACGCTTAATGATTTTAAGTATTGCTGGGTAGCACAGCGCATTTAAACTAATCCATTTGTCTGGTTTCTTTCCCTAGCTGCCCCTTGTTTTGCTCTGGCTTTGAGCATCACTCGGGCTGACCCATGCAGCTTGCTAATGGATTGCACTTCATCTCTCTGAAGTGAGCAAAACAGCATCAAGAATTAATCAGAATATCTCGGTTCACAGCAGAATCTTAAGCAACAGCTTTTGTCATACAAATACATCCAAACCACAACAAAAACCCCTTTGTAGAGAATATTTTGTTTTTGTTTTCTTTTCTGTGGGCTCTAATCTTTGCATCCCAGTGGTGCCATGTGCTGCTTCACACATCTGCACACAGTCCTCAGCCTTGTAGTTCTATATATGATTGTAATGACAGATTTTCATCTACGAGTCATGTCATAACACATCACAAAAATAAATGTCTCCTAAATGTAAGCACAACACAAGCCAAACACAAATGGTTTTGCCTGCCTAAAGTGCCTTCTGCGCAGGAGGTGCTTCTCTCAGCACCTTTTCACTTCTGGAATTAAGAATAGGAGCAGAAACTGCTTTCATTTTATGGCCTAAGCTATCAGATATGTAGGTGATCTCAAATAGGAACATCAGTCACTGAAAGAGCAGGAATTCAGATTATTAAAACTGATGTATGGACTTGATATACTTATTTCAATACCTCAACATGAAAACAGAAAGACTGTCCTAGTTAGGACAGCTGAGACCAGTTCATCACTGGATGGGTGTAACCCAAACCTGTGTATTCTATAGCCTTCCATGCCATTTCCCACAAACTGTTATCAATGAACCATTTACACTATCTGCACATAGAGCCTGACTCCTCAGGCTATAAACTAGGTGCTAAGAGGCCTGCGAGATAGGAATTGCTCTTGTCCTCACACCCATTAAGGAACCCCCCCGCCCTGAGGGAGGTACTGTGCATTCCTGCCTGAACTGGAGGATATATAATCTTGGAGTCTTGGGACCTTTTCTACTACTCGTGGGATCCAGAGGAAGACTGCGGACCACCGCTCTCAACCAGACTGCAGACCACCACTCTCGACTGGACTGCAACCACCACTTTTCAACCAGACTGCAACCCCACTCTCAACTGGACTGCAACAGCACTCTCACCAACAGGTTTTCCTCTCTCCTTTTCCTTTGGACTCAGGGGGCCCAAAGAACACCACTCTGTTCATGCCCCAGGGTGCTGGGTTATATATTTGGGTTTTGTGGGTTAAAACCACAGTATGTCTGTATAATCATACTTATTGTATTATTTTATTAAATTGTTATTCTGATTTATAATCTCTCTTTTGAGTTGAGTTCATTTCCCCTGCTGGTTTACCTTTAAACCAGCACAAAGACAAAATCACAAACCAGGTAACATTTGCTTTAACTGATAAACAAAAACTCCAATGCCCATAATTAATTAAAACATAAACACACTGTAATTACTGGGCATCATGCATAATTTTACTGTGGAACCCAGAATGTTTTCAATACTAACAAACAAAGTGACAACTCACAGAAAAAAAGCTCACTGGAAATATCAGACTGTGAAACAGATGCAACTCTTAATTAAAATAATAAAATATAAATAACAACAATTATTAATAAAATTAATCAAGAAAATACATAATATTTACCATTTCTATTATCCATATATACTGTATTGCATATATATAAATAAAACATCTAAAATTATATAGCTAGCTATTTATATTTACTCTTTATTAGTCATCTGCTACTGCAAATAGCCAGAGCCAGGATAACAGTCTTCCATGGCGCACCTATTGCTGCATTATTCAAAAACTATTTCGGTTTCTTCTGTTTGGGTCTAAATTATTAAAATAAATACAAGCATATTAGTATTTATTTATGACTATTTATACCAAGAAGATACAATGTCACTACTGACAGAGCATACAACCTACCTCTTGGCAGTTCGGACCTGTACAGTCTGTTCTCCATGGGAAAGGGGTGGGGGGAGGGGGAGTGCTGGTGATAACATACTAACAAGTTTCAGAGTAACTGGCAATTCCTAAACAGCTCTGATGTGGGGAATTTCAGTTCTGAAAGGAAGTCAAAGCAGAATTTAGCTCTAAAACAATACTGAGAAAACAGCCTATCATCAACTGACAGTTATCTTTTATTTTTCATGTAATTATTTTCTGTGCTATCTAATTCTTTTCATACTTTCAGATATCCAACAGTCAGACATAGAATTCCTCTTATAAATTAATCATCCCACTAAATAACCAAATATAAAATTATTGGTAGGTAAGTCTGTATTTGAAAATGTAACAAAATTTATCTCCCTTCTTTGTAAACAAATAACTTGTCATTCTAAGAAATTTTAACTTTACTTTTTTTTGTTCAACATTCATGTCATATCACCTGCAAGGTCACCAGGGAAAAGACAAAAAGAGAAGGTAAATCTAAACAGACTGAAGGTCTCTGTTGTAATGCACAACTGTGGAAAACCAGCTGATTAACACAAACAAAGCTTCTGAGGGTGTTGAAGCATTTCGAAATGCCTTTCTGACTGTCATCTGTGGAAACAGACTACATAATCCAGTGTGACATAATAAAAGATAGTTTAATTACCCCAGAAGTTGCATGTTTGCCACATTTATATGTGGGTAGAAGAGTATGTAGCATTGATCAAGGAACCTACACATTCATAGGCTACGTAATGTACAGATGCTTTACTTGTCATAGGCCCTGTTACTTATTATGCACCTAAGAAATCCTTGTGGCCAGATTTGCAGCACAGAAAACCATAAAAATTTTACATTGGTACTTCCACTGCAATAGGGAGTTAAACATTTTAGGAAGTTATTTTCTTTTTCATCATTTAATTCTCTAAACAAAAATCTACAATGCCATCAACTGCATGGCACAGACATGCCGTGTCACTTATAGCTGCATCTTGTGCTGGTATCTCTAGTCTGCTAGATTCCTATCTCCATATCAGTCTCAGTGTAGCAAGTTATTTTCAGTGTAAGCTGCTAATAAGCATGATGTATGTATCAGAATCTGATCCACCATCCTTTTGAGTTGAAAATGCTAATTACAATTTAACGAGGCTCGAAGCAATTTCCATCACAGGCCAAGATGCATCAATAGCATGCTTGCTGTTCAGGCTTTCATAGTGATGCTTCTACCTGCAATTACATGCATATCTTTCTTCCATGTTACAACATTCAGTTACTTTCCCTACGTTGCACATATGTCCAAGGTCAAAACTGATTTAAAGTGGCAATAAATACACCATTACATTAAAAAAACCACAACAAACAAACCCAGCATTGAATCAACCTTGACACAAAGCACAAACATGCACAGAATACAGTCAGAAAACAGCACACACTAAACACTCACCTGACATAAGTGAAATTCCTTTCTCAGATCACATAAAGAGCCAGATTTTAATTTGTTGTGCCATAAGTAGCAAAAATGAACAGTTCCTAGAAATCCTTATTACAAATTAAATAACCATAAAGCTGGAAATTGGTTCCACACAAATCAGTAAAAAAAAATGTCTCACATAGTTGCCCTTGACTGATCATGAGGTAAGAAGCTGGTCAGAGGCTTTTATTGGAAAATTATTTCTGGTAATGCTTATTACGAATAAGAATGAGGTTTGTACTGGTTTTGGCTGGGATAGAGTTAATTTTCTTCAGAGTTGATAGTATAGGACTGTGTTTTCCACTGTACTAGAAACAGTGTTGATAGTTCAGGCCTGTTTTGGTTGTTCCTGAGTAATGCCTACACAGAGTCAAGGTCTTTTCTGCCTCTCACCTCAGCCCACCAGCGAGGAGGCTGGGGGAGCACAAGGAGTTGGGAGGGGACACAGCCAGGACAGCTGACCCCCCTGACCAAAGGGATATCCCAGGCCATATGGCATCATGCTCAGCATATTAAGCCGGGGGAAGAAGAAAGGGGGAACATTTGGAAGTATGGCATTTGTCTTCCCAAGTGACTGTTAAAAATGAGATACAGCTCCGCTTTCCTGGCAATGGCTGAACACCTGCCTGCCCATGGAAAGTAGTGAAAGTAGAGAAGGTTGTTTTGCTTTGCTTGTGTGTGTGGCTTTTGCTTTACCTATTAAACTATCTTTATTGCAAACCGAAAGGCCTCTTGCTTTTACAATTCTCTACTCCATCCCAACACAGGTGAAGCGAGTGAATGACTGTGTAGGGCTTAGTTGCCAGCTGGCTTAAATCACAACAGGTTAAAAGAACTAAACTGAAAAAGGGCAGGATTTCAGAAGACCAGTATATAAGCATAAAAAAGAAGAAAGAAACCATCTATGTTGCTAAGGATAGACTTGGGCAATAAGCAGTTCACTGTTGTGTAGCAACAGCCTGGTGACAGTAGATTTTTCTGTTTCCTTGATCTAGGCCAATAGACAGACTAAACCTACTGGCAGAGAGGTTCATGGCACTCTTCTTTTCAAAAAGAAATCAGTGTTATACCACACAGCTCGCTTCCAAATGACAGTATCTGTCAGAACTAGGGACATCAATATCCTAATCAGTTTCTAGGTTAACATACTCTAAAAATGCCATAATTTTGAATTATTGTCTTCATTGTTTAAATTATGCCAAATTTTCATATTTCACAGCTAGTTTCACTCACTGAATCCATCAGCTGACAGTACTTTAACCTTAAGAAAAATCACAGGCATTTTATCCGTGGTTGTTCTCTTGTATGGCCAGTCTTCGCGAGCGAAGATTTGGGAAAGGTCATTAACCCTTCGAGCCTGCGCAGTGGATTTTTTAGGTGAGACACAGCGTGCGCTGAACTGAGCCCACCCTTTAATCCTGAGGTTCATCTGCCGGGGCCGAGCGAGCTTGGACAGTGGCAGTGAGGGTCTCAGGACGTAGGTTTGTTTAGAGTGACCTTCTCTTAGATGGATTGCCTTACAGGGCTGATGAGCTCCATCTGCCCGGGGGCTGGGAATCAAACTCGGGTCACAGTGGTGAAAGTGCTGCACCCTAACCACTAGACCACCAGGGGCCTGAATAGGTATATTCTAAAATACTTAGTATGCAAAAATTCACATCTAAAATAGTATCCGTTCTTGTCAACTCAAGAACTGTTTGGTGAACAGCATGCATGAAAAATCTACTAAAATTATCTGCCTATGCTCTTAAGATTATACCTTGGGGGGGAAAAGAAAAAAGAAAAAGAGAAAAAAGGCTGCTAAAATGATAGTTCCTAGTAGTACTTTTCTAACAAGAGAAAAGTGATGCCTGTCAAAGCTGACCACATAGTCGAAAATTAAAAGCTGCAAACACAGATAATGGACAAGTGAAACTTGCCATTACCTTCTTATTAAAAAGTCACAGGGAAAAAGATAGGAAGACTATAATTTAAAAATCAATAAACTGCTAGTCTATAGTGACATACCCTGCTATTATGAAGATGAATGAAGTACGATCCACAAATGAAACTGAATGAGAAAATGCAGAGGGATAATATTAATTAAAACTGAAGAAAATATTATGAAAATAAATAAATTTTAAAAAGAATAAGGCACATACAAAGGAAAAGAGATGGAATGAAAAATAAACATGGAAAAATGTTTTCCCTGTTTTGTCAGAATATGAAACCCTATTAAGAGTAACATTTTCTCTATGCATACGGGCATTTTAAAAAGCTTGGTCTTTAGAGACAAAAGCGATCCTACAGAGAGGGAGAGTAATTGCATGAATCCATCACTGTTAAGTTTTTCACCAGAGAACTGTGGTTATTGACACTCAGTACAAGGCTCTAATTTCTCTGACACATAGTGTCTGTAGATTTAATTGATACATTTAGAAATATGTCTTCACCTACAAACATCTTGCTAATGTTTTTGTTTTCCACTGCTATTTGCCAAGTTAGTTCTCTTTAGCAAAAACACAGAGCTTTTAATTATTATTTTATCAATGTTTAATTTGCACCATCTTGCTATATTAATCAGAGCACTTTAGTTAAAACAGGTAAGCCATATAATTTATGATAGATTTCCACATGTCAAAACCTTCTTCCTTCTGCTGTTTGGTTGCTAATCTCTAAATTACCTGGCAATTATAAACAACCTGCATGATTGCACTAACATTTGATTTACATTCATTTAATACTGAAGTCATGGTATGGGGATTTTGTGTTTGGGTGTGGTTGATAAAGATACCTTACCTTGAAAAACTGAAAATGTTTTATGCTTTTTTTCTCGGCATTAATCTGCTATAGAAAATGAAGACAAACACTAATTTCCATATTCTTTTTTCTATAAAATACAAATGCAGCAGTCTGCAGGTTTTAATCTGTCAATCTGCTTTGCTAATGTATGACCTTTGTTTCATTACTTCTGCACAGGTGTGACATATATATGTCACTGTACATCTCTTGGTTTCAAATTATAATTATCACTTCCGTTCATACTGTGTTACCCTTCTTAAATGGGTTTGACACAAAGAACAAAAAGTGAAATAGGATCTTTCGCACTATAACATCAAATTATCATTTTGTCTTTTTTCTGTGATGAGCAGAATTGGAACACAATAATTTCCCTGCAGTACTCCTAAGTCAAATGGGTCTATCATTTAGACACTGCTATCATTTACAGATAATATTTAAGTATTAAATATTAAGTAATATTAATACTTAATACTACTATATTAATACTTAATTAAATATTAAGTAATATTAAGTAATATTAAGTATTATTATTTAAGTATTTCCATCCTTAATCAATAAAGATCTGGTTTTCCATTCTATCCTGTACATTCTATCCTGGTTTTCCATTCTATCCTGTACAACATGACAGCACTTTAGTACACTGCAATGCCACAGTCTGCTCGGTGGGTTTAGGGAGGGTAAATGGATTTACTCTGGGTAGTGCATGGGAAAAACAACAAAATTCTTAGGAGGTTAAAATACAACTTTACTTGCAAACTTTAGAACATTCTGATAGAATAAGGCATTTGCCAAAGTTTAACTTGACAGTCTAATTTATGCACATACAACAGGGCACTTAATAAGGCATCAACTGGAATTTTTTGGTCCTGCTTACAATATGAAGAGGATGACAGGAGAAGAAAAAGAAAGAGAAAGAAACATGAGACAGAGAAAGGTAGATAGTCACCACCCTAGGATCTAGTGTGGTCTCAGCAGCTTTTAAATCTAGAGTAGTGGAGAACACCATGTGGAACAGCTTTTACCAGTTCAGGTCTGCTTGGGCCCTCCCCCAGGTGAGCTCACACTAATTTCAACAACAAAGTCTCATGCCTGCTTTTTACACAGAGCAATGTTCCCTGCAGGCCCACGTGCTCGGCCACTCCCATTACAGTGTGGGCTGGGGCTGACTTTTCAAATGCTCATGTGCTACACCGTGCAGGGCGAGAAGGCTCAGGGGGTGGGGGGAGCAGCGTGCTGTCCCACAGCGCTTACCCTGTTCCCACACTACTTCCCACCTTGTTGTTTTGAGCCAGTCAACCACTCCTCTGGTTTCTTGCATACACTAGGCACTCTATCTATTTTCCAAAGCTCCCAGTACGAGACGAAACTTTACTTTTCTGTAAGACTCAGCGAATCTGAAGAGAAGTCTTTTCATCACCATGTTGAACTCCAATCAATGTTTGTTCAATTATCAGTCTGAATACTCTTGATTTTTCTCTCATCCGTGACATCCTTTTCTCGTCCTTCAGGATGCTACCCCAAACATCTGGTGTCTGCAATGAACATCTCTTGTAAGAACACTCTTGGTGGTCAGTACACATATTTCAGCAAATAGTTGTAAGGAGTAAGGGATAGTGATTTTTTTGCAAGAAAGTAGACATGGCCTGTGGTCCATGTAATTTTATTTTTAATTCATAGTATGGCATGCATTCAGTTTTATCTTTGTTAAACATGACTATATGCAGATTTTTTTTTAATTGAAAGGACCAACTAACTTGTTTCAGAAGGTGGAATTCAGGGGTCACTTTGCTGTCTGCCTGTTATTGTGACCTGCTGGATTCCAGTCAATTAGTACCAGAGATGAAAGACTCATGATGGTCAAGCAGTTTTCTAACAGCCACATATTTATCAGAGGACAAAAGATTAAATACACAAAGTGCCTCAATTACAATAGAGCTATAAAACATTACTTGATTATGTGTTGTATGTTCAAATATCACAATTTTATATATCTTTTATCTGATTACAAGTTTTATGTCTTTAGTGCCCCTTTAACTCAAACTCCTTTGAGTAAAGGGAAAAATTAAAGGAAATAGCACTTTCCCCAGTCCTCTAAAGGATGTCCAAGCATTCAAATCTTTTTAAAATACAGGTTCCACCTTTCACTGGCAAATTCCATTCATTATTCACCCTGAATCCACTGAACTCCAACTGCAAAAAGAATAGGAGGAAAGCTATAGATAATTAAGTTCTTAACCACAAATTCTATATGTTAAGTAATAAAGCTAAGAAAAAAAATGGAAACAGAACTGGACAAAGAACAACCTGTTGACTATATGCCTGGCTTCTGACATGAAGCAAACCTGTATCTCAAAGATCTCCATGAACAGAACAGAAATGCATGCAGAACAACAGAGCTCAGAGAGAATACTGACACTAGACAAGAGTAGGAGTAAGAGAATTTATGTTGTATTTTGGTGGTCAGGATTTCTACTGCTGAATGCAGCTGAAAAATCATAAATGTTACCAACTGAGTAATTTATTCTGTACCAGCAGGCCCTGTAAATCTTGGTGCTATGGGTCTAGCATGTCTGAAACCTTACAACCTGAAAATAAAAAATGGAAGGACATGAAGATACTTTATGCCAATTGAATCCAAGATGCACATAGATTGCACAGATATATTCATTAGTATCTTTCCTATCTCTTCTGGAAATCCCTAAATTCATCTTAATGCTAGACTGACAACTGAAATTAACAAATAATAAAGCAGATTTTGGTTTATCATTTAATATAACTAGTTTAGTTATTATGAAGTTTGTAATTTTCAACATAAATGTAAACACTGTAACTCATCCCTCTTTAAATATCAAAGCAAAATATATACTTTAGGGCCTGAATGACAAAATTCCTATAAAATTCTTTCCAGCAAAGTTCTATATGAAAGTTCCTGGACTGATATATTTATTTTATATATTTATATATATATATATTTTCAGGTGTAGAAAATTTGAGAAAAGACAGTTTCAAGTTAAAATATGTCTCTACAACCACTTCTCTGTTTTAGAACTAACACTGAAGTTAATTCAAATCTTCTTTCTATCTACATCAGTTCATCCTTCATAAACCATAGAATCATAGAATTGTTTAGTTTGGAAAAGACCTCTTAGATCACTGAGTCCTACCGTAACCCTGGCACTACCAGGTCTACCACTAAACCATGTTCCCAAGCACCATGTTTAGAAATCTTTTAAATATCTCCTGGAGTGGTGACTCGACCACTTCCCTGGACATCCTGTTGCAATGCTATATCCTTGTTTCAGTTAGTTCTAGAATATTTTATGACAGCAATTTTTTCCCCCTCTGCTTTCTGAAATATTCATTATATTCATTAATAAAAGCATGCTGTAGAAAACACAATTAAGTTGGGCTTATTCTTAGAACTCACAAGCCTAACTATGGGTATATATTCATTTATTCAGTCAGGGGATGGAGAGAAACTATTACACAAAAGTTTGGTTTTTTCCTTATAGCTACCCTGATGTTTAATTAAAAGGCTAAGTGTTGCTCCTCTTTTAAACATAAAATAAAGCAGGTAAAAAGAAGTGAGGAACACGGTACAGACCTATTTTTTAGCAGATTTGCCAAGCAAGTCATACATATTCATGACAGGTTTCTACAGACAGACATGACCTACATATTCAGTCTCAAAGATGTGTTGAGAGATGGACACATACAGCACAGCATTTACTGATTACTCCTTCTTAGAAGATTTTGTGTTATAAACAGAAATCTCTCAGATGCAAAGAGGAACACCAAAGGGCTAAGGAGGAGGAAAGTTGGGAAAAACAGATAAAGACAATACTGTCCTGGGAAAGACAAATCATTACCCTAGCAAAAGAAGATTTTACTGTTGAGACTGCAATTTCTGATTCTAGATGTGACGAATGAACAGAAAAATAAGAGCAAAATATAAGAAGCGGCTCTGCCAAGATATCTGATTAACCATAATGCAAAGACATTGTAGATGGTTATTAATTCCTCTCAGTCAGACTTTCATGCTTAATAAAAAGTCCCTAGCATAATAAGGACAGACAATAATTCAAACTTTCCCAGGGTGGCTATAAATAACTACTTACCAGAATACAAAATAGAATATATTTATTTTATTCATATCTGTTAATTACGGCATAGAATTTAGACTAATGTGTTGGGAGTAACATCCTGACACTGTAATTGACTTGAGTATTTGCACACAATACTCTATACATTTACATGTGTTTGTCTTCAAGGCTCTAGCTGCTAAAAACACCACTGAAATTATCTAGTCTCTTATTCATGAAACATTTTAATTACTGTCTTCAATATCAGTTTAATTTTTTCCATTACTGCAGGCGACAATGAAGCATGTGTGATTTCATTCTATTCTTTTCTGTGCTTTCTCACCAAGGAATCCTACTTGTTTAGTCACAGCACGACGTGAAATAACATTACACCCAAGTCACTAGTGTCATTTTCTAAATATAATAATAAATACCATACTTCCTCTCCTTTCAGTAGATTTCAGTTGATAAATGGTCTAGACTTTTAGTCTTCAGTACAATTGCATCTTTCCAGGAGGCTGTGTTGGAAAGGACTTCAAGCACAGTTATACTATTTTAAGAAAATAAACAATATTTTGCCACTTGTATCTGAAGCAGGTATTTAACTAGTGACTTACACAGTGTCAACTGGAGATTTGTCCACTGAAGATCTGGCTCATTTATCTCAGGTAGTGGTCCCCACTTTGCAATCTGATGCTCATAGAACATCCTCAGCAACATGTTACCTTTCAGATTTTTGGAAACTAGACCTCCCAACTCATGCAAACATTGGCATATACAAATATAAAAATACAGATGGTATTCAAGGATTCATTTTAAGGTCTAAAAAACCATCTTTAGCTCCAAATGAATATTTTTTTCCCTCATAAAAGAAACAGTACTCTTGCCAATTATTACTATAAAGAAGCAAAACAGAGCTTTCACAATCTGAGATACTAGAGAAGAAATTATTACAGAGAAGAGTCTCGGAGAATGATTAAAGATTCAGTTTAAAGGCCTGATGTTTTTATTAAGCATTTAACTGATTACAAATGCTGAGTGATCAAGAAAAGACAATGTCAAGGGATGAAATCTGTATTTGTTTCTCCTTACTTGCTTTCAGAGTTTAGTTTCTCTCAAAACAGAACACAAAGTCTAATTCTACAGAACTTGTTTGTGTTTTCACTTGGAAGGGCAACGGAACAGTATCATAGTGAGCTGGAAAAGCTGATAGGTTAGGGAAAATGTCAGTAGAGAATCGGACAATTTCAGTATCTTCTTTGCTGTTCCTATTTCACAATAAAGACAAAGTATGAAGACGTAATTTCAATATTCTGTTTTCAGTTTACCTTAATTCTTTCCAAACTGAGCTCTATGCTTCTCCACTTCAGTAATAAACTTTTGTCTAATTCTGGACAATTATAATGTTTCTGGATATCAGTGATCTCAGTAGTATTTAAAACATATGGTTTCTTGAGTATGTTTCAAATATGTGTCCTGGTTGGAAGGTTAATTAAACTATGATTCTATCTGTTTTTCCAGTTGTAAAGGTCAGTATCCAGATTTAACCTACACTGAAATGAAATTAACCTTTTGTATTCAAAGAAAATAGATGTGCTAAAACCACTGAAGTGTGATACATCCAAGCACTACAGCACGTAACTCAGCTTACTCATCCACAGAGACAAACTAAAGAGGAAAGATAAGGACAAACTGACAGAACTTCTGAATATGGTGCCAATTAGCAGGATGAGGAATACAACCTCATACTGTGATTACATGGAGAAACTTTACTGCCAATAAAAGATGAAAACATAAACCCCAATAACAACAGCTCTGATATGATTTCTCTTTTAAAATCAATGCATACACAGTCTAGTTGGACAGGACAGTGAAGTCCCTTCCCCTACCCAGTGTATGCAAAAAGGCAGTCACAACTACAGTCCCTCTGAATATGAACATCTCAGCCATCAAATTGTCTCAGCCTTCACTACTCACAGTGAGCATGAAATGATATCACTTCCTTCCCTACATTATGTTTTCAGGGAAATTGGATTAAAATATGCTCAGAAGGCTCAGATACAAGCAGAAGATTAGGTGTTATAAAGACAAAATGTTAAGCCTCTGTGATCCAAAGTATAAGGCAAAGTATAACAGCTCTTTGTGTAAGGAGATCCATGTGGGACAGAAGTCATGTAAATGTCCTAGCTCTCTCTTGCACAACAGATAACACTATATCCCTGGGGTCACCCTCTGACTGTGATATGTTCTCATGGTGCAAGCAACTTGCCTCTGCAATTAATTGGAAAGAAGAAGTAGCACCGCTGGATTTTCTTCCCTTCTCAAGTCTGTACATGAGCTGCTCAGTAAGAATCTCCACAATGTAAGGAGAGAGCAAGCTCATAATTGCAGAAATATTAGGGGATACTTCCAGTAAAAAAACATTAACATAGCCTTGCTGTCAGTCCCTCAGTTCTGTGATGGAAAAAAATTAGCACCAGCAGCCTTGAATCAGCTGCAAGATGTGAAACATGCAAGGCAGAAACCCCCATCCTGCCTCTGAACTGCTCAGTCACTAGGAAGAATTTATTCTTCCACTTTAAACATAAAAAGATACTTTTACACCATTTCAAATCACGTCTCCAATGCACTCCTGCTCTTTAAATGCCCAAGAGGATGCAGTTTTGAGTTCATATTTACATTAGTTTTTCAGTTCAGTTTTACAGGGCACTTCTCTAAGGGCTATAATGGGTACAAGTTCTTTTGTGGTGCTAAGAATATGTGACCTGGAACAGGATGAAAAGCTGTGTCTTTCACACTCTGGAATCTGAGAGTAGATGTTGGAATAGTACTAACTTCCTTTGCATCCTAAAATAAATGTGTTCTAATCCCTGCAGTTTATGTAGCTATTTAATATAGTCAAACATTTACCTGATAATCCATTAAGGTGCTCTCTTTACCAGCAGTGAATCAGGCATCTGAGTTGTGCACTGATCTCCATGACAACAAGCTTGTATATTTGGCAACTAAAAAAACACTGGTAAATTAAGGCTAATTTCCCCTCTTTTACTCTTAAGCACTTTAAAAAGCATAAAAAGTAAAGAATGACATATACAATAAATGGCTCATGAGGTTTTTCATTATGAAAATGATACAAAGCAGAACCACCATTAAAAGGCAGTGTTTTTTGGAGTTATTTATTTCAGTGAATTATGACAAAACTAGTATCTGTCAAATTAACATTAGTTGGTTAATAGCTAGTTTATTAAGTTTTCATTTAAAATGTACTGTAAACTGTCAGTTCTGCTGTAGCAACCACTGTATAGAAATTCCAATATACAGGATATTTTATACTTAGGGTAGACTAAATTAAAAAGAAAAGCACTTTCCTCTCAAAGATTCTTCTTCGCCATACCTTTGCGAATTCATCTTGGCCACCATGAAAAACTATTTACTTATTACTACTGACCATCTGTTGCCTTTGCCTCTATTACGGCTCTAAGCTTTCTGTGAAATAGTTTATCAATTAAGCTAACCAAGACAAGTAAAAATTCTTTTTTGAAGCCTTATTCTGTCTTTAGCTGATAGAATATCGTTGAGCAATGGATGACCTACTCAGGTCTGTGTCTCTGCAGCACTTCATATTCTGTTTAGCACTGTCAAGTCAAATATAACATAATATATAGATAAAACATAGATATAAAATAGATATAACAAAAAAATGATATCTATTCAAAAGTTCAGAGAAATTAATAACATTATTAATCCATATGAAAATAACTGGGATTCATTTATACCTTGTTGAAGCCCAAGTTATTCTGCATTTTGGTTTATGAAGCAGTTAGACAAGATGTGTTTTTTGTTGCCTTCACAAATATCTATTGTTCCAGACTTCAAAACTTGAAACTCAGGTAAATTTTCACATTGCATTCAGTACCTTTAATGTTGAAAAAATTGAATGTACAGCTGTGAAGGGAACCTACAAAAAGTTGAAGCTGTGTCCACAGGATGAAAACGTGAATATACACTCCGTGTGATTGTATGTAAAAAGATATGAGCCAAGAAAAAAAAAAGACAGTGAGCAACAATATGCCAAAGGCACAAACATTCACAGTAATCCTCTTCCTTCCTGCAGGAGTGAAAAGTCTGATGGAAAATTTGTGTAGTCACCAGATGGATTGGCCTCTGCACAAGAAACAACTAAATAACCATCCAAACTAGAAGGACAATAAGCTGAAATATGATAGAGGGCCACAAAATTATAAGACAAATGGAAAACAAGAAATTATTTTCCAGTCTACCAATACAAGAACAAGAGAACACCAAATCAAACTAGATGACAAGAGATTTAGAACAAAGTAAATACCATAAGTGGATAATAAGCACATGAGAATTTTTTCACAGCTTAAAGAGGATTAAAAAGTGACTGAACATACTAGCAGAAGGGGAACACATAAAAAATTACTTCTTGGCTAGGAATTCCCTGAACTACAATATCCTGGATGCGAGGGGAATAGTCTGGGAAATCATGCTAACAGCTCACGCTCTTACCTTACCCTTCTCATAGCATTCACAATGAGCCATTGTCTGAGATAGCATACCGGCTACATGTGCTTTTAGTTTGTCTTCATTTGGACCTTCTTACATTAAGAGACCTAAACTGGAGAGCTGTAAGACTGAAATTTGTCATTTCAATTACCAAGATGGGGATAAATGAGAATGTTTCACACAATTCAATAGAACTGTTGTGCAATATTACTCATAAAAGTATTTCACTAATTCAGACCTGGAAGATATCTTTACAAATGCAAAGCAAATTAACTTAAAGTTACTGGAAGTAACTTTAGTTTCCACTAACTTGAAATTCAACAGCCCTGAAAATTGTGAGGACATATATTTTTTTAATGTAAATGTCAAAACCTGCAGTACAACAAACCTTTCATGAATTCAGACCATCCAAAGGTAAGACGAAATCGTATGTGATATGAATCTTTGACTGTTAATGCATCTGTATGTGGGGAAACTTCTGGTGAGTCCCTTGTCTGTAGCTTTGTCCACACTTTTTCCTCACAGAGTAAGTTCAGAGTAAATTAAACACTGCCCTTAATGCTGCTGAATAACATTTTGAAAATATTTTACCATTTATAAGGAAACTAAATTCAGTGATTTACCACAGCTATGCAAAAAAAGCATATAAAGAGGTTACAAATAACTAGGATTATCTGTGATTATATTTTTACTTTGAAGTTACTTGGCCAATTTGTCCTTAGTGGAAAAAATAGAGCTAGAGATCAGCTTTAGTAACAGACTAGCTAATTTTCTGTCATTTGGATTAGCTTTCCATTTCTTGAAAGCATGGCTTTCAGAAGTTTATTTTCTTCCTTTCAAATCAGCAAGCATATTCTTACACAAGATACTTCACTTCTGACAGTATGGTCCCACTACTTAGTGCTTGATATAAAGATCTATTTCAATTGCCAATCAGTAGAAAAAAAAGGCACAGTAAGTCATAACGAAAACAACAAACTATAAATAAGTCAAAGGTTCTTGTAAGCAAACATATTCTAGACATTTTGACTGAGATGGATACCTGACTATCCACACTACTACTTCCTTAAACTGGTAGGAGAAATTTACAGAATGTCTATATCCATATCTTAGGAAATAAAAGACAGTGTCATTTAGGTTTTCAAGAATGCAGATATGTGGTACTTCAATCTTTGTTTAGAATATTTTTTTATGAAAAAACTTGTTTTAATTTAAAAAAAAAATCAATATGTCACTATACTTGTATTACACCTGTAGCAAAAAAAAAAAAAAAAAAAAGCATCTCAGCATACTTGTGACACAATATTTTATCAAAACTAGTAACTCCACACATTCTGCTTAAGGTACCACTTTACACAGCATATTCTTGCATTTAGCATTGCACGCTTAAAATTATCAGGTATGTAATGATGCAGACAATAGCCTTTTTTGCACTCAGGTACCAAAACCAGAAACTACATACCCAAATGGAATCCCAAATTCAGAGTGATCTCATGTAGCTAAAGATTTTTACAACAGCAGGCAGGCTTTATTCTGCAAGCCACTCAAGGAACAGCAAGAAACATCTAACTCTTTGAGGATACTTTACAACATTTATTTAATTGGAGGTATATAAAGAATAACTCCATTTTTGCCAACATTCCTGTGATTACAATGCAGAAGCTATGTCAACAAAACCTCATATAAACACACATACCATCACAAAAACATAAACACAGAGTTACTAATAGAGATAGTTGAGATTCTTTTTCAATTTTCTATTATCAGATGTTCCTTGAAACAAACTATTTAATACCCATTAGAGTTTGAGGAAAATTTCATATGGAAAGGGTTCCCACTCACCTAACAAGAGAGGTTAGTTGGTGGGATCAGTTTATCCAGCCGTGAGACTTGAATGCTACTCCCTGTTTTGTCTGATTCAAACCACAAAACTACTACCTCTCCTGGGATAACACCACCCTACCGCTGGGAAAGAAAGAAATAAAGAGGGGGAGAAATCTTAGTGATTCACTAAGGTGAACCCTTAGTTTCTGAAAGGAGATTTATTTTTGTTGTTTTTGGAAAACAAAAAATCTTGTAGGCAAGATTTTTTCACCATAGTATGCTTTGAAAAACTTTACTCATCACTCCATTATAGTTCTGAACTACCTTCAAGTTAGACAGATCACTTCTGCATGAGGTAAAGAAGAAACATCATCAGAAACTATATCCACTTATTAAGTTCCTTGCTAGTGGGCAGGAGAGTCAAGGTGTCTTTTTCATTCTTTACAGGTCATATGTATACATAGAGAAAACTAGTGTATAGCATATTAGTAATTCCCTCCTTTCTTAATGCACTTAGCTAACAAAAGTTGCAGCAAAGTTTATTTAAATACTTCAATTTTTTTTATAAAGACCTTTGATGAACATAGTAAAGATTTCCAGATACATTTTGAGAAATGAAACCAGATGCCAAATAGTGATGGGGGAATATAATTTTACAGGATGCCAGCAAAGGGGAGTGGAAGGGAGGAGGAGAAGGGTTGTGCCATGCATGCTTCATTTTTTAACTCATGAGAATAATTATTCTGGAAACCCTGATGAGTAGATTAGTACTACAAAACTTCATTAGACACTACACTGAGTATTGTACAGAAAATCTGAAGGAGCTAAATGAACAAGTGTGAAATGAGAACAAGATAAAATAAAAATAAAAGAACAAGCTGATCTTTATTAGTTCTAGAGACTTAACAGTCTTAATTCATAGCCGCACAAGCCCTTCAGATGAAAAGATACCTCAAAGGAAATATTTAAAGAAGGATACACAGATTCAGTGGCTTTGGGGAAAGAAAGAGAACTATCAAAACCATGGACAAATATTAATTGTCTCATCAGTCTCTTTCCCCCAAGTTTGGTTTTGTTCTGGAGAAAGAAAGTGATGAGTGACTGCACATAAGGCAAGGAAAGACCTTCACATTTTGCTACTGACAAAATCATAATTCAACCCAACCATGAAATTAAATCATGCTCTCCATACAATACCTCACATTTGTTCTTCTGGAAACTGAATTATAGCCCATTAGCCAACATGCCTTTTCTGGAACTCTAAATCTTTCTGTCCTACACCCAGTTGAGTAGCATCTTGGCATTGTTACTCAGATCATAACAGAAAATATTGCATTATGAGAAAGTTATAATACTTCTAAAACAGTTTGCTATAGCATTCGGTCTTCCCCTGCTTCTGTCTCTCCTTGCTCTGAACTGCTATTTCAAATTTGGTACTTTTTTTTATTTTTCCCCAGGCCTTGAAGATTAGGGTTAAGCCTCAAGATTTAATCTAAATCTTTTTGAGTAAGAATTTCTGAAATGTGGACAAATGTATAGTGTTCTAGAAGTTTTGTCTAGGGTTTACTACTGATTTATGTGGTCTCATTCCTGTATCTGCCATGTGGTTTACTCTCATATTTATCGGTTCTCACAGTTACAGTTTCAATAAATATAGATTTTAATCCTCAGGAAGGTTCTCTTGAGGAATTCATAACAGCACACTGACTATTTTTCTGAAAGTGTTAATTTTGCATGCTGTAAAGCCTATTTTAAATTACCATATCTAACTTAAAGAATAACATGAAAATGATAACAGCATGGACTGGAACTCAATGGAGTAAGTCCCCTCTAGAAACATAATATATTTTGGAAAGAATGTTTTGTAGCTTTCACTAGAGAGAGTAACTTTTTCATCAAAATTGCTGCTTAGTAGGAAATTTTTTTCCTTCAAACAGTCTATCATTCACTGGAAATACGATTTCTTAAAATTTCAAGTTATTAATGCCAACAAAATGAAAATTTTTGTTCCAAACCTCACCAATACCTCCCATACCGACAGGCCTAAGCAGTCCTTCCAACGCAAAAATTACCCAAGTTTTGATTTTAAAACTCCTATGAAGTGTAAAATAATGGTACAAGCATTTTACTGCCATCTGCTCTCAAGTAATTCTGTAAGTACACCCTCTCAGACCTCAGACTACATGTATCAAGTTATTAGAGATTTTGTAAGATGTAATATGCAAAATACAGTATAAGTAAGGAAGTTGTACTGACTATGGGGAATGAGATGCTGGAAAGCAGTGTGGAAAGGGACCTGGGGGCCTGGTCAACATTAAGTTGAACCTGAGTCAGCAGTGCCCTGGCAGCCAGGAGGGTCAACTGTGTCCTGGGGGGCATCAGGCAAAAGCATCACCAGCCGGTTGAGGGAGGGGACTGTCCCACTCTGCTCTACACTGGGGCAGTCTCACCTTGAATACTGTGTGCAGTTTTGGGCACCACAATATAAGAAAGATATTCAGCTCTTAGAAACTGTCCAAAGGAGGGCAACAAAGAAGGTGAAGGGTCTTGAGAGGAAGCCGTAGGAGGAGCAGCTGAGGACAGCTGAGAGTATCATCCAAACGCTTCTTGAACTCTGTCAAGTTTGGTGCTGTGACCAAGTAATTTCTATATTACACAGATGATTCCACAACTGTCAGTGCAGTTGAAATGAAATTCTAAATGCAAACTCTTCCAAATCTGTACCACTTTATATTCAAATTTCATAAATGATGCAAACACCAGTACACATCTACTTTGATTTTGTAACATTATGCATTTCACCAGTATATTAATATAAAACATATCTAAGTTGCAAGCTATACCATAAACCCTGTCTCTTAGGATACTGGTGAATATCTAATCTCTGTTTATTCTATTTAGCTCTAATAATAGTATATAACACTGGATTTCCTCATTTGATTCAAGTGCAATGATGAGCACTCCATTAAAACCAAAACAGAACCCGGCCATGCTGTTAGAACTCTGATTTCCCCCAAACTAAACCAGAATGAAATGAGAAACACACTTAATTAGCGACAGCAGGGCAATGTTATAAACAGCAATGTAAATTTTACCTTCCAAATCAAACCACGCCCAGTGGCCTATGCATCATGGCAGTCCTTAAACCTAGCAGAATACAAAAATTACAGTCTCTAATAAATAAACAAGTTCAGCTGTTTTAGTGGGTTGGACTACCCACTGCTGACATGAGATTGTGATGACTCTGCAACATACGATAAGGTAAGAAGTTGAAAAAAATCATTTTTCAGTCTTCCCTAAATGAAGGAAATCAAGCAAGGCTTGATGTTTTTATGTCTCTTAAGAGAATCTTGGTTACGCATCTGCAACACTAGAACTGGCTCCGTTGATACATACTGCCTTGTTATGATGCAGATTGCGATGCAGGACACGTGAAGATTTGTACATTAGTGTATTATCACCTCTCCATGCTCAGCATTCTGCTTACCTTATCAACTCAATGCTATGGTGCCACTGGTGATTCATTCAGACTTTAGTTACAATAGAGAAAGTAACACCTTAACTTCCCATTCAATTCGGTAACATCAAAAGCTTTAATGCAAATCTACACATTCAGTGTAAAGCCTCAGCTTGAAAAATCTAAATTGCCTATCATATTGGTTTCATTTATTCACTAGCAAATTGAATCCTGCTATGTGGGCATGGCTATATAGTCACAAAATTGTAATGAGGTCACTGGAAATACATGAATTAATAGAAAGTACCTGATGATATGCTCATGTTCCTGATGAATGTTACCACCAATGTTCATAATGAGTCCTGTGCCAGCCTATTGTCAGAAGCCTGGAACACGATCAAAAACTCTGAGATATATTTTTAAGTCAACTTCTGTTTAAGAAAAAAAGAATTAGCAACCCTGCACATACCCTAACCCTTAGTCAAATAGCCTAAGAGTTACTAAAATAACAATATTGACTTAAAAGTTTAGTTTTATTTCCCTAGTAAATTGAATCTTTACCTTTTCCTACCTTTTTTTTTGTAATTGGTTTTGTTTTCCTTAATGCAAAACCATAACTTTTCTTCTTCAAAAATGCCATGTACTTGAATCACTCTGAAAATTCCTGTACTAACTGAATTTTAAAAAGTAGCATATAATATGGAAAAATCATTCATTATTTTCAGAGATAAATTTGAGAATTTGGGACAGATGATCTTGCTGGTGCCATGGGAGAATTGTAAATTTCCCATTAGTTGTAAGCAATGTAAAATTTGTATCTTATCTAATTTTCAACTACTTGAGTACTGGAAAACAGAAATGATAAAGAGAAGTAATGTATACTCAAATAGTTTATTTATGGTGTTATTTTTAAATTACTAAGGTATTACATTAATTTAAATATAAGGCATTTGATCATATGGTTGGATACAGCCTTATGTATAATTCAGTGCTGACGTTTTAACATACACAAACTACCCAGCATATATTCATATTTATCAATTTATCAGGAGCTCAACATCTTTTTTTAGCTCACTAAATTACTGAAATTAATAAGTTTTTTATAATCTCTTACTGTGTACCTGATAAAACTAGTGTTATATTTAATAAGAACCCTGACATCTTAACTTGGAAGTTATAAATCCTAGCATACCTCCGCATAATAAGCATACAACAGAACAAGAAATTATTACATAAGTATAAAATTACTAAAAAATATATAGTTTTTTAAGTACCTGCATTTATACATTTTAATGCCTATGTGACAGAGAACAGCAAAAATCACATAATATATCAAGCCTCAAACTATTTCTAAAACAGGTTGAATGTTTCAAAAGTGCTTTAAGATTTGGAGACAAAACCCAAGCATCTCATTTCTATAGATGTATTATTGCTCTTAAAAACCTTAGTTTAAAATACTTTGAGGCTGCTGTTAAAAGATACCAAAAAGATACAATTAAATATTCACACAACTAATGGAAAGCATAAATAAAAAATACACTTCTAAATGCAAGTATACTAGCTAAAGGACTGCACAATTAAGCACAGGTAGAAAAAATAACATAAAATATAGAATCATAGAAAAACTATGCCTCATGACACTACATGAATTGGCTATGCAATGCTAGCAAAAAAAAAAATCATGCCTCCAATTGAGGGATAAATAAGTTAAAGTGTAAACTTTACAAGTAGCCTGTAAACTAAACAGGCTACTTGCAGCCCTGGCTATAGAACTAGTCTGACAATACTCTCTGCTGCTTTCACATACAGCCTGTATTCAGTCCTTTCTCACTGCACAGCTGTACATCTTGATCTCCACCCTTTTAGCTTTTCATCACATTGAAATCACATAAAAAAAGTTAATTATGGTTTTCCAGTGAGAGAGCTTCCAATGACAGCATGTGATTCCAGCCTTCAAAAATAAAGCCATTTCCACATTTGTATTGGCTGTCTGTCTAATTCATGAAAACAAATAAGACTACTTCCCATATAAATATGTCAGGCAGAAAAATAACTACTTTAAAATGAAGCTGAGGATAAGACTTAGATCAGACTTTGGGAGTTAAAGCAGAAAGCTCAATTCCTAGCAAGTGTTACGGTGCCTAGATATCATAGAGGGTCTGCATAAATTACGGCCAAATTCTGTCCCATACCAAAATAAAAATCTGACTTTCAGATAAGTGTACCACACAATGCCAAAGAATCCAAAACACTGTAAATGATATACAATGCTGAGGCATCCCAAAATCAGGTTATGTGAGGGACATCAATTACTTTTGAAACACATATGATCATTCTGCACTGCTGAATTTACAGAAAAAACAAGACAAGATCAGTCTTTTAGTGATCATGGAAGACATGTCTTCAAATAGAATTAATAATCTTTTAGTTTATAAACTTTGCTTATGCAAACTCTACTGTCAAGTACCTAAAGAACTAACCTGGGTACAAAAATATGAATTTAACATCTTTCTTCATCTATTCAGAGAAACCTTTACAAGAAGTGATATTCAAGGACAAACTACTCCTCCAAAGTTTCTCCCCTGATTGCAAGAACCTTTCTGCCTAAGCACCCTCAAAACCCAAAAAATGTTGCCTAAATTTTAATCCAAAACCATCCTCCAAACACATTCAGCACTTTCATACTAAAAAAAAAATAAAAAAAATCTTCTTTCATTTCTATACTAAAGTCAGCAATTTTTATTTACATTGAACTTCCAAGCTCCTTCCTCAAATTCCTCAATCATGAAGTCATCAGCCCAAGAAAAGCTGCTTCTTTTATCCCTTGCAAGCAATAGTGCAAATGACATAACAGTAACCTCTATGAAGCTGAAAGTCAAACGCACACATGCCTAGGTGAGAATCCTGGGGGAGCACTCTGACTACTCATCCTGATGTCCTTGCCTCTCATTCCTGAAGTGACTACACACAGCACCAAGACTGCATTGAACAGTGGGATCTGCCAAAATGGAACAGTTATTGCCACCTTCTCCTCCTCCATTCAACTAGTTTTTCATCACCTGTGAATGTGCTGACAGATTTCCTCCTGCTCTGGTTATTTGGAATCCATTGCAGGGAAACCTGAAATTAGGAGTAGCACTCTGCTTGAAATGCTTTTAAAGGTATTTCACATTCGTTAGCCTTCCCACAAGAACAGATTTTTTTAAAGCATTGAGATGAATTTTTTTAATTGTGACTGTCAAAGGGGTAGAGGAAATAATTTTGGAGATAGTATCAGTAAGTGACAATGATTTTTTCCTTTGTAAAATTCACACAGCCTCAAAATTGTACAGAAACAGCAAATACATGCTAGGCCTCTCCGACTCTTGCAATTTTTTAATATGGTCTATGAAAGAGGCATAAAGGGCACTCTTTCTAAATCCATATAAGATTTGATAACATATTTCAATATGCATCTCAGTAAGAGCCCAGGGATTTCATTAATAGTAACAAGCAGTAGATCTTCACACAATCCAGTAATTAAACATTGGAACTCTGCCAGAGAAATCAGTCAATATTAAAAGTTAATGTTCAATGGATATTGAAAGAAATGCAAATGGTGAAATTAATGAAATAAAACACTTTTATCATGCGCTGTTAAATATCCCTTCTTTAATTTGGGGGAGCATGTCACAGAAATATTTTTATTCTTCTACCAGCATCATTTGCTTTTGAAGGAGACATGGCCATTTTTATGTTCACCTTTTTTAGGTGGAGATAGATGTGAAGCTCTTACATTTGAATTTCATTATTGCTTTCTCATTGTTCAACACTGACAAAACACTGTTGTTTTCTCACTGTTGCTTTCTCATTGTTCAACACTGACAAAACACTGTTGTTTTCTCACTGTTGCTTTCTCATTGTTCAACACTGACAAAACACTGTTGTTTTCTCACTGTTGCTTTCTCATTGTTCAACACTGAAAAACAATTCCAATAGCAGCACAATTTTTTCACTTTTAGGAGCAGAGTGAATAATACTAACTTCTGTCATATTGTAGCATCCAAAAATATAGTGTATGCCTCATATAAAGGTATTATGCTTACAGCTATAGCAAGAAGTAAACTTAATTAGAATTACAAACATATTTGCATTCTACTTAATATTAATATTTTACACTCTTAAGTGCTTATTTAAAAGTTGTATCCACTACTCAGTATAGCAACAAGCAAATTCAAGTAACTGTTGTGTGTCCAAAAATTGAGTGATGAATAGTGGAATTTCATGATTTGCATTTTCAAAACAATGCACCTGAAAAAGATAAACTAAAAACCACACAAGAATAACATCTACTAGAAAAAAAAAAAAAGAAACAAAGAAATATTGACAAGAGAAGAGCAACTTATTTTGCCAACTTACATTTTTGCACCCTGTGGATCTCTAAAATACTGATTAGGCCCAGGTTGGCTTATCTTACAAGATCTGACAAGATCACAACTCATGGCAGTATGAAAAGTTAATTTTCTTTGTTAATGTGCTCATTGCTACTGCAAGGGGTGAGATAAATGAAATAGGGAAAAGGAATTAAAAAAAAAAAGGTACTCCAGGTAAGTCCAAGTATATTTAGCTTTTCCCCCCCCTCAATTCACATGTGTGTATGTATTTTAGAGACACACTTTCAACAAATCTTGGTTAAGGAATATTGTTATGAACATGCTTACTTACCCTATCCATTGGAAAAGATGCTTTTCTGTATCACTAAAATGGTTAGATTTCTCTTCTTAACTCACCAAGCATTAACTAGTAGAATTACCATCTCACAACCAAGATGACTACTCAGGTAAGAAAGAGTTGAGTGCACCATCAAAATCAGCCACGAAACTTCAGCCACTGAACCTTCTACAACTGATTTTTATGCATACTGATTTTGCCCAAACCTATTCTAATCTGAATGTTAGATAAGATTTCGCAAATCAGAACAAAAATTTTTCGAATGTGTAGTATTTAAGCTTTAATTACAAATGAGGTTCATTTAAAAATGTATTCATCTTAAAAACAGCACATCTGTGAGCTGAAGTACATTGAAAATTTATGCATGTTTGGAGAGGTGAAAGGTTAAAGAGTATAAAACTGTTTTTAAAATCTTCCCCTCTTCCTCCCTCTCTCCCCCAAGACATCTATGCTGTCCATTTCTGAGGTTCTGAAATTTGAAAGATCAAATCCTGCAAAAACTTCCTCCTAACTGAAAAGAACTTTAGGTCTGGGGAAGAAAGATTTGCACACCTGAGAATGTATTACATGATGGGACATGGAAGAAAACAGTAAGGACAATGTAACATATATATTCTGAATGTGATTTTCAAGTTCAAAATGTACTGAAATGTTTTAATTTTTACTATTTAAAACAAGAACCTAGAAAAAAATCTGAAAACTTATACCTAAACATCAATTAAATTTTTAAAAAAACTTTTTTTAAGCAAAGAAACTCAACAATTACTGGACTTTTATTAAAAAATAAATTTATTTTTTCCACAGCAAAGCAAAATGCATTTTTAGTTCAGTTTAGTGAGCCTTACACAATACAAAAATACATGTTTCCAAGAAAACAGCAGTTGCATGAATGTCAGAAACAGCTTCATGGTTGTGAATGTTTCATCACAACAATCTCTTGATAGCATAGGTTTTACTGAGGATTATAAAGCAGTTTCAACTACACTGCTTCCATTAATATAACTATCTCAGGCCATCCAAATCCTGAGGCAGTGACTGGAAGGCTATTAGAGAAAACTAATAACCTTTCTTGAGCAGCCATGTTATTCACAGACATCCTTCTGAATCTATTTTTTTTTGTATTGTCTTGAAGATTACCCAAAGATCAAATGCATTAAAATACATTTGGTTTTCACTCTCAGCTTTCTAAACAATGTATTTAAAAAGCCATCATTTCTTAGTCTTGAGTCTTGGACTTCATTTAGCATTAGGGTTGAAGGGCAAAGTAGTGAATATGTAATTGTCCTGGGTTTCAGTTTCACACTGCTGACTCCCTTGCACACCCCATGGATAGAAAAAAAAATATGTAAAATGTATTTTCTCTCCTCATTCTTTATCATGGCACAGGAGACTTAATTCTTGTGGCTGATATGGAAATATTTGTCCTTTCCCAAAGTATAAATTTTATATTATTGAAATAATAATGCTAATCATGTGAAAAATAATATGAATATTAATATTATTATTATTAATAGTAAAAATCATCATCATCTTGTCCTTGAAGCAGCTTCAGATGGCTAATGGAATAATGTAAATACTCAGCTAATAAATAAAGCGGTTACATTTCTTGGTGGCTGCAATCAGTCCAAGACAATTGAGTGGTTTATGAAATGTTTCTTCATAACTAAAACAAAAACTGCAAAACTTTACATTACTCCTTTGTATCACAAGGATTCTCAGTTTTCTTATCTCATGTTTTTTATTTATAAAACTTATCTTCTGCCTAGAATCTGTAATCAGACAGAAAAAGCAGAAAAATACATCATGAAGCATGGCATCAGAGATTTCATAGTTTACAGACCTCATTACAAGGAGATTCAAAGCACTCGTAGTGATTTTTTTTTTTTAATTAAAGTACATTCTGAACCCCAAAATACATTTTTAATGCAGACATTTTGTAAGTCACTTCTGAATGCACGGATACATAGATATGCACAAACATAACCTCCCATTCTGAGTGGCCTTTATGCAGTTAATTGCCTCCCAAAAATAAATACATAGATAACCAAACCATGTTGAATTCTCTCATGTACAAAACTAAATTGCTTTCAATTAGTTTTTTTTATCTGCAAGAAACCAATTGTTTTACTAACCACTTTGAATTCAGAATAAATATACAAAATTGCTGCACTAATTGCACATCTCATGCATCTGAGAAGCTGATAAGCAATGCATTTTCCATGGTAGGCACAGACTGACCAAAGCATTAACTCATGCTACTGTAATCCACATTGTTTAAAAAGTATCTCTTTGCAAATGGTTCTTCAAATGCTAAAAACTAAGTTGAAAAATATAAAAACCAACCTACCTACACCTAACCTCTATCATATTAATAAATTCTGAAGAAATTGTGAGTGACAGACAAGATATTTATGCCAGTTTAAATTCAGGGCAGTGTATTCATGACTTTATGCAGAAAGAGCCACGCACCAGCCTCTCCTGCAGCCCTATACAACTTGCAATCACAGTATTTTCCACACTACAGTGACAGAAAGGATACTGTGGAGCAGCAACATGATGCTGCAGTGGTTTAAGAATGCAGTGATTCACCTTGTTTCCTCTTTCTAAAAAAACCTACCAATAACGTCTGAACAAGGGATAGAAGATAATAATGTAAGTAATTACTTATGTCACAAAAGCGGATTTTTTAAATAATGCTGAGTATCTTTCATATTTGAACTCACTAAGAAAACTCATGTAAAAAGGTATTTTTTTTTCTTAAGAAGAACAGACCATACTTTCAAGATGGCACTGGAGTTTGCATTTCTTGATTCAACCCTATGTACGGACATGGAATACATGAAAGCTTTTTGTACATGTTAAACAAAAATCTTTTAGGTGACTTGTAGCATTAAAGCCAAATTTTACTGCTACACCTCACAGAATTCTTTGTCTTTTAATCACTTCTTTGGAGCCATGGAGAAAAGGTTTTCCAAAAACCACATTTATATTAATCATGTTATACTGCATATTCTCTGTGTCTATATTGAGAAAGAAAATATGATCAACATTCAAGATCAAGCAGGAAAAATTAAAGTTCCAGTGATTAAAATACTGAAATCAGAAGCAAGATGACTATTTGTGATTCCTGTCAATGATGGTGCATGTAAAAACTAATTTTTTTGTTTCCTTAGAACAAATCTTCAAAAACAGCAGATTAATGATGGATGCTCCAATTTTTTTTACATTGTATCTTAAACATACTTGCATGCTAAAAGAGTAGGCACCCACAGAATACCACAAACAACGCACTCGGAAGACTCAACACAGTGAATGCTCAGCTAATTGATACTGCTTAATACATAAGCCAAGGTGAACTGTGGATATGGTGTGATAAAGCATTTGGAAACAAATAAAATTTCTTTTGGAGAACAAGTGAACTCATAGTTGTAAAAGATACTTATCAATGTGGAGTTGACATCTGTATTTATATAGAATTCACTTTTCATCCTATTTTTCCTACATTATCTTCCTCATTTTATTTTCATTCTCCTTTACAGAACAAAAAAAAAAAGTTCAGCCTAAATCACCCTCTCATTGTTTCAAAAAATTCCAGAGTAAGACCTAGATTTCAGTAACCACAGATAATTTGATGCTATCTAAATTAGATCTTGCACCTAAAATCACACTTTAATAAATCATCAACTCAGAGATGAATCGCTTCAGATATTCTAAACTCATACTTTCTATTGGTGCCTCTAAAAGTCAGCCCATTTTTATTGAAATCCCAAAACAATGATTTAAAAGCAAATTTTACATTTACACTTTTGGAAAACACCTCTTTTGACTACAGACCAGGATTTTCAGATAGGCAGCATCATTAGACATTTAAAGTACTGGGAGATTAGCACTTCTTTAAAATGACATAACTATCTTGAATTGGTTATCCACAAGATCAGATCCTCAGGATTTTATAACCTCAGTTTTAAATAAAATGGCCTGAACCCACAACAGCAACAAAGCCGAAGGGAAATTATACTTAGTCTGTATAAAATACTCAATCCATTTCATACTACTGTATTTCTACATGCATAATTATTGATATTTTGATAATTTAGTAATTATCTATGCAATTATAAAATAATTTAAATTTATTAATAGAATTGCTCATTTTTCTGCATTTTGTTTTTATCAGCTGTTATTAACATTTCATGAACATTAATATTTATAGAATACAAAGATTACACTAAGCAATTAGCACATGCTGAAATAATATTATCCAGAGAAAACAAACATCAAACATGATTGAATAAATGCAAGTTTCCATAATATAAAATTTAATTCAATTATTTCAGCATCAGGAACTACTGTAGTCTAAATTAGTGTCACTTACTAAGAAGAGCATATGCCTAAATCTGAATAGGTAAAACTATATTTCTTCACTAAACATGAAGTCTGAGTCTACAGTTTTCATGTACCACACTCCAGTTTATCAACAGAGTACCTTGGGAGCCCTCAGAAGCATCTCTACTGCCACTGTGGTCTTCATCTACAGTGAGTTTGTCATTAGATGGACCAATATCAACATGCTTCCTGTTCGATCATCTTGTTACTGTAAATTTCCCTGCACATGAATTTCCTCTGCCTACCTTCAAACTTACACTAGTCAGACCCTGCACTCAACAGCTACTCTGTGAAATACAAGGAGCAGCTATTCCAGGTTTGGAGATTTTTCTACTGTTTGCTTGTTTTGAGGGGGTGCTTTGTCTAGGGAAAACACAAGTTCAAATTAATAGCCTTTTCAGTAAATGAGCTTTTTTTCCAATCACTTTTCTTCCAAAATACACCTTTTCCCTTATTTAGGTGTTTGCCTTATATATTTCTTCCAATGGTTGTACTGAAAACACCAACTGTGGACTGATTGACAAAAAAGATTGCCCCCAATAGACTCTTGTCTGGGACTCCAAACACTGTGAGGAGCCAAATTATACCCAGGAAGAGTAAAATGGGATTGCATGGAATTAATCCAATCTTCTACATCCTTCAATTTATTTTTTTACCCTTGTTATTTGTTCCTTCACATTTTTGACCCTTTTTAAATATTTTAAACATAGGAAGGAAAGGGAAGCAAAACTGCTATAAACTACCTGATTAATTTATATGGAAGAAATACAAGTTCTGAGAAAAATTACATAATCATTTTAAATTCAAATATTTTATAGCCAACTACATTTTCAAGTAAGAATTTTTAACATGGTTTTTTCATATACATTTTAGAAACCTAATCTTAAAACAAACAAAACCAAAGCCTTCCCAGAACTGCTTTTAGTCTCTTAGTAAATATTAAAGAATAGCCCAAATGGACAGAAACGTTAGTTGTTTGGGAAAACTTTTAATTTTGGCACTGTTAGGTTTATGGCTGGACTCAATGACCTTATAGGTCTTTTCCAACCCAAATGATTCTATGATTCTAAATGAAAAAAAAATCAAACATATGTGTAGAATGAAAATATCTCTCTCACAGCAGAAAAAAAAGGTGCAGTATTCTAATTTAGTAATAAAACTCAAAATACATTTATTATCATACTTACATATTGATAGAATGAGGTATTTATAGCCTGAAAAATAAAAGTGTAGACTACACACATGAGCATACCCCACTGCAATTTAGAACATGTTCCTTGTGCTACAATAAATACCATATTAAAGCTAAGAATAACAAACATCTCCCAAAATTTAACTGGATCATTTCTGCATAAGTAGAAAATAAAGGGAAAACAAGACCTCCTCTTTGTAATATCAATACATCTGTGAAGTCAATTTTAGTTTACTTTTCATCTTTTTCTGTCAGATCATGATTATACTGCACATCATAAAATTTTGTTTCTCCAAAACAACAGAAAAGAGAAAAAGTCGCAGGAAAAAAATCACTATTTTTCTCCCCATCCATCATGAAAAGAACTAGTGTTTAACTTTTGGATATAAAAATGCTTAAAGTATTTGGTGCCTCTCCTCTTAATGTAAGGTGGGTCAAACCTAAGATCTATATACAGTACCTTATAAAAAAACAATACCTCAGTTATAGAAATTGCAACCTATGTGGTTAAGAAGTAAATAGGGTAAATGCAGATTGAAAAAGAGAAAAAAATTGAAATATGAGACACAGAAATAGCAAACAGATGCTTTATCAAAAAAAAATAGATCTTCACAAAGGATGAAATACAAACACTTCTATTTAAACAATGCTTAATCATTAGACAAATCATAGTCAACTGATCTGGTACAGAAGTTGTACCATTCATGTCATTGATTTTTTCAAAAGAATTAGCAGGGCAAGAAAATCTAGGACATATTTCCTTTAGATATAGGAAAGAACCCTACATGCACAAAAAATCAGAGATGGAAAAACAGCTAATACAAATATCGTGGGCAAATGTTTCCATTCCACAAACATAAAATCACATAGCAGCCTAGGACATGTTATTGGCAAGTGTATGCTCTTTACCTTCAGTCTAAATTTCCCCTTCTTAATCTCATTCTATTACTCCCTTCTCATACTTTATGAAAGGTCAAGGGGGAGGGAATATAAGATTAACCCCAGATGTAATTAGCCTAACAAGGTCACATGCAGTTTTCTTTCTCTGTAAACAGAGTCAACAGAAGTCATATGGTCAGTATCCACATATGGACATCCTTGACCACATAGCCATTTTAATTAAATTGACAGGACTGGCATTTCCAAGACCAAGATTTGAACTAACACCTCTGAGCTTGCAGCAGGGTACCTGGTTCAAGCTGTTATCTCCTGTGGAACAAAGACTAAACTGCAGCCTATCTGTTGAGTCATTTTGAGAAAGGAATTAGGTCTTCTGCCATACTTTATCCTCCTCCCTTCTATTAATTATTCAGAGTTTTTTAATCCTTCCACTATCAACCAGGATAGGTCTAACACCTTTCTCTCTACAGGATTTAAGCACCTTACAATTTTAAGTGAAATTTCATCCTGAGTGTTCATTAGTTCACACTAATGAGGCTGAAATAATATAGTAGAAATGGCTTTCACAAACTTACATAGAAGTTACATAAAACACAAGTCAGTGCTTTAACCTACATGATGATTCTTTTTCTGCTTCAGTTCAGCACTCCAACACTTTCTGTTGTTGTTCCTTGTTTAAAGGAGACACCACAATTCCAGTTGCAATGGCAAGTATTCAGTGACACTGCCAACTGGAAAACAGAGAGACAACATTAGATTTCAGAATCTTCCCACCGAGTATTTTTGGAAGAATCCACTTATAAAGGTTATCTTTTATTTGAAGGTCTGATTTCTCCCCAGACCTTCTCCTACCTCAGTCCTCCATCAAAATCTCATAAAAAGGGAAACTCATACATGCTGCAGATTGCAAGAGGCCCTACTTAATCTTTCATGCTACAGCACCTCTCTATTAGATAAGAGGAAGAACAACAGAGAACTGCAATGATGACTCAAGCTGTCTCTACCCAGTCTAGGTGCTCCCAAGACACCCCTGATATGCTGCAGGAAAATCACCCCACAGCTTGGTTGGAAGATGGAGCTGAACATGGGCAGAAATGGCTCCACAACACTTTGATGTAGCATTGCACTGGAAGAACAGCCAGCTGCAGAAGTGTGGTGCACTGTGTAGCCTCCTGTGACACAAAACCAACATCAAAGCCTTTTTAGTGCTGGGGAGACTTTTAGTGAGGATAGAAAACAAGAAGAATACCTTAGGAATGCATCTAGGGAGACATACAGTTCCCTGTAACTTTACTACTTTCTTCCTCTTCCAGCCCTGTCTGTAGCAAAACTTATGTGCTAACATGAATGCATGAAATGGCCTGTGCGCATGTACAACTCTATTTTCCTGTAAAGTATAAATTTTGGATTATATTTTGCAGTAATAATTACTTTGCAAACCACTTCACAGTGAGGATGAATCGTGTTGCAGAAACTGCACAAACTTATATGATTAGTACAATTTAAACTAGCAAGGTTGAAATATATATATACACACTGCACAAACTTACATGCACATACTTCCCCCTGAGCATGCAAATGATATTAGTATACACTATTCAAACAAATTGTGCATACATATTTCTGCTTACAGAACTGAGTTACACAAACTGTAGCAGTCAGCACAGTAAAGATCTTAAACTGTTTTGGGGTCTTGTAATTCAAGTATTAGACAGCAAAATACTTTACAAAAATTAGGAATCCTCAGGAATGGGAATAAGTAAAATTGCAATTCAACTTAAACATTTAGTATTACCTTGAGACTTTAAATAAGATAAAGTTGCATTATCATCTTCTATCACTACCTTTTTTTTTCTTTTCTTTTTTTTTTTTAACATGATGGGCTTTCAAAGCTCTCCTTGCTGGTATTACTTTGGCAATAAATGAAAGAGCAGAGACATTTCTTTGATGCTTCCTATCTTGACCTCCCCACTATAGTGAAGGTGTTCAGTTAATGATGGAACTGAAGGCTTCACTGAGCTAGAATGAGAATAACCCATTTCACCTTATAAAAAACTTAGGTTAATTACTTGGCCCTGTCTGATTTTCTCATTTTCTAGAACTCACTTCCTAGACAGAAAACAGGTGATCTGCCAATCCCCTCTTTGTTTCAGTATCTATAACCCAGCATCATACAACCTGGAGTTTTACACACTTTAAACTAAATCTAAGATTTTATGAACGTATCAAAAATTGCTAGAAAAATAATTTCTTGCACTTTCAGTCAAAACTCATGTGAACAAGTCTAATGTATTCGGACATAACTCTCCTCTCCAAAACTAAAAAAAAAAAAAATAAATTTAAATTCCACACTGAAATGACACTTTTTCCTAAGTGAAACAGACTAATGAGACAGCTTTAACTATACAGAAAAAAAAACAAATTATGAATAATTTATATGAAATAGATTTGAAAGAGTCTTGAGAACACATGTTGCTATGAGAAACAAGATGCACGAAATATTCCGAGGAAAGAATAAAGGATTGTATACAATCTATTCAAACAGTAACACAGATATTTAACAAATATTTTATGTTGATGTCCTCTTATAGTAATTTTATCTACAGAAAATAATTTTTTGCAAATTTCACTGATAGCAAATGCAGATCTCTAACACCTAGAAAACATAAATATAATTTTAGCTATAAAGATAAGTAAAACATTACAATATAATATGATCAACAAAAACAATAACAGTTTTTGTTATAACAATAACAATAGTAATAACGACAATAATAAAAACTTATTGTCTTACTAATGCCAGCATTTTTTTTAATGCCACCTTTATTTTTTTTCTCCGATATTTATTTTCATGTCTACAAATGCAAAGTAATATTAGTACAATATGTGTTTTTGGTCAGAAAAAGTGAAATGAAAATTCTTTAAGTGAGGACTGCCATTTTAAGCCCCTGACAAGGAAAGCCTAACTGAAATCACTGCTCAAAAAAGAAAAAACTTGACCACATCTGCCCTGCTCTTAAATAATTAAATGATGCTGATATGCACTGGGGAAGGAACTGAGCACTGGGGGAGACTTACCCAAAAGCTTTGGGCCTACATCTACCCTGCTCTAATTGTTTCTGTACGCATAGGGAAGAAACACAAATGAACTCTTAACAACTTTACATTCGTGGTGACAACATAGAAGGTGATGGTAACCAAGGTTACACTGCTAATTGGCTTTAAATAGAAGGAAAATCAACAAGATTGGCCTGGGGTGGCATGGCTTCTGAGGCCACTGACAGCTTAGGTTGATCCTGTAAATTACAAAGCAATAAATAGTTAAAACAATTGCCCTGTGGGGCAGCATGCAGCATTGTGCAGAAGGATGTGGAACATGTGCATTACAAGGAACAGTTTCCATAACTTTAACATAAACAGATATTAAGGGACATCATATAATTCATTATACTGGGTGAATAATTCTGCACTTTTTAAAATTACATTTCTCTGTTAAATCTCTCCCACAGTTTCATTCACAGATACACATTGTTTGGTTACTATTAAAGTCACTACTAGATTTCTAATAGCACTGTCTATAGAAAATTTTGTAGGAATAATATTGTGGATTTCCTAGCTGGTTCTGCAGCCTGATTAATAAAATCTACTTAATAGGTATACAAATAAGAAAATAATTCAGATGAAACCAACTCCATATTCTCAGATAACTCTTTTCTTACATCTAGTTTTTGAGTACTAAATTACACAGTTTTTCTATAACAAATTAAAATTAAATTTTAATTACATTTTTAAACATCCCCTCACTCCCTGTCAGATTAAAAATTCAAGGCTTACACTACTAAGGGAAACCTAGATGGACCCTATTTCATAGAATTTTCACCAAGGAATTACATTACCTTGAGGGAAATCAGGCAGCCAAAGACCTCAAACTCAGATAAGGAGATCTTTCTTGTTCTGAAATTAAATTTGGGGGTTTATATAAAGATCATAGATTTAAGGAATCGTTTGGGTTCGATGGGACCTTTAAAGATCATCTAGTGATACATCATACCTACACTATTCAGAACTTTCACATAGTTAGCATAACTTACAGTTAAACCCCAGCTTCTCAGTTTATCATCACTGGAGGAAAACCTGTACTGGTTTTGGCCGGAATGAAGTTAAATTTCATCATAGTAGCTAGGGCTATGTTTTGGATTTTTGCTGGAAAGAGTGTTGATAACACAGGATGATTTCAGTTATTGCTAAGCAAGGCTTACAACAAGGCCTTTTCTGCTCCTCATCCCATCCCACCAGCAAGGAAGCTGGGAGGGAACACAGCCAGGACAGCTGAACCCCACTGACCAAAGGGATAAATCCTACCCTATGGTGTCATGATCAGTATATAAAGCTAAAAGAAGAAGGAGGAGGAAGCAGAAACATTCAGAGTGGTGTTTGCCTTCCCAAGTAACCATTTTGCATGATGGAGCCTGGTTTTCCTGGAGATGGCTGAACACCTGCCTGGCCATGGGCAGCAGTGAATAAATTCCTCATTTTGCTTGCATTTGTGGCTTTTGCCTTGCCTATTAAACTGTCTTTATCTTAACCCATGATTTTTCTCACTTTTCTGCTCTGCTTCTCTTCCCCATTCCACAGAGGGTGAGTGAGAAAGTGGGGAGGGAAATGGTGTAACTGATTTGATCAAACTCTTTAAATATTTTAGTGAGCCAATTTCTTCTGTATTTTTCCTGTGCTGCTGTTCAGTATTCCATTTACCCATGTAATGAAAAAAACTATTTGTTAATGATCATAATCTGCTTCCTACTCCACAAGCTTCCTTCCTTCTTCCACTAAGAGAGAAAAATATTTATTTCCATCAATTGGACTGGGAAGCCTGCCATGTGAAAAAAGGCTGAAAGAACTGGGTTTGTTCAGCCTTGAGAAAGGCAAGCTTAGGGAAGACCTTATCATTATGTTCCAATATTTCAAGGGTGGCTACAAAGAGGTGGCTACTCCCTTTTGACAAGGAGTCACAAGGAAAAGGTAAGAGGTAATGGGTACAAGCTACTCTTGGGGCCACTCAGATGAGATTCAAAAGGAAAATGTTTTGTAAGGAGAACAATGAGCCTTTGAAACAATCTCTGGAAACTTTAAAGATTTGTGTGGACAGAGTGCTGGGCCATCTTGTCTAGACTGTGATTATGCCAAGAAAGGACCAGATGATCCTTGAGATTCCTTCCAACCTATTCTATGATTTAATGAAAAATTAATGAGACTTCTTTGTAATTTTCTTTGCATTTACCTTTGGAAAAGTGGGATTGTGAAATACCCATTTTAGGGATTATTTTTAAATGGAGAGTCTTTTAAAAAACCTTAGTTGAATCAGGTCCACAGAGGAGCTGTGAGAAATGAAAGGTTAATTCAGAAAGAAGGGACTTGAACAGCTCATCAGAAGTGGATTTGTACCCTTAGAACAAATAATTTATTATATATTTTACTTTCTGCTGTTTCATTATATTTGCTTTTCCAGTGCTAAATTCTGTATCTTCACTCAAAACCTAATGGAAAATTTTTCAATACTGAAAGGCAAAGACTACTAATCAAAATCAAAATTGATTTGAAACAAGCTTTCAGATTAAAAATATTCACAAGTAAAATAAGGAATTTCAGTCAACAGCCTGCAAGTTGCAAAGACATTGAAAGTAAAAGTTTATACTGAATATCATTTACTTGAGAAGTGAGGGAAAGTAAAAGCAACGGTTAAAGGAGTAGGAAGTAAAGAAAATGAAAAGGAAAGCTTGGCAGGCATCAAGAGATATTACTGTTTTATTTCCTGTTGAGAAGATTACAATTCTATAGACATTAAGGGACACACAATATCTTCCTCAGCTGTTTATATCTCTGGTTTTCTTACACACTTCATCAACTAAGCAGCAGTCTATATAGCTTCACGCAAACTTATTTTTGAACAAGTTTTAGTATTAATAAGGTTAAAAGATACTAACCTTATGGATTCAACAATCCTGTACTATATTGCCAGTTCATCATTTCTAAATCCCATCTGATATACTGAAATGCTTATCTCTGGAATATCAAACCAAATTAAATGTGGACTAGCAGTCAAGCAGAAATCAAAATATGCAAATTTCCACATATCTCAATTCCTTAATGATACCTCATATTACTAGTAATACCTAAATAGTAAAAGTAATTAAATGTGAAACTAAAATTGTAATAGTAATTAAATGTGGGTATAATGTACATGAAATTTCTCTTTTCATAGAATTACTGCTTTTTAATTTCCCAGAATCACAGAATATGCCAAGTTGGAAGGGATCCACAAGAACCATCAAGTCCAACTCTTAGCCCAGCACAGGACCATCCCCAAGAGTCACACCATGTGCCTGAGAGCACTGTCCAAACACTTCTTGAACTCTGTCAGGCTCGGTGCTGTGACCACTTCCCTGGGGAGCCTGTGCCAGTGCCCAACCACCCTCTAGGTGAAGAACCTTTTTCTAATATGCAACCTGAACCTCCACTGACACAACTTCAGACCATTTCCTTGGGTCCTGTCACTGATCACCATAGAGAAGAGATCAGTGCCTGCCCTCTTCTTCCCCTCAGTAAGAGGGCTCCTCATACAGCTTCCCCTCAAGGCCCTTCACCATCTTTGTTGCCCTCCTCTGGACACTTTCTAAAAGCTGAATATTTTTCTTATATTGTGGTGCCCCAAAACTGCACAATATTCAAGGTGAGGTCACACCAGTGCAGAGCAGAGCAGGACAAACACCTCCCTCAACCAGCTGGTGATACTTTGCCTGATGCCCCCCCCGGACACAGTTGGCCCTCCTGGCTGCCAGGGCACTGCTGACTCATATTGAACTTCCCATTGACCAGGACCCACAGGTCCCTTTCCATAGCACTGCTTTCCAACATCTTATTTTCCAGTCTGTAGGTACATCCAGGCCTGCCCCAGCCCAGGTGCGGAATTTGGCACTTCCTCTTCTTGAACTTTATATGATTGGTGATTGCCCAGTCCTCTAATTTGTTCAGATCACTCTGCAGGGCCTCCCTGTCTTCAAGGGAGTCAACACCTCCCAGTTTTGTGTCATCTGCAAACTATCCCTTCCAGTCCTGTGTCATTGATGAAGATGTTCAAGAGGACAGGGCCCAAGATGGAGCCCTGTGGAAGTCCACTAGTGACAAGATACTAGTCTGATGTCACCCCATTCACTATTACCCTCTGTGCTTGACCTGTGAGCCAATTGCTCACCCACCACATGATGTGTTTATCCAGTTGTGTGCTGGACAGTTTGTCCAGAAGGATCCTGTGAGAGACAGTATCAAAAGCTTTACTGAAATCCAAAAAGATTACAGCAACTGGCTTCCCTTGATCAGCTAGGTGGGTTACCTTGTCATAAAAGGGAATCAGGTTGGATAAGCAGGACTTTTCCCTCATGAAGGCCATGTTGGCTGTGACCAATGACTGTGTTGTCTTTCAGGTGAACCCTTCTCTTAAAGTATTCTAGATTAAGGTGAGCCATACTAACAATCTAGGATATACAGTAAACTACAAAATCTTCCACTTTTAATGCTACCTTTTTGTGTTCTCTTCTGTAGCAGAAACTTACATTCTACATAATTCACCATTGAACGCAATAATTTTGCCACATTAAGTATGGGCTTTTTTTCACCAAAACTTCAACAACTTTCAAGCAGACCACTGTCTCTTTATTTATAATTCTTTGGAATAGCACACTTCATCAGTGGTTAGGAATAATTATTCACCTTTCGGCTTAAATGTCATCCTGGCCATGTTTCAACAATTGGAACTTCCTGATCACTCATGCTTCTTAGGATAGAAAAATATAGTGCCTATTTTACACTTTCTAATCAAATTGGAGCAGGCATATTTAACTGAATATGTTTCAAATAATCAGTCTTGCTTTAGTATGAAAAAGTCAGTTGAATTAAAACAAGTAGACAAGTAAACAATTTTTTTCTCTTAGATGCACGGCAGTTTGAAGCCTTTACATACAAGTATCAGTTCTTACTCACCTGCGGAGGTCTACTGACGCAAGTGGTTTTATTTCAATGAGCAAAAACTGCAGGGTTAAAATTCTTATCAATGAGTAACTTTACTGAATTTCATATGATTCACATTAACTCCACTATGTAAACTGTCAACTTTACATTGCCTGAACATCTACTATCACTAGCTCTGCATGCTATCTCAACCATCACTTGCAACACCATGTTTAAGATACGAAAATAATTTTAAAATCCAGTCATCTAACACAAGTTTAGACATAGTATACTTTGTTCCTGTTACAGCCAGGAACAAAGAGCAAATGAGGTACCTTTAGATA
Organism: Lepidothrix coronata; assembly: GCF_001604755.1. NCBI lineage: Eukaryota > Metazoa > Chordata > Aves > Passeriformes > Pipridae > Lepidothrix > Lepidothrix coronata. Next base: position 7,872,201 of record NW_016690193.1, read on the forward strand.
TTGTCCATCTGTATTCATCAGGGACCAAATGCCATAGCACTGATTAAAATCACAAAGAATGTAAGTAATCCATATTAGGTCATCTCCTGCTTAAAGACTTTACCATTCACAAAACACCAATATTGATTTATAGACGACATGCAAGTCAGAATGGACCATGCATAACAAAAAAGGTGAAAAAAAAGCAAATGGAAAGAGTAAATATCAAAGGGTTTCACACACTGAGGCAATGCAAGCAATGGCAAACAGGACAATTTTTAAAATAAATTAAATGTAACACCTCTGAAGTTCATCTGAGCATGCCACCATCATGAAATGCAACTTTTCACTCACCAAAGAAGAGTTATGTGAAGCATCACCTGAGACCTCGGGTGTTCTTGTGCTGTTTGGAAGTCTGTGAGGGTTACGAGCTATCGCTTGGCACCAGCCCAACATTTTCTCCTTCCACTTATCCCTTCTCAATTTCTGAAATTCTGAAAATAATTTAGATTCCCTGAAACATTGACACTTTGAAATCATTGTGTGCATGTCTCTGGATGCATGCCTTTAACAACAACTTTTTAAGTTATATCTCAACAAGTTAATAAACATATTTTTAAAATAACATCTGAAGAGTGATACCCTGCAGGTTAGAAAAGAGCTATGCACTTGCAGCACACTTTACATGCATTAATACCATTTCAGTGTCAGCAAATGCAGCGCCTTCTTTCCCTGTTAAATCAAGTTATCACTTTAATTTAAAAAGTGTTATTTTAGAGGGATTTTATTACAAAATAACTGTGAGACTAGCACCATCCTGAAAAACATACAGCATTTGGACACAAAACCCCACATTCCCTGAAATAACTAGAAACAGCCCTAAAGCAGTAGCAAATATTTAGCGCGAATCAACACTGTAAGAACATACAAAAGTGTATTTAAGTCCAGACACACTAGAATACCTGGCTCATCTTGAAGTGTTTCATTAGGATGCGTTGTAAATAGCAAAAAGTAATGTACACACAACAGCAGTAAATGCTATGTGCCAACTGTAAATTGCATGCAAACTTATTTTTTAGTTTGTAACAATAAAAAAATACCTTCTAAATAACACTAACACATTCAGGAAATGCAGCACTACTAAAGTGTGGGTTTAGAGTGTAAGAAGCCTTCATAAACATGTTTAAAAGTTCACAATCTAATTTTTCCCACTTGAAATTGGTAATGGAGGTATTCAGTGCAAAACTTTGCTAATTAATTAAAAAGAATAACTTTGGGCTATTTTATTCTCCACCATGTCTGAAGCAATTTCTAATCTGGTTGTTTATAAAGCTTTTAATTTAAAACTTGTTACTCTGTACCATCATAAGATATAATAAACAAAAAGATTAACCTACCAGATCGAGTGTCTAGTATTCCAAACAGGGTTAGCATTAGGCTGAATAAAACTGGAACATACATACAATAATGCTAAAGACCTTACATGGCACAGAAGCATCTATGTAATGTCACTGAATATTATGCACGTGTAAAGTAGGTTTATTTTTTCTGCAATACATCTCCATGCAGTACACAAAATATGCTTGAGTCTGACAAACTACAGCCCCCTCTTGAATAACAACAGATCTACCATTTCCACACTTGACCATTAATATATAATTTTTGAAGTAGGAAATGCACCAAGCTGTATTCCCCACAGAACCTCATGGAACTGTTAGGAATAACTGGAAATTAGCTTTAGCTTCATTGTACCGGAGGTGGTTAGGTAAGTGAGTCTACAGATGAACTCATAATTTTTCAGTCTCTTGAAATCTTAACATGAGATAAAAAAAGTCATGCTAGGAAAGCAATAGTAACATGAAGACTGCCACACAGCCTGTTGACTGCAGAGTCAAAGCCATTTTTCCATTATAAAATACTTCAGTGTCAACTTAAAAGAACTCAGTCCTCCAGAGCACAAACACAATGCAGGAAAGGCTTCACAATGAAAAATCCAACTAAAGCACCGACTAAACTCATTGTCACCAACTTAGCAGCAGTTAAAATTTCCACTGGATTAGAGCATCCATCATCTTGCAAGCCCTACAAGACTCTTTATTTTCCTTAGTTCTATAAATGCAACTAGACCATTACATACCAAACTTGATGTTTATGAGAGTAAAGAAAGTACCAGTTTGTGCATTTAAATAACCTGTAACCAGATACAAAAAATAAATCCATGTTTTAACTGTTTCTCATTGTATATCCAACATATCATGAAGTACATACAGGTGAAACTGGAGAAAAAGTATCAGGAAAATCATATGCATTCATATGTCCTCCTCTGCAACTTGGAAACATAAGCAATTAATACGGGACAACCAATCAGAATTTTCAGGGTTTTTTGAGCTTCTATGGAAAATCCTAGATAATTTCTGTATCATGTGCTCAAATACTTTTTAACAACTAAGCAAGACTGAAAAACAATGGAGTCTGACTTCTAATAACGTTGGGTTGAGAAAAAAAATCCTTAAAGAATTAAAACCAGAACAAAACCAGAAAATGCATATTTGGATTAAACTTAATAATTTAAGTCTCCTCCAGAAGAATACTAAATAAAGGTTACAGCCAGAGGAATGTATGTATAAGTTTTTGGGTCTTTATTTCTGAAAAGATCACAGACTTCACTGTTCCTCTGAATGCACACTATGTATAAGGTGGCTACACATTCAACTGGTGCATCTCACTACCTCGGAGTCCTATTTACTGCTTTGGTACTTTCCCAAAGAAAGAACAGGAACCTGGGATAAAAAAACAAAGACTTCTAAGGAAGTCTTCACTTTGTTTCAATCTTTATTTAAAAAATACTTCTTTCTAGAACAATGTTCAGATTGTAAACTTCCATTGTCCCAAGTTTGGACAAGCTTTCTACCACTAAAAAAATCCCCAAACCCCAACCCTTAAATGGTCACTCACATACATCCTTCCCCAGAATGCACATAAACATGCTTTTGCAAAGAGAGTAAAAGTAATCTAGTAAACTTAAGTGATTTAAAAGACACTATGTGAATAAACCTTATGCTTCCCAAGTTCCCAGAGCTCTAAGGTGAGTTTGAAAGTCTGCTACACCTACTGATGAGCAGCAGCTCACATGAGTAATTAGCTGAAGCTTCTTTTTGAACCATCACACTCTTGATCACTGACTAAGAGGTAAAGTTTCAGGTCTTCACTGAAGACCCTTTCTAATATTCTATTAGTTCTGATGAATTATTATCTTATTATTATAGGCTTATATTTTAATATAGCTTTAAGTATGAGGCTACTTTCTTTGTTTCTGATTGTCTATCAAATTTTCAAGTAAATATTTAGCAGAAATGAACCTATATTGCTGCATTTTTAAGTGCACAGTGAATTCTTCCAGCAAAGTATTTAGTGTAGAGAAGTAATGCATACTCCATGATTGTAGAGTCATGGAGAACTCACACCTGGGATGGATATAAGCCAATTCAACCTGAGAATACAACTCTTCACATAACATAAAAACATACAACATGTAAAGCAAACTACATAGTTTGAGTTTGATAACAGATGAAGTGAAATAATAGTTTAGTCTAGGGAATATTCTACAAAATGACTGCACAGCTGCATACTACTTAGAACTGATGAAGAACCATAAACCCCAGGCAACAGCTGTGGTTCAATATGACAAAGCTAACTACTTGAAGTCATTAAGTTATGAGTTTCTATACAGTTGACACAGGTATACATAATTTTAGCAATCTTCAGCAGATCCTCTGTAATGTCAGCTGGCAAGGTCTGGACTCTCAAAGCCTTTAAAAAACATGTTTGTTTAGAGCTCCACAGTCTGCTTGAGCCACAGATGTAGTGGAGTGGGTGCCCAAGACCAGTGTGTGCCATCTACCTCAAGCAACAGCCCCCCAAAGATCTGCAAGAAGACCATTCCAAAAAGTGACACAACCATCACCCCTCAGTAAGTGATCAGTCAATCCTTTCTACACTGCCTGTAGCTGTGAAGACAAGGAATCGTCCAATTATAGTTACAGTCCTATTCTGTTCCTCTTGGTGTGCAGAACCTTTTGGAACATTAGCAATTCTTTTTTTGGCCCGAGCAATCAAAATGATGACTACCATTGCAGAGATCATAACTGAAAGGAGGACTTTGCACTTGCTCATACACCTGAAGAACCACCATCACAAATAAACTGCCTGAAAACAATCTACTTGAAGAGTAAACCCAATTATGCACAACTAAATGCCTTTCTGTAGCTGCAAAGACAAAAGAGAGTTGTCATTTAATTTAGCCATGGAGCTCCTTAAAAACATCATCACAGTATCAGCAGCCCTCTCTAAAGCACTAGATATTTTATTATAACCAAGTTTTCTAGAGCTTGCTTCAATTGTATATTTAAGCCTGTAAACTGTTAACTATGGCATGTTCTTAAATTATTACCTACATTATCTAATCAATTTTCAGAAACTACAATGTGGCTCTAATGTGCTGTACCACAATTAACCATATCATTATTTCCAACTAAAGACAGCTTTTGTTGTTTTGTTCTTTTGTTACACTGCTAATATGTATTTTAAGTTGTCCTTAGCCCTTCAAGACTTTGATTCTTTTTTGTCACAACTAAGAATCTAAATTTCACTCATTACTTAAAAGAATTCAATAATTGAAAATAAATCAATTTAAAATGACTGGTACAAAAATTATTTCAGCTAACATTGCTTTGTCTAACCACTTCACAGCTACTATATCCAAAACACAACAAGAATCTTTAAAAGATTTCAAAGAAAATAGTTTTTTGGGTTATTAAAGATTTAAAAAATTGGGTATGTTTGTCCTCATAGTCACACTTTATTTTCTTTTCCTACAAGGAAAAGTATCTCTACTGTAAAGCAGAAGATTTTAAATCACTCAAAGCTCTTTAGAAAAACCACAATAGGGGTTTTTCACCCATGGTAAATTTTTAGCATTTTAATTCTACCATTCTACCATAAAGACTTCCAGAAGAAAATGCTGAAAATTGTATATTTATGGCTACTGATTTAATGTTTAAAAAAAAATCTTTATACATGTAGATACTCACAAATCTGTATTTGCCTATGCAGAGCTTAATTCTACTTTTTCTTTTTTAACTATTTTTATAAGCAACATCCATACCATCCTCAAATATGACTTTGTTTTCTAAAAGCTTCTTGCTGTTAATTTCACAGCTACTCTTCTTGGAAATGCTTTTCTTATTCAAGGTTAAACACCTCCATTGAATTGTCCTCAGACTTTCAAAAAGCAAGGCAAAAGTATGTGCTCCTGGCACGCTCCTGATACAGGTGAGTGATGAAAGGGTGCCTAAACCTTCCCTCAGGACCTCTCCATGTAAATTCCAGATGCATCAGACTCCCAAGTAGAAAGGAGAAAAGCCTTGAAACAAACACAGAGTTGAGAACAAGAACAAAGTACATGTTTTTGCTTTGTGAGTTTGCATATATTTAACCACACATGATTGCCAAGCAGCTTAAATCAAAGCTTCAATCAACAATAAGACACGACTGGTAAATGCACCTGATAAACCATACTCAGCCCTTGGCAGATGAAAACCCTTCAAGGAAGATACAGAAATAGAAGAAAATTTTAACATGCAAAAAATCCACAATAAGCTGAAGTATTAACTAACTCATGAAGTTATGCATGCAGTTATACAAATGTACTTAAGAAGCTACAGTAACTCTTTAATGGACTTTGTTCTGCTTATGTAAAATTAAAAGCCTATTTCACAAAAAAGCCTATTTCCTCATTCTTACGTGGTTTATTTACAGAAGAAGAAGTTTATGTTTATGGTGTAAGATAAAATTCACTTTGAATCAGGTAGAGCTCACTATTGAAATAAAATAGGAAGACAAAGACAGAAAGAGCTATTTTTTTATACCCTATAAAAGTTAGATGTCTGAAAGACATAATTCAACCATTAAACATCCCTGTATTAAAGGGTGGATAGTTAATACTGAATTTAAATTAGTTTTTAAGAAGAAAGAGAAAATCAGATTTCATTGAAATACCAGAAGTACACACACTAAAGTGTGCTAAGAGCATGTTTGGTCCAACAGAAGTATTTCCCCTTTTTCAGAGAAGCATTTTTAACAGAAGTTCTTCTGTCAAATACAAGGATCTGGGCAGTCACAAACCACGTTCCAGTGACAACCCTAAACATAGAAAGCTCATGCTAGTGAGCAGTTCGGATACTGCTCCTATGATAGGTCAGTCATACAGAACCCACACCAGACACTGGCCATCACCACCACAAAGAAAGGCTTATTCTGTTATTTAGATATTACTGCTCTTTGTAACACAATCTGTGACAACTTCATTGCATGACACTGCTACTTTATCTTTGCCAGTCTCTTAAATTTTTTTTACCTCATTTCAGATAGCTTTCAGAATCTCTTTTAGAGTGAGTAACAATACCTGTCATTACCATTAGTCATTTGCCCTCATATTTCATTAGATAATTATATAAAACATCATTGGTTTAATTGGTTTCTGGCTGCACGTAGCTTATGCTTATTTTTAATAAACAGTGTTTGCAAGAAATGCACTCCTGATTAGGGTGACCTAATTGTGGCCTTTCAGTACCTGAAGAGAGCCTACAAGAAAGATGAAGAGGGACTTTTTACAAGGACATAGGGGGACAAGGGAAAGTGGCTTCAAACTGAAGGAGAATAGGTTTAAATCAGCGATTAGAAAGAAACTCTTTACTGTGAGGGTGGTGAGGCACTGGAATAGGTTGCCCAGAGAAACTGTGGACGCCCATCCCTGGAGGTGTTCAGTGTTAGGTTGGATGGAGTGCTGACCAATCCAGTCTAGTGGAAGGTGTTCCTGCACATGGCATCAGGTTTGGAACTAGATGATCTTTAAGGTCCCTTCCAACCCAAATCATTCTATGATGAGTGAGAATTACGGTCATATCCAGCAACACAAACCTGTAGGTATCCTGTGACTGATGAATATCATTAAATAGTTGACTTGAATGCTAGTTGACATAAAATTCAGAATCACCTCTGGAAACAAAGGTGCAGTTATTTTCTTGTTAACAACTACAGACTTGAAATTAGTCAGAAGGTGAAATTTTATATTCTGTTGGAAGGTACTTGTTAGAACATTTATTAAAGTTAAGTTGTATGTATTATAATAAAGAAAATTCTGCTAAATAGTTTGAAGAAGGCTTATGTTGTCATCAAGGATTAACAGGGTATACCATCTAATAAGTTGATAAAAAAATCCAAATGATGATTAATGAAAATTTGTGACAGATGTACTGAAGGCAGAAAATTTTGTTTCCTTTTCAACAAAGATTAAATAAGTCCATTCAATAGTTGTTAACCACTAAACTAACTAAAATATACTGTTGCAATTAACTCTTTTTCATAGCCCCCTCCTTCTGGTATAAATTGTGAAGATCATGACTTAAGATCTGACCTCTGCTAGCAGAAAACCATGACAGATGGTCTATTCAGGGTTTTTCAGGATAAACGGATTTAAGTTATATATAATTACTGGCCTACTGGCCTAATGCTGCAGTTACTGGTAACAGCTTAAATAGCTAGTCCCTTACATAAGTAAAGACTATGTTAACCTAAAATCTAATCATTATGTGAATAAACATTTGAATAGTATTACTTTGATAAATTTTGACCACAAGGTGCAGAAAACAAACACAAAAGTAGGCCTTAGAAGTGAATGAATAGGTACAAAACTATGACTCAAATAGCTAAAATAATGCTTCATTTAAATGGGGTTCTCATTAGGCAATATAATGGTGGCATAATTATTGTAAGCAATTATTCTTGTTGCTCTGGTTGCTGTCAAAAATAAATTAGGAAATACTTGGAGAAATTGAGCATGGAAAATAAAAGCTGAAGGATTATGTACTCCTAGTTTTTATGTTTGTAGTTAGTGAAATAAAAAGAAAAGTTTTGCTGAATAGATAATAAATCTGGAGAGGTGCAAGTAGATTAGGTGAATATCAGTACAGCACTCTAAACTGAGATTAGTGGGATTCTTAAGAGTGTCTTCCAATAGTTTCAAATTAAGCCTTAAAATTTATTTCAACACCAGGTCATAATGGTTTACTAATTATTCTCCATAGAGAAAATTGTGGTTTGCTTCTTTGTGAGATGAAAACAGATGAATGCAGTACATGCAGTTATAACCACAACTCGCACAGCTCTCAGTGAGCTAAGATTCACACAGATCATATGTCTGTCACAGTTCTAATATGCCACTTTTCACAAACCATTTTTAAAAAAATCAAAGATGTAGTATTTGTTGTGTTTGCTAATTAAAGCATAAAATTAGGCACAGCACCAGTTTCCCTCTTTTATTTTAAAAGTAACACTAAGCAAAATATAGGTATCCACCTCTTGCAAATATTTCCAAAGAAACTCAAAGGAAGATGACATTGGCAAGGATACTGACAAAATATAATGTTATCAAACTGAGATCTTGAGTGTACAGCAGAAAAAACCCACAATGCTTGATGGCACAGCATTGCTCCCTGGCTCCCTTTGGTGACTGAGTGAACACAGAAAGATATATAACTCTGCTGTGGCTGTGACGCAGCACCTCAGGCAGCTGAGTCCCATCCTGTGCCATCCAGGTTTGATCTCTGCCTCCTCTGACTTTGCTATCACCCATACTTCTTTCTTCCAGGCTATACGGAATACCAGTGCTGAAACTGAGACAAGAGCAAGCCGCAGAGCACAGCACAAAGGTGACCGTGGCAGCTGAGACACGTGGTCTGGCAGAGCTGTGTAACACTTGCTAGTGCAGTCCTGTACAAAGGTCCTGCTCCAAAAGCTGCTTAGCTGCTGCACTGAAGAGCAGCTCCATGGCTAAGCCATAAGCCTTGCCCTCACAAGAGCTATTGCACAGTGGTATGAGACCTCCTTAGGCAGTCACATGACACTTCAGATAAGCTCAGTGCAAGTTCTGTAGTGTCATTTAATGAGGTATCTTCACGTACTGTGCCCGTGACCCGCAACACCTGAATACCCCATATTTTCCATTTATTTGCCCTGTCTACAGATGGGGCATAACAGAGACAAGCCTTAGCTTTCCAAACATAACTTATACCATTGATGACAATGCAATTGCAATGCATAGTCCAAAGGCCATCAAAAGAGACTGCAATTTTTCCAGTTTTCTGAAAATTTCTCCCTTTTCATTTATCAACTCTGGCTTCTTCTGCCTTCAGCACTAATCTATGTATCCTTTTTGTTTCAATCACTAAAATATATAGCATTTCTCCAATATAAAATAGTCTCTTGAGCTGCTACATAGGCTATGCCTCTTTAGCTTCCCAGTTCCTTGAAGTTCAAATTTAATTTATTTAGACATTTATACGCTTTGCTATGAGTTCACTGAAGGGGTTTTACAACAGTCAATTTAGATATTTTTATTTCTTTAAGGTTCTATTAAGGTTTGTACTACTTTGACATTTTTAGCTCTCTGTTATATCATTTATTTTCATATATATACATCTCTAATCTTTACTTGTTTGAAGTAAACAAGAAAGCAACCTTCCATTCTAGCAGTAGGTTATTATCTTCAGAAAAATATATTTAAGAAGAAATGTTTGTTCAAAAAGTTAATAAATAAGAATTTCACCAATAAAATTCTGGCAAGATGGTCGAACCAAGGCACTTATAAAATTAAGTAAACACTCAGAAAAGCACATCTACAAAAATCATATAACTTAAACAAATAATTTTGACTACAATATCAGGGGACCTGTCTAAAATTTTGAAATATATGCCATGCGACAAGTCTCAACAAGCTAACTGGAGTAAGTTTCCCAAAGCCATTCCATTCTCTTCCTCAAATGCATGAGTGGATTGAGAACACACTTGCAAGTACTAGCTGAACAGATAAGATTTTATTAAGGACTCTTTCTCTATATATAGCTCCACAGAAAACAATCTTGCCCCAGGAAACACAAAATAATGGAAAACAGATGAATGCAAAAGCACATGTAGGTAGTTGGCCTATATTCAACTTTAACACTTACTTAGAAAGCTAAGCAGAGAAAAACTAACTTTGAAAGTAAAAGCTGTATTTAACCATAGGTCAGCCACCCACAAAACTAAGAAGCATTTCAAGAAGTTCTTGAGGGGAAAAGAAATGTGCTGGTGAAAATAATTACATACAGACTGGTTTGTTGTTGCTACTGAAGTACTTATTTTAAAAGACTCCAAGCACAAAATGAAGAGCACAACCCCTCTCTCAGCTTAGGCAATCTCTGGGCTATAGCGAATCTAGGTCAGACCCCTGATAATTGGGTGGAAGTGGTAGGAATAAGCGAAAGACAAATAGCAAAGTGCAAACAAGACACTCAAACAGTTGGGTCAAACACGCTCATCTGATCTGAAAAATGGGAAAATGAAATGTGCAGAGAGCACACAATAACACAAGGCAGCTTAGGAATCTTCTAGCCCAACATGCAAGTGGTCTCTGGGCACTTTTTAGTTGCTGAACTTCCTTGTTTAAGGACTCAATCCACTGTGCAAATCTTTACAGTCAGGTTAAGCAGCGAAGGACAGTCTGTAAACCTCATGTTCATGCTGAAGCTCATATTCACATTTTGAAGCATCGGGACATCCCCAGACCAACAGTGGAGATGCACCACTATGTTTACAATGACAATCCATTTACCTATGCCAACACAAAGTACTATGACATGGTGTCGTCAGGACAGGGCAGACAGACTACTCTCAGATACAGAACATATTGATTCCCTGAACATATATTTATTTAAGTCTTCATTGACTTGGAACTCAAGTTTGAGTGAAGAATTACCAGTTGTTGTTAATACAGACTAACATTATGCATTTTTTATGACTTATGTTTCCTGCACTGTAATAAAAACTATATTTGCATTAAAAATATAACTCCAGCTAATATCTAAGATCACAACATTGAGTAAAACATAGTTTCTATTTTTGCTTCTTTTTAAAAATTACATTTAAATGTAAGTTCCATCATAAGACAGAAAGAAATGCATCTTTCTATTATCAACTATGCAAAATTTCATCCCAGAAAGTTTTTTTCCCACCAAGTAAAAAGCCTACGAGTGGCAGTGTAGAATGAAGGTGCCAGCTCAAAATCGCTTTTCAGTAGAGCAGTAGCTTTACTACAGAAGGATTTCCAGTTTTACAGAAAGAACCATACAGTCCTTAAATTTACAGGAGTATCAAAGAAGTTTTGGAATAGAAACAATACTGGGAATTAAAATACATTTTGCTTCATGTTAGCTCAGTACAAGTATGAAGAGGCACGTTATCAAAAGTGCGAAAATTATACATTCTTTTTTCACTTGCCACTGAAGTGCTCCCATGTTGCAGTACTATAATGTACATTTTTCACATTCAGAGACTGGTAAATAATAAAAATATACAGAGAAGAAAAAGGTGGACCCTTTAAACAGTATGGGAAGTTACTAATTTGGGTTTTCTTTAGTAGCTACCACAGTCATGTCAGGGGATGCTGTATAAATACATCTGTGTTAAAACAACACTCTATAGACAGCCACTAATCAGTTCAGACAGTTTGTCAGGTCAGCAGGAAGCTATCACAGGCTTATAGTAAAGTAATTAATATATAGGAGTGGGAATTTTGGGTTCCAAAATTTCAATATTTTTTTTCAAGACAAAGAGCTAACAGGAAACAATCAGCAGCAATCCCAGCATAGCATCAATTTAAACTCTGTGTTAAGAGTTTAGACTCACTATTCAGTCTGTCTTTGTACAGAATAATTCGTTTGCCACCTTCATTCATCAAGCTGTAGGTAAATATCTCATATATTATTCTGGAAATGAAGCAGCAGGTCAATCTTCCGATTTGTGTCAATTAGTCAAAACCAAACCAAGACTCCTTGGTAGGTGACAAGCAAGATAGGTAGACTCTTATTCTGTGCCCTACTTATTGCTTGAAGGAAGTCATTGAAGCTGACAAATCAAATAATAAGTTGAGAAAAGCATCAAAATTATAACAGCTTGTTATATGTGCACGGTAACTCCATTAGTTCCAGGGTCACACGCTGCTTTTTCTTGCATTACTTCATAGATGCAGTGGAAAATAATCACTTAGAGAGAAGAAAAAAACCCCAGAACATGAAACCATGTTTATTGTACTTCCCAGGTCCTTCTTCAAAACATGAATTTTTATTTCCTCATAGGTTTCACTGTAACATTAATTAACACATAGAAAACTCTGCATTATGCGTATGTCACTCACCATACAGGTTACAAATTACTTGTGCCTCTGATGCAGTCACAGAGTTAGTGACAGAGACAGCCTGGCTCCAAACACCTACTTTTGCTGATGTATGATATAACCACAGACATATGGGTTAAAGCAGTTTAGGTGTAAAATGGTTATTAACTAAGTCCACATACAAGCTGACTTCTGAAAAGGTGTAGGAGCATTTACCTCCTCAGGAACCACAGCCTGTGAAGGCTTGTTAGCAAAGCCACAGCATGAACATGAGAAGACAGCTGGGGCCACGCTGTGCCTGAGCAAAACATATCTGACACTTGAGGCACCAGAAGATTTTGTGAAAGGATGCACAATCATTCCTATAGAAATCAGGTTGAGTGAAGATGAGGTTACTAGTTCTCTGCAGGTCAAATTCTGTTATGCCCTGGAGACATACTATCTGGGTTTTTATTCCAGTGAGAAACTGATTGCTACTTGTCTGTGTTAACATAAATTAATTTTACAACTTCACAAATATCATTTAGGTGACAGTTTGGAATTAAGCTTCTCTTATTGTTCTGATTCCTGTGAAATATAGGTGCCTACCACTTTCCATTCCTTTATGCCTTTTAAAGACAAAATGCTTCTAATAATCACTTTTCCAGGATTTATGCAATGAGCAACCTTTACCGGGACTGGATGGAGTGAGAATTAGGAAGGAAAATTTCCTCCCCCAAGCATTCTCCCTCTTTCGTTCTTTAACTGGAAAAAATTATATTGACATTTATTCTTTTATGACTTTTTCACTAATGTTAAGCATTCGTTTTAAACTTGTGACATCCATAAACTTTGTGAGGTCTTTCATAGATATGCAGTTTTGTTTTTCATCTCTGCAACACGAGGTATTTTGTAGTACAAGTAGAGAGAATAAAAACTGCCTCATAATAACATTCATATCTTTCCAATCCTACCATAATCAGAGGGTAAAGCAGTCCTATATATAATTTACAGAGTCTAAAGGGGGTCAGTAGACTTGCAGTTTTATGTGCCCAACAGCTTTGTCCTTGCCAGTGTACATGTCACGAAGAAATTTGATCTCAGCTGTCAGGAATCCTCCATTCACCAACAGAAATTTAAAGTTTCATGGCTTTGAAATCCCATTAATCCCTAATTCTAGATGGAAATCTTGGTGCAAAGACTCAACATTATGCACCTTCTTCAGCTTTTTAGTTCCACTAGATCCTTGAATTTTTAACTGGCTTTGTTCCCTCTGAACAGTTTTGCACAGCATGAGGAACATATGGGCTTAATCATTTAAGAAGGATTTCTAAGACTTGGAAAAAAATAGAAATCTCATATTTCAAGATTATGTTTCACCTAATTAAGTAAAACTATATTATTTGTTTCAAGAATTGACTCAGTGAAATCTGTCATTCACTGAATTTCAAGGATCACAAGAGTAGAGCATTTGAGTGATAAACCCGTGGGAATGCAGCTGGTGATTTTACAACAACTTTTGAAGGCTATGAAAAGTGTAAACTTCATCACCTCTACAACATCCTACAATTTATGTCTCACATAGAGGAAAAACATCTGCTTCAGAAATTTAAAAAAAAGAAAGGAGAAAAACCACAATGAAGTTTGTAGAGATATTTCTCAGCTTAGCAGGAGAAACAAAGCCAGTAACAAATCTCAATAGTCTCTAGCTTCAATAACTTTTAAAAGCATCCAATATAGCAGAATTTTTAAGAAATTTCAGTGTTCTGTACTGAAACAAAACAAACCATAAACAGACCCAAACCCCACAAGTTTCCAAAACAATGCGTCCATAGTTTAATTCCTTTTGGTAGGGATCAAATAACATCATATATTATAATCTCCTGAGAGCATAATTTCTCTATAAACAGATTAATATGGTCATATAAATGTAACTCCTCCTGTCATTACACTTGATTTCAGCTCATGTTACGAAAAAAATATTTTCAAACGCTAAATGAAAAAATTACATTTATAATTTTTTGTGAATTGGCATTTCTATTAGTGTTTTAGACATGACTAAGGTCAACTTGATAGTCTCAAGTATTACACGCCTTCCTTACCTCAGACATCAAAAATAGAAATGCTGATTTTAAAAAGTTAATTGGCCTCTTTCCCATAATGTCAATTGTGAGCTCATTGCCTCATTTCAACGACATTTGAAGAACAAAGGACTTTAACAAAATAAAAAATTGCATTCATGCAATTAATTTTAAAGAATTCAAGGAACCTGTATCACACTTTTGAGCAAAGAATTCCATATTCTATCTGCTATAACCACAAGATTCAGCAAGTCCAGTTTGCCTGTTGTATGGTAAACCTCTCTTGATAAAAGAACTGGAAGCAAACATACACTAGAAGGCATAGCACTGACATAACATTTAATTATTAGCAGAAGCATCAGTCTTCTGTGTTGCAACATTGTCTGACAGTCACAGAAAAACCTCTAAGGTCATGAAGTCCAACCAGTAAACCAGCAGTCAAGTCTACCACTAAACCACATCCCCAAGCATCACATACACACATCATTTAAATACCTCCAGGGATGGTGACTCAATCGCTTCTCTGGGCAGTGTGTTCACTGCAGTGCTTGATTAACCTTTCAGTGAAGAAGTTTTTCCTAAATAGCCAATCTAAACCACTCCTGGAGCAACTGGTCCTGTCACTTGTTACTTGGGAGAAGAGATTGACCCTCACCTTGTTACAACTTCTTTCCAGGTAGTTGTAGAGATTAATAACGTCCCTTCTGAGTTTCCTTTTGTCCAGACTAAACAACTCCAAGTACCCTCAGCCATTTCTCCTAAGATTTGTGCTCCAGACCTGTCGCCAGCTCCATCGCCCTTCTCTGGACACATTCCAGCACTACAATGTCTTTCCTGTAGTGAGGGACCCTAAAAAATTGAACACAGTATTTGAGGTGTGCCCTCACCAGTGCTGAATATGATCACTGCCCTGGTCCTGCTGGTCACACTATTGCTGGTACAAAGTCTCTGAAAAATCAAAGATTAGAAATCAACATTCTGTCCAGCTAATCTAAAATATAACACCTCTTGTGTGATATTTCAGACAGTATCTTATTAGCTATTAGCTAAACTACTAATGACTATTAGCTAAAGCTGCAATTTAGAAAGCACCTAATTGTAAATGTTTCACTCTTTAGGGCAGTGTTGGTTATTTGAAATATGGAGCTTTTGATCTAATATCCAATTTCTGCCCATCATTCTCTTGAAATCCTTTAACTCAAGTTTTAAAACCTTAAAGTAATGAAACACAGTATATCGTGGCATATTTTTTGAACAAATTCAAAGTCAATGGAGGAAAGATGAGATTCAGGAGGAAAGCACGTCTTTGCTGAGGACAAACTTAGATTTGAAATAAAGAATAAGTTGAGATCTGGCCTGGAAAATAAATACTTTGCCAAGAAGCCCAGCTGGGAATGAGGAATGGTCAGGAACAGTATATATGGTCAGATCTATTTCCCCCTTGTTGCCTAAGCTGTCTGTGTTCTTCCTTACACTCATGACTATTTCCCCACATACCTCAGGAAGGAAGAAACCCAGTCCTCCACGTGGGCACAGCACAATGACAAAGGGAAAAAAAGATGTAACATTTCTGTTTGGGCACAGTGACAGATGACGGTTTGAAGTAAGAAAAAAAATAACCTAACCAGGGCTTAAATTTTTATACATACTAAAATTTTAAATGCACTGTAGTGCTTCAGTGATTTACAGATGGATAAAATTTATAGCATATTCTGTGTGAATATGTTACCCAACATTTTGTAAGGAATGAAGAAATATGAAACTGAGGAAGGGCTACAAAACTTGACTAGTCCAAAAATGTAGAGGTGTGTGGTTTTTCACTTAGTGTTCAATTTAGTGGATGCCTTCCATGGTGTTTTTCTGTCACTCTCCATACAGCATTTATTTCATACTTTCTCAGCAATAGATGAAGATAGCTGAAAATAGGATCTGTAACTCACTCCACAACTTGCAATCTGGTTTCAAATTTGGCACGCTGACAGCAGCAAGCCAATCCCATAGTGAAAGTGACTTTTTAAAAAACTCATACTTCTCCCCCTTGAGATACTTCACTACAAAAGCATTCAAATGGAAAAGTTGCTCAGTTAAGTATCACAAAGTAAACTAAGTAGTACAAAGTATATACTGCAATTTGTTTCTGATTAGTGGCAATAAAAATGGTGCTGCGGGTTCAGCATTTCTTCTTCAGTGTTTGCTATGAAATGTTAAATACTACATAAATTTTCCAAATGCAGATGTTGACAAATCAGCTTAGGCTTTGAAAAGAAACTCCTGTCTTTTCATGTTTATCCAAAAAATCCCAGCACATTGCAGAATGCTCTCTCTTCGTACCTTTGCAATTACACTGTTTTCCCCACAAATAAAAGTGTTTGGAATTTAATAAAAAAAATATTAATTGCACACTAAGATCAGAATCCAGTCTATTTTTTTGCACCATCTTCTGTTTTTACTGTGCAATTAAAAGTAATTAGACATGAATAAAAATTAAGTAACTTGGGTTTAAGTGCAAAACTCAGCACATAAGCTTATAGTCCAATTAAACACAAAATTTGGGGCTGAAATGAGAGCTTTGTGAATCAACAATAAATTACTGTGTGATAGATGATTGCATCACAGGTAAGGGCAGAGGCAAGTACAGACTGGAAACTATATTAATGCAGTCATCCCTATATATGTAGGTAAGCTCTAGAGTTGGACTTGTGGATTTCTAAAACTGCTGCTATCAATACTGACCTCGTAGTAAAAGGTAAGCAATTGGCTGAAAGACACAGCAAGTACATTAAACTGCTTTAACTATTTAGAGTAATATTTCCACTTAATTCCCAAGGTTGTTTTGTATGTTCTATATTTAAGATAGGATAATTCTAGGTTGCTTTCACACACTGATGAATATCAATGGTGGGGAATTAAAGACAACAAAAAAATAAAGATAACAACATTATCATCATCATGACTGCTATACAGCTTATTCATTTAAACAAAAAGCAAAACCTATGGCTACAAATAAATTCTTCAAAAACACAAGTTTGTTATTCAAAAAGTTTTTGGATCATATTAGCTTCTCACATATCTTCCTCCTCTTCTAAAAACGTAGTCCGCCAGAAATCTTGTGAGAATTGGAATTGTTCAGCCTGGAAAAGAGAACGCTTCGGGGTGATCTAACTGTGGCCTTGTAGTATCTGAAGGGGGCCTACAAAAACGCTCTGAGAGCTTCAAACACACACACACAGAGTATTGTATTCTGAAGCAAAAAATGCAGTAGCTCCTAATACAGAAAACATCTGGGACACTAACATCTGGACAGCTATTTTGAAAAAAAAAAAAAAAGGTTTTTTTTCAAAGACACAACTTGGAATTAAATGCAAAATCCAGGGTTTTGTCAAACAAAAGGACCCGCAGGCCTTATACTGAAATTAGACAAACTGAAAAAATATGCAATTCCATCTGAGGATTATTTTTATTGACTCATGTAATCTAACTCTTTTACAATTCTGTATATCTAAAGAGGACAGCCCTTCTCAGCAAAGTTAGCAACATGATGCAATTCTCCTATATTTTCTAGTACTACCAACAGGTATTGCCATCAATAGTATATGTGTATACTATGACCTATCAGAGAAGTTCAGAAGGCAAGATGGTTTTAAAAGTTCAGTGCAACCCTGCAAGAACTTGCCTGCTTAAATAAGCATATGCAATCCATTACAGATGCAAAGCTCAAGATTATCATGGTAAAATCAAGAACTTGGATTTCAGCACTTCTCCCCAGAAGGATTCATGAAGTTGTAAATGCAGAAGTTGTAAAGGCATTAATATTTATGATTTACCCTCTGCCAATCCAGACTGCTCGAAATAACTTTAGCTCACACAGAGCTCAGTGGGGGAGGAAACCATCTTTAAGCTGGGTGAGTACATACTGGAAGAACCCATCATAGAAGACTGTGTGTACAAGAACTGCTTTTCAAACAGGCACTCTAAGGTGGTGTGGAATTAGTGAAATGTGCTAACAACAAAATGTAGCAAATCTGGATGTTTGGTTTTGGTTTGGTTTGGGTTTTTTTCTGTTGTTGTGGTCTTTGCTGTTGCTGCTTTTTAAACCAAAATAGATTTTATTAGTCCTCCCACATCAGACCAACACAATTCACCCTAACAGCCTCTTTATCACAGCCATTGGCCATATCAGAAAGCATAAAGTATAATATCAGGAAATATGTAATCTAAACATTTCTAAACCTGAATGCCATTTTTTTTAATTTCAGTGTTGGATAGTGGTTTTTTAACTTTATACAAGAAATTTTATTAATGACTCAGAGATGAAAAAAAAAAACAAAATCCAAGCAAAAAAGAAGTAAAAAAAAAAAAACAACCAGAAACAGAAGCTTCTGAATAGGTTAAATCCTAGCAAGAAAGTTGAAACAAAAGGAGACAGCACTTGCAAGTCCTCATGTTTGTCAAATGACTAAAACTGACAGTGATGAAACAAATTCTACTGAGCCACTGAAAGACATTTCAAGAAGTTCACACATTTTTGACAGTGTTGCACTGTCGGGGGCATGCCAAGTACATGGAGAAAATTACTTCCTTTTTAAAATACACCTAGTAAAGTTACTGTATTCATAGGATTTAATGAGGGGTTTTTGAATCTTAAAACCTACTCTGCTCTTTAACTAATAATGTTTACATAGTAACATCATACAGAAATTTTACAATTAGCATGGAATTTTACACATTCAATACCTCTCCCAGGTGTAAAAGATTTTGCAGAGAAGCTCATTTTTCTTCACTACAGAAAAAGACCCAAAACTTGTAAAGTCAGGATTTTTCTCCTCCTACTGTTTATTTCTACCATCAAATTAACCAGATATCATTAGCTGCACAACCCTCTTCCAAGGGATGGAAAAATCTCTCAGCTGTTCACATCACCTTTTTCCTTCCTTTAGAACAACTAAACACCTGACGCCAAGCTAGTGGGAAAATTACAAGTGCCCATAATAAGTTATGACAAAAAGAGGATAAGAAAGAAAACCATATTTCCAGGAATCGTCATATCTGTTCTGTGCCTTTGAGAAAGAAAAGGCAACACTGAGAATCTGCATATCTCCTATGGTTTATCAGTAGCCTTACTGTCAGATGGTATTAAAACATATATTATGTAAGTACACTAATGGGGATAAAAGGGTTGCTTAACCTCCCAAGACAATTATATCTAATCTAGTTTCTTGGAAATATACTACCACAGACCAATTAGAGTAGGTTCTCACTGGTTTCTCTGCTTATAAAATCCCTTCAATATACAATCTACATTCTTAACTACTTCTTCAACAAAGAAGTAAATGTATTTCAGAGTAACCTCAAAATTAAGAACTTAGTGTCCTTTTAAGCATATTAATCCTAAATTATTCACTCTATTCAGACTTTCTGGTTGTTAAATTCTAGCAAACACAAAGAGAAGTATATCTTGAGCACTGTTAGGCTTAGAGAACTTGCTTGCTGAATTGAGTTCATTACATTCTAATAAGAGAAAGAAAACACAAATAAAAGTCATGCCTTTACATAATAAAATGAAGCATCTCCAAATAACTATGGCTATGAAAAAAACTTCAGATTTTTAAAGGAATTTAGTATCTAAATGTCTGTCACAGCACTTAAAGGTATTTTGGCACCAAAATATTTGTCTCATCTAAGCTTAACTCTCATCAGTTCCTGAAAATTAGGCGCAGTGAGTCAACTTACCAATACACATTCAAATTATACCCTTGCATCTTCACTACTGCAGGTCATATTTACTCCTCTTATTTCTGTGTTATTCTATTACCTTAACTCAGGTCTAGATTTTGGGATCAAATCCTGAATTTAAGGCTGCAAAATAACTGTCGCAACCATGGCCCAAACTTCAAACTTTTTAAGTCTGGACTTTGGTGTTCCTGGTAAGGCTGCAGAAGCTGCATTCTGCATTAGCTGTGCAAGCATTTTTCTGCTCTGTTACTTCGTTCCATGTTGACTCCATGTTCACACCATCATAAACAGCCAGGGGTCCATTCACTTCGTTTTGAGCAGAAAAAAAGAGCTGCTTTCATGCCTACATTAGAAACATCAATGAATAATGAGTATGGTCCCATGAAGGATGGGACATGGGTAAAAGTGTACTTCCTAAGAGGGTATGTTCAAGGCACAATAACAAAGCTGTTAGCAAAAATCTGTTATACTTGCTATATTTAATGTAACAGTAAGATACCAATTG
Organism: Lepidothrix coronata; assembly: GCF_001604755.1. Taxonomy (NCBI): domain Eukaryota; kingdom Metazoa; phylum Chordata; class Aves; order Passeriformes; family Pipridae; genus Lepidothrix; species Lepidothrix coronata. Next base: position 7,892,746 of record NW_016690193.1, read on the forward strand.
CTACATTTTAATTAGGATTTACTGAAGATGGGATATTAATGAGAAAAGAAATTACTGTGTATTATAATTACTAATTCAAAATGAAACTAACTAAACAAACAATGATAACAGAAAAAAAAAATCAAGAAATGTTTTTCCTTTATTTCTACTGATTTCTTACCCTGATACTTCAGGGATTACTGAAGATTCATTTCATCTGCTTCAATAAAACCATGCTGTTAATCAACAGGGGAACGAAGGCATTCTTGCTGCCATCGATTCCCAAAGATGTTGATCAATACACTTACTCCTTTATGTGTAGGGGAAAGAAAGGAGTCTTGTAAACTGTTTGAAGATTCACTACTTTTCAAAAAAGCTAATTATGATTCACCTTTTTAACAGTTATTTTGTAACACGACTTCAACCTTTTGTGAAGAAACATAATATTCTTGAACTTGACATCATTACTTTTCTCAGCCAAAACCCATTCTTTTAACAAACAGTGAACTTTTATGGTTTTAATCCTTTTAATTAGAACAGTAAGTAACTAACTGGATGATTTAGTAGTAACATGAATTATATCCTGATGCATAAGACCATTTGGATTTTAAATAGAAAATAAAAATCCTTATAAAGAAATGGTACAAGCAACAAATTCACTAAGACTAAGCCTATGCTTAGTATAAATGCTCTGTATTGTCTTCATATAAATACACATTCACATGTAGGAAGAAATAACAGATCTTATTAAAATGAAGATATATAAAATTGTGTGGCCCGCCGTAATGGATTCACTTTCCCCAAATTGCTTTTTTTACTGTTGTTGCACCACTTTTTTCCTCATTCTTCATTAATTTCTTCTGTGTTTCTGAGCAAGAACTGTTTATATTTATCTTTGTGTCATTGTAGTTACATATAGTAATTATGAAAAAGAGAACAGTGAAAATATTTGTAGGATCAACATTATCATAATTGTTATTGGATATAGGGAAAATTTAAGAAACTATACTCTTTGTGTAGAGGGCTAAGATGAGCAGAAAGTTTATTACTATCTGCTTTAAAAGTTTAAAGCCTTCTAGAGAACTATCAGTTTCATATTTAACAAATAATATTAGAAGGCACTCAAAACTACCAAAACTTTCTTCTGTCTTTGTTTATTGCAATTCTGATTTATGGTAAGAAACTGCTGTAAGGATTACAGTATTACATGCCTAGTGCAAGACAATAAAACCTGATAAGCCTCTCAAATGTGTTTGCAGTTTATTAGGGCTGCAAATTTTGCTGATTTACCCATCCAACTATAGTTTTATTGTTCACTCTTAAATAGCATCATAGTCTTTTGCATTTTGGAAGCAGGAGATGTTTAAAGTTTTAGCATAGCAAACTGTGGAGAGCAAGATAGGAGTTTTACAGCTAGTGATACTGAAACAAATTTAAAATTCATACAGTATTTCCAAATGACTACTCAAATACTGTAAGCTTTTGTGTAAAATAACAGGGTGTCTGTTGAAGCAAAAACGTAACCTGCACTCCCTGCAATGATCTGCATACTTTGAATTTTAATAGGCTTGGTTTACAACATCTTCATCTGATTTTACTACGGAAAAAAAAATAAAAATGTATATCATGCCACATGTTTGTTGGCTTCTAGCCTTCTGTACAGACTTTCTCAGCAGGAAAAAGGAGACACAGGATAGGGGAATCAGATACCATTTATGTTAGTCAATATCTTTCATGTCTCATAGATGATGAAAATTTGAATTACTAACCCTCAAAATTCAGTGAATCTAACATTCTTGTGGCATTGGTCAGATAAATTCTTAAACTGCTATTCTGTGCTAGAAACTAGCATTAAATTGTATCATTAGATAAAATGGAAAATGAAGGGCCTCCCTGTAGAAACAAAAACTCTGAAAGTTGGGTACAAAAATCATGTCAAACGAGATCTATATCAGGAGACGTATGCAAATAATATCAATCCATTAACTGACTGCAGGTGGATGAGTGTCACTTTATTAACCAGCAATATATACTTCACACAGTAAATATCACCATTCTGACTTAACAGCACTACAAAACTGTCTGCACCATCTGAACAGCCAATACACTGAAATTAAACCAGGCACTGAAGAGAGGAACTTTTAAGAAAAGACTAAGTTTTGGTACGTGACCTACTACGATTAAATGGAAGGAAAGTAAAGGGATAGCACATAAAATATTCAACATATTAATCAAAAAGACAGATAATCTCAGAAGTTGCAGAAATCATAATGCAGAAAAAAAGTAAAGAAAATACACTTTGAGCTGTTTGCTATCTAAATTCCTCTCCTTTATTTAGGAAACTTCAAATCAAGAGAAAAATCATAACGCTATAATTCATTTCAGAATTAAATTTTTTAATGAAACTAAAAACAAATTAAAAATGAAGTCATACTTTGAGTGTATTCTCAAGGTATTATGAAAAGTGTTTTTTTTAATAAATACTGTCAGAAAGAGAAAGCAGTAATTTGTCATTTTTTAGATTTTTTTTTATTGTTGTTTTAGCAGATTTACTTAGCAAATACTATTAACAAATGTTAAGCAAAGACTAGGAACTCCAAGTATGTTTTTACTTTAAATCTTTAACACAATCAAAGGAAGCAATTTTCCCAGCTTTATTCAGGGGCATACCTGTATCCTCTCTTCTGAATATCTTTCGCTGAGAGACAGCACAGAGCATTTGGGCCAAACAGTTAAAGCCCAGCAAAACTGTTACCAACAAAAAACACCTTCACAATGAAAAGTGTTGAGCAACACGAACTATGAATATTGCCAATTTGTTATCTTAGCAAGCTTCTTAAAAAAATATATGCACATACACGCACATACACGCACGTGTCATTGGGCGAAGCTTACTTGAAGGCATCACTCAGATAAAATGAGGTCTGAACCATAGGTATGCCCACCAGTTAGATGACAATTTGAAAATCAAATATAGTTGTGACTGATAACACATGTAAATGGCATAGGGAAGGCTGACCCAAATCCCTGCCAAATGAGAAGGTCTATCCTATTCCATAGGTTAGCTATGCAAGGAAAAGAAAATAAAGCAGTCATACGACTTTATGTCCTTGTAACATATTCAAGGTGAGAGGCCAGAAAGTCACAGTAACTCAGGTAACAACCACTAATTGCCTTCAGATTCATAGGGAAAACAGTCGAGATTAGCTGGGAGCTATCCAGCAACAAAGCAATTGGCAGTTTAACCTGACCACCCAAGTCAGAAAGCAACAACAAATGAAGAACGGTGCCTCTCAATGACAAACCTTCTATGGGTGCCAAAAACATGTAGAAGGCTGAGTCTGATGTGAAACAGCTGGCTACTCAAAAAAGCCAGCTGCAAGCCTGGACTCAGCATACGGACCCTCTGGAGCAACTGCCCCCTGTTGCAGCCTACAGTGCTACTCAACTGGGCCAGAGGAGCAGGAGCCCTGATCAGTGTTTGTGTGTCCTTACAGTATGTGCAAGTTTCATAGAAAAGAAATCTTACAACAGAAATTGCTGTCCACCCACTTTACCATTTTGTTAGTGATTTATTTTATATTCTGTTACTAAATGGTTTTATGTCATATTGTTCTCCTGTTCTTGCAGGTACAACACCCTAAATTCCCCTGTGAAAATACATATTTTTTCCCCTTAAGAAGGTCCCATATTATGTGCAGAACTTTCTCATATTAAATCCACATTAATATCTCTAAGAAATAACAACTGAAATTTGCATTTGAGGGACCTCAAAATGCAATAATACATTTCTTGAAAAATCATTTAAATTAAATACATTTTGCCATCACCACATTTTAACTATCTCACTGAGAGGTGGGAACCACTGGACCGTCAAATATTACAATCAAGAATCCCAAGCATCCTCTCCCTGTTTCAAGTCTATGAATTTCTTATTTTAAGTTGTGCAGTTTAAAACATATCTGACACTGATTAAGTGGTACTTAGTATTAACTGAAAATTCTGCAAATGCTGCCTGCTGTAATACAACTCTGCATTTAACAGCTATGTATTATTTCACAGGTATCATACGTACTTCTTCCTCCCTGAATCTCTTACTCCAGATCTGAAAGCTAAGAACATACTAGGTATCATGAAGCTTCATTTCTAAATGTCATAAGGGAAGAAAGGTATAGACTTTATGCAGTCATGAAGAATGAATAAAGAGAATGTGGGAAGAATAATTATTTGATGTTTAGAAATATTTGAAAACAATTTCCCATTCATCAATTCCATATACCCTAGGTAAAAATGATACAGATATTTTAACTGTTTGATCATGAGCTTCAATATTTATTATTTAATGAGCTATTGCTTCATTTTTACACATAATTTCAATCTTTCTTCAAGAAAGTTTCCTATTAAAACAAACAAAAAACCCAAAAAATTAAATGTAATTGCAGAAATACATTCAGATGCCTGTGACACTGGGAAAAAGTAATTATGTCAGAAAATTACTATATTCTCTGACCTATGCCAGAGACTTCTGCACACAGAAGTCAGACTCTGGAGACTTGCAGGCATATGCACATACACACACTTCACTCATCTGGTGTCTTCAAGTTGCAGATTCTTGCTCTCCAAGTCATGAAAGTTGTACAAACTCACAGTAATAATAGGATCAGTATGGCCACCTTTGTGAAGGGGTACCTTCTCCTCACTTCTCAGCTCTGCAGTGTGGGGATTTTTTTTATAGGTATTTCCTTTAAACCTTTTGTTCTTACACAGAAAAAAATGTGTGCAAATTTACAGTTGGCATTTCTGCTGCACGCTTCTTTTATGGCCCATGCATTTATCTCTTTTTGTGTAAGATAAATTTTATGGAGCATCTACTCAGTGTGTAAAGTGTTCAGAATTGATTTTCATAGTGACCCACTCTCCTGTTTTTATATTCATAATTTTACATCATGACAAATAATTGCTATTCAGACATAAATTTTCAGTGCAGAATGAAGGCCAGCGTTTTGTAATGTGGTTTCTTGTGGCCCTAACATTAAACCAAATGCAACTGACTTTATGAGGACAGCAGGTAAAAGTTCTCTGTTGATTTGGGCATAAAATTTTAATCTGAAATGCCATCCTTCTTCCATTTTTTCCAAAGCCAGTGTTTTTACACCAAAAAGAAGTAAATTTGGGCATTTTTTGCCCGAGGTTCAAATTTTTCAAAACTTGATTCTCTGTCACTCACAAGTAAGTACTGTTTATACAGACCAATGATCACCTTGGAGGTTCTTTCAGTCTACATATGATAGTCTCAATTTGTTGAAATTTTAGAGAAATTTTATCACAGGTAGTGGCATGAGGCATAAGAAAAAAAAAAAGCCCTTTGGGATTATCATGAAAAACAAGACCCTACAAATTGCTGAAAGAGACAAAAAAACAATCCATACAAAAAAGACCCCTGGTACAGAACAGAATTAACATTCTTTATAGAACTAATTTTACAACCAAAACGGCTCCTATATACAGTACTCAATAACCAGATATAATCAAGCCCATTAGATGAAGGAAAGATAACCAATGATGTAAAATAGCCAAAGTCCATCATGGAAAAAAACCAAAGCAAACCAAACAAAAACAAAACAAAAATAACCAAATAAAAAACACACACACACAAAAATCCAAACACAAACAAAAAAAACCCTGCAACACACCTTTCTAACTTTAGATAGAAAAATAAGTCAAAAGATTACCCTAGGAAACATGGGAGACTTGGTACCTAAAGAACAAAAACCAAAGTAGTACACAAGCTTGTGCTTCATATCCAAACACCTTCCTGGACAGAAAGAAGACCTCTGCGTATCTTCAGCTAAGATTTATTTAGTTGAAATACCAGCCAGGACTTTGATTTAGCAAGGAAAAAGATGCCTGATGCCTCAGAAATTTCTTAAATCTCCTTGTCTGAAAGCATCTAGCATCTCATTGAAGCACTCAGCACACAGTGAGATCAGTTCTCATAGAAAACCAGCAGAACTCAGTGTTTTGTTGCTTCACGAAACAACAAAATTCAAGATTAGGGATTTGCATACCTTTTAAATATATTTTCATATTTTTATTCATATACCTTTTACCATGAATGTCAAGTGAATGCTCACGATCGTTTCCTACCAGGATTTTTATTTACATGTTCTTCTTATATCTTTTCCTAATAAAATGTTTAAAACATAAAAAGCATCTGCTAAGAGGTAAATGTTTATTGCAACACTCTTCTAGATTGCACAAAGCTTCTACGTTGCACTTAGATGAGCTTAGACAAAATAAGGGTCCCACATGACACAACCTCTTTTCAGAATTAGTCTTCTGCACATAATAAGTTGCAATTTTTTAATTTTCTTAATAAATAAACATGTTAAGATTTTTTAAAAAAAGCCTTTGTTTAAAAAAAAGACTAATTACTCAGACAATATATTGAACATAGCTCCAGCAGTCAATCTAGACTATAAAAGACAGCACAATTAACAACTAAGAATCCCCCACCACACAGAGCAATATGCAAAGCAAATAATATAAGGGTTTTTTCTTCTTCATCATGGGAAGGACAGTGAGTTTGTTTCTATAAATCATATCTGAAACAGTAGTTCAGCATTAAAAATCTTAGCAGCAATCCAGGCAGAGTTAAGACCAAAGAAATACCATTTAGTTTTTCTCTCATTAAACTGAAGCAGCATAAAATAGGGAATAGGTATTTGGACTACAAGTGTGAGAACTCAGACATGCTATTATGTCACATAATGCCACTTAAACTTATGTGACATATAATATTACATTATTATTTTCAGTGTCACCAAAATCTTGGTTATCAGTAATGTAAGGAGATATAAAACTTATTTTGCAGTCTAAACATTTGATTTAAAGGCTAGGTATACTTTGACTAATTACTTCATAGAAGAGCTAGAACATCAGCAGGGTTTGCTTGGTTTTATTCTGAACACAGTAATACTTCACTACTAGTAGAAGTACAGCATTTGGTTCTTAAGAGTTCCACCCTTCTGATTCTACTCAGTGCCAAACATTATTCTGCCAGAAAGCGACTGGCAAACAGAATATGCTTGTGCACACTAGGAAGTATCAACTCTTAATGTAGGGCTTCCAAGGAAAAAAACAAACAAGAAAAAAAAGATGTCACATGGAAGAGTTCAGTTAAACTTTAGTCAGACACATTTAACCTGCATTTAACGTATCTGCACATCAAGTTACCATACAGAGATATCTACATGAATTGGGGTAATCATTTTATCAGAAAACATTTTATGAATCAAAAATACAATCATCAGATCTTTACATTTTCCCTTAATTCAGGAAAAAACTAGGTTAACAAAATGCTGTAGGTTAATGACCTTTTTCAGAACAGACACTAAAATGGTACCCCAAGGTGTTATAGAACAGGTCCATCACTTGTGTATGGCAGCATTGTGGACTTAACTGCAAATAGCAGCAGCAGAGTAGCTATTCCCAGTTATGTCATAATCTATTTATTTAAGCTTAGCTATTTGACAATAATGGTTACATTAGCTTCAGAGAGAAAATTGATTCTGTCATATTTCTCCTATAACACCCAGACAGCAGCAATTCAGAAGTAGGGAGTTCTATATTAAGATCTTAATTTAACTCAAAATCTTCTGTCCAGGTTGGCTGGTGGCAGACAATGAGACTATGACGCCTCTGCAAGTAAAGACTGCAATGCTCATTCTTAAGTCATGTTATTAAGCAAGAATGCCAAATTTCTCTTAGAAGCCACTGTCTTGCAATTACGATTGCAGAGAAAAAGCTTGATAACACAATCTGTGAAAATATGCAAAACACATTCTGAATGGTTTGACTCTTTTTTCAGTTTGAAATGTTTTGAAGCAGACAATTCTGAATGACAACCTTGGAGCCCATAATTTTTTATATGGTTATTCTTTTTAACTCCATGTACATTTGGCATTGCACTATCCTGACCAGTCTACTGAGTTTTTTGTTTTATCAGAAAGGAATACTGTGAGCCTGACTGGAAAACCAGAACCTTGAAATAATTTATGGAATATTAAACTGTCCGTCCACCTGTCTGCTAAAAACACAGAAGAGCAGTAACATGATTCATGGTCACATAAATCATACAAAATAAAGGCTGTATTATTGAAGAAAAAATCCTCAAACACTCATACAATCAAACAGGCACTAAAAATTTCAAGAATGACAAGCTATATCCTGGAGGCCACAAATACCAAGTGATATGTTATTTATGATTCAACAGTTCTGCATCAAATTCTACTATTATTCTTCCAACCTCTTCTAAGTTACGATTTTTAGTTCTTATGAGTTAATATTCAAAAATTATAAATGGACAATGAAACAAGTAGTCCAAATTCTCAACCACATGCACAAGAGATAAGTGATTAACATTTGTATTTTAAACAAAGCTTAAAATGGCAAAAAGCAAGGAACCTCCACATGAGAAGTAAGCTGATCCAAGCTGCACTGTATGCACAGAACTTTCATGATTAGGTGGAAACGGTAAAAGCTGAAGGGCTTATTGTTTCCATGGAAACTTTTTACCTACAGGATCCACCTACAGGAAACAACACAACACATCACATTCATATCCCTTAGAAAATGGGATTTCATAATGTTCTATGAAAGCAGAAGGAGCAGTGCCACACAAATTTCAGAAGAGAAATATGAAAGCACAGAAAAATACATCTGGAATTAGAACCAAAGTCAGAGTGCTGTGAGGTGTCCATCAAATTTAGGTGGACTATAATTTAGATGGACATTGCTCTAATGACTCAAATAACGGCATTTATGGGTGATGGAGGGAGGGCGAAGAAATACAGCTGCAAAACTACCATAAAAAATACGTCTATTTTCATGCATTAAATGGTTGTCCATGGATCCTATGAAGAAGACCATCAACGAACCAGCATTCAGTACTTTCAGTGTGGCTCAGGAGGGCCAAAGCACACTACCTGCAGACAGTGGCTACAGAGGGGATTCCTCACTAATGAGTCTTGAAACAGATTTCAGGCACAGCACGCGGATAGGCTGAGCTCACAGTGGCACTGCCCTGTGCATGCTGTGACATCCTCTCCTCACTGGAGGAGACTGCAGCAGCATCAGAGGGTCTTAACAGGCATTCTGGTCGCTTCCCATCAGTAACAGTGTTACAGCCCTGACACAGGGCTCGGGAAAGCCAATCCACATTCCCACACCTGTGTCTGGTCTCTTGTATTCAGCTCAAAAGTCTGAAGTGGTCAGAAAACTGGGAGAGCAGTAAAGCTTTCACAACTGTCCCACGCAATTCCAGCACCTTTCACTTTCTCACCCAGCACTGCAGATAGTGTCCTTCCAGGCACACAAAGTTACCAACTCCTCTTTGGGCCATGTATGCTGCCTAAGCACAACCATTTCTAGCTGCATCCATCATGTGATATAGTATACTCAGACATCTTGGTCCCTACTCACCAGCACTGCAGGGTTCACTGTCAAAAAGTGAAACACGTCTTCAGAACGTATTTCACCAACAAAATGCACTATTTTCACAAGATTTGTCCAATTAACCATTTGCACTGTAATAACGACTTGCATACCACCGGAGAAGTCAAGCAATCAGAAGCATTTTATTTTTCTCTCAAAGATAAAGAGTGTCTGAAGTAAAGGGAAGGAATATAGTCAATGCAGCAATACTAACACAGTATTGCTGTCTGACCCTTACCTATACTTCATTTTGTTCTTGCACCACGTAATTGACATTTACATCCCATACTGAAATGATGGTTTCTGATTTTTTGCCCAGAACTATAAGGAGCAATAAGGGGGTGAAGTGCTAGCTGTATCTTCATTCCCCACAAACCAACAAAGCCAGTGCAACAGGCTACTGCAGTAATGATACAGTACAGAATGGAAAATTCTCCCTTTAAGCATCTGCAAGTGTGATTCCTTAAGAGAAATGATGACAGCGTGGGTTTTACTTTTATTTGGACTGCCACTATAGAACAAATCTCTCTAATAAGACAAACACTTCTTTAAAATCAATAAGACATTACTGTAACTACTTTAAACTTTTCAGCATGATGGTGCTGTAAAATACAGCTGTAATCTCAAATTTATTTAGTGAGTAAACTAAAAGGGTTTCCTTTGGATCACATGTCACTGGATGCAGACAGTCATCTAATTGCTCCAAGAGACAATTTTCTTATTATTGACACTAAAATAGTCCCAACCTTCTATATTCACATAATCCTACATAGCTGCTGGGCACATTTGGCTAATAACTGAGACAAATGAAGGTATAGACATCATGCTAATGACTGAAAAGTTTCATTCCACAACATGAATACAGTAGAATAACGTATTCTAAACAAGTAAATGCTTCTACTGTCTACACAGACTGTTCCTGCTGTGACAATTTTAAAAGATAGCACTGATGGGAAAATGAAGTCATGAGTCTTGTGTATTCAAAGCCTAGAAGAAGAGTTGAAACATCTACTAATACTTTAAAGTAGGCTGAGAACCATCCTCTGTCTTCTTATTAAAGTTAAATCATCCCATCCTATAATGTGAAACAGCTGATGTTTAATAGCATTAATTAATAACATAGAGCTGATGTTTCTAAAAACATTAGAAAGAAAACCAAATTAAATGAAATCTGAGGCCTAATATTTTAAACTCAGAGCCATTTTAGAGTAGGAGAGGGAAAATACAAACACAAGCACAAACTTTCAATTTACTGGAACTGGGAATTCCAGAGATAAAAGGAATTATGAGAGCTCTCTTCATGAGACTTGTAATTAAACTTCAGCAGCATCATAAGACATGTACCAGCAGACTGTAAGCATTGGCTACAAACATAAAGAGGCATAAGGCTATTGAGATACGGAATCTTAAGCTTCAAATCCTTTATCAGTGAAAAGATCAATTTTAAAATCAATACTTGTATTTGATGCATAGTCAATACCCAGAAATTCAAATTGGGAAAATATATCCCAAAGCATGCTAATAAAAGCACAGCAAGCAATCTCTTATTTTCTTATGGGTAGCAATGTTTTTTATTCACAGAAATATTAAAAAGGAACAAGGACCCAAAATTATTAGAAAAAATCTAGCCTGTATTAGGTCACATTTGTCATTTCTCTCACTGTCATGAAATTGCTTGTCATAGGAATCACATGGTAGATCAAAATAATAAAGTTCCCAAACAGGGGCCAGAAGACTTACTGATAAAGAACTTAATTTTCTAAAGCATCTTAAAGATTACTAAGCAAGCCTCAGTCGAATTTACAGCTGTACTTTGGGAGAACTTCAACCACTGAACACAAAAGCAATATATCACCAAAAAAAAAAAAATACATAAAAACTTCACCAGGAAGCAGTGTCTTATAACTGCAGATACAATGGGATTTCCATACAAACATAGCATAGAAGTCCAAACCATGGTCATGTCAAGAAAAGGAAAATAACCTCCCTTTTGAGAAATACCAATCCATTGACAATAAACAGGATTAGTGATTTTGTCATAAATTTCATGTGACATCAAGTCCAAAATGAGCTTTAAATTAAAAAAAACTATGAAGGGAGAGCAATACATGCCAGAGTACATTAGTAATCTGATGCTAGTAATATGCTAGAGCTTCCCCTCTCCATTCTCCCATCCCCATATCTCTTGTTGAAATAAAAAACTATACTTCCTAAAGAGACTGTAATTATATGACTGTTTTCAAGCATCTGTCTTTGAAAACAAACATCCTTACCCTTCCTGTAGGAAAAAATCCAACTGTATCTATTTATCTATTAAATTATACCTAATTTATACCTAAGAAACTTTGAGATTGTACGATAATCAGCCACAAAATTAAAACCATCTATCTGGTTTGAGCATAATTTCATCAGTATCCCGCAATTCTAAGACTTTTATTCCTTGTATCACATGCCTTGGTATAAGTGACATTTTTACATATCAGGAGTTATTCTATTTTCACCCTTTGGTAAAGTGAACAAAGCCACTAACATTTTTAACTACACTAAATACTATGCCTCCTTATCTAAAAAAAAAAATAAAATCAAACCAACCAAACAAAAAATAACCACAACAAAAAACCCTAATATAACCCTAAAAAACACAAATAACATGAAAATCATTTAATAGAAATATATAAACACTACATTCTTTGTATCACACAAGAAGTGTATGCCTTTAAAAGTATTTCATCTATCATTACATCTATTCAAAATTAAGTAAGGAACAAGTGAGATAACATAGGTAAATATAACACAATTCCCACCAAGAACATTTAGCTACTGCTTCCTCCTTTAAAAAACATGTCAATATCCCCTAAACTATTTACAGGCTTAAAGGTAAACCTTAGCAGAAACTCTAGTCTGGTGTTTAAAAGAAATAACAGCTACTCAAAAAATTGAGTTTTCAGTTTCAATTTTGACTTGAAGATCTGCTTACAAAAAAAAATGCATGCTTTTCACAATAAATGAGCACACATCATTTTGAGCAACACATTCTTTCTTTCTTTACTTTTTTTTAAGGTACAAACACTACAGCAAAATCACGAAATTCAAATCTAATTTACCATACTCTCTCCATAAATGTCAAAGTATTTCCCTGGTAACATTTAAAGCCTCCAAAGTTGCAGGTCTCTTGCTTTCTTGCTGCCTTTGAGATGGCAAAAACCTGAAAACACTGCTGAAGAACACACAGAGGTCCAATATTTCTTTCACAGCACAAAACAGTGCAGACTGCAGAACTCAATTTCACGTCAAAGTACAATAAACATTGGAGTGAGGATTCCTTCTTGCATCTTACTACATTGTATGAAGTTCTGTGAAGGAAACTTACAGTCCTCATCACCTCTGCCAGAACAAGGAAATATATTAAGACTACAGAAACACAGTAGGTGTAAAGAAAAAACCATTTACCAATAACTTATGAGCAAAGAATCAAAACTAAAAGTAAAGCAACAATAACATGGCTTAGTTATTACTTGTTAATAGTAATTACAGAATATCAAATTTTGTAACATCTTTAGGATATTTGGTTTGGTTTAGGGGCAACAGAATAAGACTCATCACTATAACAAGCAAGTCATATCACCATATGAATGTGTCCAAATGCCATACTAAAAAGGCCTTTTTTTTCTTTTCTTCTAATGAAAATCTTGCAAGATAACCAAATCGAGACTGACTGATTCCGTCACTGTGGTTTTTATTCAAGTATCTTGTACTCTGAAATTATTACACTCAGATAAACAGATCTAATTTTTCCTTCTGATGGACAAAAGTTCACTGTACTAATCCTTTTAAAAATAACATGTAAATTTTCCAGTACCATATAGTGAAAACTGGTTAAGCTGAAAAGGTGTAGTGTCTATAAATTTAGTTTGGCAGCAAGAAGTATCTTCTCTCCCATATCATGACATCAATTGTTGGCTTTTACATTCTGAGTATACAACATTAAAGTTTATTTTTCCACAGTAGTCATGGCAGTTTATCCTATGACCCTTGGAAACTCTTGGTTAGCGTTATGTAGTATTTTTGCTTAACCTTCACTCACTTGCCCTGTCCAATTTTCTCACTATATGAAATATTCTGTCTGTACTTAACACACTTGAGAATAATAATCCATGCTCATACATATGCAAGACAATGTAAACAGAGGCTACTTTATGAACATCACAGTGTATGCTCACAAGCAAATAATAAAACTGTCAGCCACAGCAGGCATATCATCAACCAATGTTCTTGAGGAATCATATACATTTCTTTATCCTTTTTTATCACAGTGGAGAAAATCAACTAGAAATTCAACATAACTGTTTAAATACTATATATATATATAAAATAGGAGTCATATATTAATATGGCCCTGGTCTCAAGGCACTGAAGTCTGTGTTTTCAAAACTATAACTAGATTTGGAGTCCTGATGACATAATTTGACCTGATTCGCTCTGAACAACAGTTCTATTAGTAAAGTCTTCTGAAAACAGACACCCAAGTGTTTTTCTTTGTCACAAAAACATAATTCTAAACTTCACTATAAAGTGATGATATTTCTCAAATATTGAAGAAAGCTGAATTAATTACTGAATAAAAAACAACAAAGCCCACATCATGTTGTGAATGCACTCTATACTCTATACTTCATTTCTGCAACAATCTTTTCCAACTGCATTACTAAAAGAATAAGAAAGATAGCCTGTTCACTTAAATGTTTGAGGCAAAACAAGTAGCACTAATGACTCTTAAGTTTTTCAAAAATCAGCGAAACAAACTAGCAAAAGATTATACCTGCATATTGAAATGTAGTGCACAGCTGCTGCAACAGATTATTCAACACCTAAGCATTTTCATTGCTTCATTATGGAAAAAACCTACCTCATCTTCAGACTATATTCAAAGAGGCTCTATAGTTAAATCTGATGTAAATTCCATGGTTAGCTACAACTTCTGCTAGTTACTGAGGCAAATCACTCAAAAATTGTAGGAATAGACTGCAGTGAAGTTTTTGCTCCCACAAAGGATACTGCATAGAAAGATTGTCTGTAAAAGCTCTCTCTAGCCATTATCACACCTCTAGTCCTAATATTGTTCAGATATTCTTTATGGGCACTTGTGGCTCCAAATCAGTACCACAATTAATATTCTTAATGATAGACCAATGTTTGGCAATTATCTATAAGTGTGCATAGACACACATTAAAACCTTCAGATAAAGCATGTCCATGAGCATCTAAAAATGACAGAAAAGCATTACAGAATGAGTTGCATCATTAAGAACCTCAGTTGTATATGATTAAGTCAGGCAGATTTATGTAATTCACCATGAACCTGGAAATAGTTCACTGCAGCAAGCTCTGCAATTAGGCAGAAGATGAACTCTCCATTAATTTTAATGCTGTTGTATGGACATCATATAAAATTCTTTGGCAGTAACAGAATTTGGCATACTATCCTAACAATTGCTATCCTAGCAACTGGATGACCTTTCAGACATTTCCTTTGTTCGTGTCTTCCTGAACCTGAACCAGCTTGATGCTCTCAGCTAGAGGCCCATTTAACTACTTTATTTAGCTTCCACCTCAAAAAGCTTGTAATGGAAAGGCAGAGGAAGCAGGTACTTGCAGAAACAACAGCAGTGGATACCATGAACCCAAAAGACCCTCACCAACAGAGACACAAACACTGAGTACCAGCAAGGAAGTTTCCCTTTGGGAGGACCATGCTGTGCAGGATTTGCTGAGATAAAAGACCATCTACATAAGCCTGAGCAATCTCTGTTTAGCCAATAAAAAGGCTGGTTTACTACTCCCACACTACATCCATAAACAAACCTGAACATCATAATTTACATAAACTGCAGATATTATGTGAAAAACATTAGTCTCTACCACTCTACAATCTCTATCAACAACATTAGGGATTTTTACACCGTATAAATTCCAGCCATAAACCTTAAGGGATGAGCACATATTCAAGCAGTATGATTAGTCTCTGCCCAGCAGAGAGCAGTTTAGCAATGAGTACCACATAGTTGAAGTTTGGTTGCAAGTTTTTTAGGTTGGTGTTTGGTACTTTTTATATTAATTTTAGATGAGAACTTTCATGAATTTCATTATCCATACCGTTCTGATAATTTCTGGTATATGACTTCCACAACATTCAAGAAGAAACTTTGTTTTCCGAGACACTGGAGTCTTGCTGAAATGATGCAAACCAGCCCTCACAGGAAAAAAAACCCAGAAAAGTGCATGAGATGATTCTTACAATGCAGAAGCTCCGCACTTCCTCCACCCCCTAAATTAACGACCACACTTATCTGACCAGAGTGAATATTGCATGTATTCTTCAGTTAACTCCAATGATCAAATTAAAACAAGAATCTCAGAGAGCAATTTTAAGCCAAGTAACATTGTATATTTTCGCTTTTCGCGCCCCAAGTCTTAATACAGTTTCCACCTGAACCTTCATCTTTAACCAGTCAACAAAAGAATAAAAAAAAAGGCAAAAGTTTTCCATTTCAGGACACAAATCTCAAAACATTAGAAACTCTGATGATAATGCTATCAGTAAACAACTGGAGACTACTTCTAGGGAAGGATGCTGCTTATACAGAAGTGCTCAAACAAAAAACAGAATAATCATATTCAGTGAACTTTTTATAGCCAAAAAAAGTTGGGAAAAAAAATTATCTCAAATTAAAAAAAAACCAAGACCCAATGCTTTTCCACAAACACAGACCTGTTACAAATATCAACCATCTGTTGAACTTAACAATTTCCTGCAAACTATGTCACACAAACACAAAGGCTCCTTTCGGGGATGCAGTTTGTCACAGTCTCACAGACAATACTTAAAAGACATCATGTTTGTTTTCCCAATAGTTCCTTATTTTCCATACAGTGAGAGGAAAAGAAAAACACAGAGACAAGAAACATGTCTGTAAAAAGCAGATGTCTATGTTATATACATTTACTGCTACATCTACAAACAGACTACTTATGTTTTGGGATTGGAAGGGATTTTTTTTTTTTTTTGGTCTTGCACAATACATGTTTAATCTATACGTAGCAAAAGAGATTCCAACAGGTAGGTAAAAATACCACTAAAATTACACAGATTTTCTGTATTTTTTGTACTAACCACTAATACAATATGAATCTACAGTTTCTTCTTAACTGAGAGACAACAGGATATGATATTTACTGATGAAACAACACTTTCGTATGTTCATGAATCAAAGAAAGTCAGTCAAGGGATAAAAATCTAAAAAGAGTAAGTCATAGAGCTCATGCCTATGTTTCCTATGAATAACACATGTATTAGAAAGACAAGCTTTAGAACGGTATTTTTGTTGGTTTTAAGCAGAGATAGGAATTTCACTAAAACTACTTTTTCATCCAACTTGTTATAAAGAAACTGCTACTTTACAGCTTATAGGGAACAGTGACTGTCAGTACTAGCAGGCTGCAAGCACTTAAACGAAATTATTAGAACCCCCTAATCCAGTTTCCAACTTCCTTCATTTATTTATTTTGTTTTTAAAATAGGCTCCTTCTTTCTGTAATGCTGACATGATGCTATCACAGAATCTTGCTGCAGTGTGCTAAAGCTGCACCCATGTGTACTGTGCAACGCTCCAGCACACTGCATCCTGCTGAGCGGCCAAACCTACTGGCTACCAAAGGCAGACTTGTCCTACCGTAGCAAATCAAAACCTTCCTCTTACCTCGACTTCCTTGCTCTTCTCTTTGTTTGTGCCCATTGAACTTCTCCCATTGCTGGCAGTCTCCCGTGCTGGAACTACAGAAATCTGCTGGAGGGGCATTTTTACAGTGCTGCAGGTTGCCAGTACCTGTTTGGATGCCTTATATCTTCACTCCCCCCGAGTAGCCCACCTGTATAATTGTTCATATCCTTTCTTTGCCAAGCTCAGCTCTAAATAAAAAGGGGAAAATATTATTTGAGAAATGGTATAGCATATGCCAGGGTCTTCCATCGAAAGAAAAAGAAAAAGCAAAGCAGAGAAAATTGCAAACACAGATGAGACACAGCAAACAAAGAAGTAAGGCGCAACAATCCAGAGAGTTTCACATGCTTAGAGTGATGAGTTGCTGCAAGTCTGTGTCCCTGGAGCACCCCCCCACACCACTATCCCCCAAGAGCACTGTGGGAGACAATTCAATTTCTGTGTTACCTAATAACTGTCATGGAAACCAAGGAAACCCGGGTCTCGCAGGCCTTTATTAGCAATCGCTTCCCACTAACGGCACAGGCTCCCACATTTGCAGCAGCTGCCACTTCTGCTTTTGTTTCCCATCCGATTCCACAGGAGTCCACTAAGCACCCCCAGACACCGCCTCGTGCTGACTAGGTACAGCAGCAGAAGGCTGAAAAGCTTAGTGTCCTATTTTTGAGCCAAAATCTCCTCCTTTAAAAGCACAGGATAGCTTGCTGTGTCCTTCATGCGTCTACAATAATCTGCTTAGGTCAAAGGATCTGCCTTGAAGTGAATAGCAGCGGTGAGCAAATGAGGTGTAAAAAGGAAGACAAGACTGGGAGGGATTGCAAATGTGCCTTTCTGAGGTTGATAGTAAAACGTTAACCCTTTGCTGTACTTGTCTTTTCCCGAGACATCACGAGAAGCCAGCTCAGCAGGGCAAGCCAAAGGCAGACACACACGTGCCTTTACAGTACTCACACGCGCTCTGGGAATGTCATTTATGTGAGCTTCTCCCTCCCAACAACTTCAGTTCTCTCACTTAACAAGAAGCAGAACACCCAGAAAAACTGTTTCAGCATCTCTCCCCCCTTAAAATGCAAAATAATAGAAGAATATCCCAGGTGCTGTATTACAAAAATGGATATGAAGAAAGGAAACTCTTAACATTTATGCTTCCTTAAAAACTGTATTATTCTTGACAAGCATTAGAAATGCCAGCAAAATTGATTTTGATTAAAAATAGTAAAGAAATTATTACATCAGAAGTCAAATTCTTAGCACTGTATAAATAACACAGGAATGAAATGGAAAAAAAAAACCACCCAGAGCAAACACCAACAATGTTTTAATATGTCAGTTAAAGAAAGAAAACATTATCCAAGCCTTGATTTAAATAATTTCTAGCTGTACACAGTAGCACTTGGAATTCTAACAAGAAATAATAGCATTATATACAGCCTGGATTCTCTTACAAAGCCATGTGGGGAGGATTTAAAATACTGTTGATTCACTACTCCACTACTTTAGTTATTATTTCTCAGTCTGAGTTAATAGTGCTTACAAGGGACTAGCCTGAGATAAATTGGGATCTGGCTCATGCTGTCATCTCAGTTTTACATCACTGGTCTAAACTAAGGTATATTGACACGCTGTAATACAAGAGTTTACCAAATGCATTAAAAGAAAAACATAATCTGTAGTAGGAGTTTACAGATGCTGCAAGACACGTGTATTTCTGCGCATTTTTATATTTATATATTTATAAAATATATATATATTCTATATATCCATAGTCATGGAATAGATTTACAAAAAATAAAGTTAAGTCTATTGCCATTTATACAGTCCCTTTACACATTTTTAGTTGTATTTTACATGCTTACTCCATTTTTCATCTCCTGTATTTCAAAATTAGTTTGAATGTAAGGTTAAATAGGTTCCAATGTATACAGGGAGATTTTTCTGAATTTTGAATATAAATAAAGAAAAAAAGACAAGCTCCAACTCTTCCCATTCAGTGATAAGTCAAAAATTTATTCCAGAAGTATTCAAAGACAAGAAATGTCATACACCAGGCAGGCAAAGTCTAACTGTTAATCTTAAATTTGACTATAATGTTCCTTTTCAGTTTAACACAAAGTTTTAAAGCTACAGAAAAATTCTTTTCCTTCCTCTGAGGCACAACCAGATTAAGAATTCCTAAGCCTGGCTCTGCTTTGTCATGATAATCACTCACCTCTTTGATAAAAAAATTGATAGAAAAGTAGTGGGTTTGTGGTATTAAAATGGAACTGTCCTTTATATATGCTTTCATGTCTAGTTAAGCTTAAAAAAAAAAAATCAACCTGCCTTTTGATACTGTGCCAATAAATCATATGAATTTGAGATTTGAATCAGAGATTTCTAGGTTAACCAGTAATCTCTTTAATCCCATCTGTGTCTGTTTTAGGCAGAATAAAGACCTTAAAGGGTGTGATGTGCTTAGTTGTTTTTAAAATTATGAAGTCGTGTGGCCACTCTTTTCCCCCCAGAGTGAACCTATAACGTTAATACATATGCAACAAAAAAAAAACCTAGTCCAAAACAAGGGCTATATTCTAAGATTAAGGTCCATGTTCACATTCTGCTTGACTGTTTCACTAATTACATTTCTTCACCATGTGCAGATTTTAAATTAATATGCAATTGCCTTCACTGGACATATGCTGGACATGGCTCCTCTTAGTCCAAGTGCTAGAACAAGTGGCAAAAACAACCAAGCCTCATACTGCTATATCTAGAAATATAGAGAGTACCACTACTCCATGATAACGAAGCTATTAGAAAACATGAGACGTATCCAAACGCACACTGTAAAAGTCAGTGGCAGAGGTGCAGTTGGGATCATTTTTCACTAAACTTTTCCATCTTTGGAATGGAAAACTTTTGCTTTTTCAAATTTACTATGATAGAATTATAAAATGTAAAACTTTTGCACAGGTGTTAATACACCCATGATCTCAGAACAGCAGTACAACATCAGAGCACATCTTGAAGAAACGATGAAACTATCAATTTCAATTTACAATGTGTTTTTAGCTCCCAGAGTCCCAACATACTTCAAAGTTGGAAAAAAAGTGATTTTATATATACACACACTACCCTCTTCATTAGAAAATATATCTATTTCCACTCATTCCCCATGGTGATCAGCCTGCGGTGTTCTATTTAAAGAATGCTAATTTTGGCAAACGCACCACCCAAAGAGCCATAATTTCAGTGCCATGCCTCACCCAAAGGACTGCATGACAACTGCTCAGTGAAGTATGAAGCTGCCTTGCAAAGCAGCATGATAGGGTTTTAGTCTCAAGAAGATAACAACGACGTAAGAGAACTGGTCACCTGGAGCAGGTGAAAATGACATTGTCAGAGAAGAGATCTATTGTTGGATGTGCATTAGTAACTGATTTACATTTTGAAATATAATTCACAGTTCTTGAAGTAAGTAACTACAGAAGAGAGAAGTGTCACCTCTCCCTCCTCTTGCTTATGGTTTGAAACCCTACTAATCCCAACTCAGATAAGCCAAGAGATCCAACTTCGTTTTTAGTCACCCAACACACTCCCTTCAGTACATACTTTGTGAACCGTCAGCTCTCCCATCCTTTAAGGTTGGGAGTTTCACAATGTAAGTCTGCTCCCTAGTTGTAGACCACCATGAATGTTTCTGCTCTTGCCAGAAACACATGCAACCTCTTCACCTATTCCATTTCCCCATGGCTCTCTCACACTCAGGACACATGCATTCCCTGCACAAACCATCCCTGGAAGCATTTCCATAAGAATCTGACAACAAAAAGGGATAAGAATTGTAACCCTATATACACACACAATCACACAATGTTTTTAGTTTAATTTAATAAGGAGCACATTATCTTCTCACCATACCCATTTACACAAGACTACTGCATCGAACTAAGAGAATCTGATCAGCTATGGTCAATGGTTCAACCATGGTGATGCAAGTGTCAATGAGAGAATGAAAAACAGCAATACAACCCCTTTTTTAACACAATTACAAGGAAACAATGTACTAGTGTACTACCAGTTCACTGGCAGTTTATATATAAGATCTCTGCCTTGCTGCCACCACTTACGGAATCTCAAATTTTTACAAGATTCTTTAATTGAAAAAAACCATAAGAAGTTTACCTCCACAAATACCACTATCAGAAACAGGTAATTCTAATTCTTTTTTGCTCACATAAAATGCTGTTTAGATAAGATGTAGTGTACCTATCATATGATATTTCAGCCAAAAGCTATCTTGAATTTAAAAAAAAAATCATTGTGGACATAATACACTTACAAGTTGGTAGTTTGGACTCCACATTATTTGTCAAAAAGATACATTGGCTATGAATACACAATATACAAAAGGCTATAGACATATCGTCTATAGTCCTGAGATTTAGGAATGAGTTTCACTGTCTTCAAAAACTAAACAGAAAAGCTACAAACACTGTATATACTATGCTCCTTTTACCATCTAACAGGGATAGCTTGTCTTATAATCACAGTTTAGATACAAAGAAGAAAGTCTGAACACTACAGCAGCTGTGGAAGTAGATGCATACTAGATAATGATCAACCAGGATGAAGGACAGTCAGTTTAAATTGCAGAAGCTTCTAACACCTAAATTAAACGTGCAGCTAGCAGTAGTCTAATGTGGACCAAACAGGACTGATATAAAGCAATCCCCTGGGTTTCCACAGCATCCTGAAGTTACATGACACTAGAACCAAATGAGTTTTCAGAAAAATGAAAAATTCCTTTAGATCTTCTCCCATCCTTTAAGGCTACTACAGTTCAAAGTTAGTCATGGAATTACAGCAAATATGAAAGATATCTTTAGCCAAACACAAATATCCCAAAGCTAAACACAAATATCCCAAAGATTTCAGGTATCTTTTCCTCTGAATGGGAAAACCTGTTGTTCTCTGCCATCTGGACAAGTGTGTCCTAAATGCTGTTCTGCACTGTGGGCTGGCTTCAAATGGAGGAGCCTCAGAAACGCAAGAGTTTTCAGCAGAACTCATATTCAAGTAAATCCTCATCAAAAGCAACATTTAAAAGTTATTTTAAAAATGTGAATAGATTTTGCAGTCTTCGCAAATCAGAATGAATGGCTGTGAGATGTCATATCAGAAGTCACTCTTTAAATACTACACGGAGTTGGTATAAACTTGAATGTTGTCATCATGTTACTAGATCCTCAGGGAGGTTTTGGTGGCTTTTTCCTTTGCCTCCTTCAGCTTCACAATTGACTGAAGTGCTGAGAACTATCATGTAATGTAATACAGCACGTTACAGCAGTATAAGTGTATTAAAGGTATGAAGTAATCAACTGAAAATTTCAAACTAATGTCTTTGGATATTTTTCTGTGTTGCTATTCACAGGATATTGTACATTATTACACATCCTTTCATCAACAGCATTACTAAGCACAGGTCACCTTCTCCTCCATGGAGAAGCTAAAACAGAAGTGAGTGCAAACATGGAAGAATCTATTTGCCACTTGCATATTCTGTGCAGATATATTGCCTAAGCAGAACAGCCCAGAACATTTTTAGAACATCAGAAAAGTCAAGTTCATGGAAGGGTACAAGACAAAAAGCAAGCTAAAAAATCAAAACCTAATATCTGAGACTGAATTAAAATATCACCAGTACCTCAAATAAAAGTTTAACCAGCCGAAACTTAGATAAAAGTGAGATAAGAAATGAAAGAATGGTGGTAAATTGGATAAAATGTTGCCCCGGGCAGTTAAAACAAATTATCTCCATTATCTCCTAGATAACAGAATTAAAACCAACTGATTTTCACTGCCAAACACAGATTTTCACAGATGCCTCCAATGTAGTGTGTGCACTAAGTTTATTTAAATTAAACCAAGCATACTATTCACTTACCACACTACAGTGTCCCCATGAAATAGGGAACAAGGGAAGACTTGCAAAGTTCTACAAACTGCCAGTAACTTGAACAGCCCATTTAGAATTTTTGTTTACTTGGAGCTTTTTTTGTTTATAAGCAAAAAAGGCAATGACCAACTTTTAGGCAAAATGGGCAGCCTATGTATTTAGTGAATTTACATTACAAAAGAACTGAAATTATCAGTGTCCACTGAAAAAAATATTTATACTGCAGTAACACTTACCTACTCACTACACAGACAGGTATCCTATGTTCATTCTAATTTGCAATACCCAACTTGTGTGTATGCCCACAAGTACTAAAAAGTCCTATTACTTCTCTAGTTGAAGTATGATGAACATCTACCTTTGTGATAAACATTAACCTCTCAACCATCAGTTTGCTTACAAACGGTGCTGACCTTCAGCAATATAAAGGCAGTAATATTTCATAAAATTACACTGTATAAAACTAAATTCCTGGTTTTGCAGTGGTGGAATTAATCTGTATGCCATGCTGTCTAGCTGCCCATTTCCACCAACATACAAAATTTAAATGCTGTTGTCCATGTGCCTCTTCAGAATAGAGGGTAAATAAAGATATTGCCACCTAAAATATTACTTCCCACTATTTTTCCCATTATTTCCCACTTCTTAATAACACAGATGAAAAAGGTATTTAAACAGCTCTCTATCATAAGGTGGTTAACAGTCTTTATGATAGAAACATGACAATTTAGCAAGCAGTGGAATCCACCCTCATAGTTTTGGGTTAAACGCTGCAAAACTGAACCCATTAATCTTAAAAGACTTCCAGCGTTGCTTGCTAAGAATGGACTCAACTTCTTAGCCAACCTTCAAAGCTGTCAATCAACACAGGAGGACAAGGACATAATGCTGGAAGACTTGTCCAAGTCTTTCAGATGAGAGCATTAGAAACAGGATGAAGTTTAATAGTACAGGCAGCAGTTATGGCACTGGTAGAACAGGAAAAAGAACTCAGGTAGCAGCCAGGAGCACAGACTGATAGTAAGGATCAGCGTATTTCTTTATGAAAGGATGACTGGAAAATGCTAGTTATCATCAGCTGCAAGAACATAAACACAGTTCCAGAATACACCAAGCAAGCTATTTCCAATTCTTCTTAGTCCTGAAAAAAGTACACCAATAACTTCCTCAAATACTAGACCTTTTACTTCTCAAATTCTGATCACCAACATCAAGGAGAAGCTGAACTTGAAGACAGTGGGAAACTGTTATAAAAGACCTGCATAAAAAAAAATCATTTGCTAACTCATTTGCTTCTGTTACTAGCCACATATTAGACTGGAAGACCAAGATTTTTTATTTTTAATGCAGATATTCAGGTGCACAGTATTATGCTATGAACTGTGCTCTGGATCATTATTTGATAAAGAACAAAGACAGATGCACAATTTGTGATCAAAAAATAAAAGGTCCATCTGTGTGAATACTGAAAGCCTACAAAGATGTTTGCTGAGCATTATTTGTTTTGTGAATCTCAGCTGCCAGGATGTTTAAGGGATAAGAAAAATGCAAGATATTAATTAAAACATGCAAATGAATATTCATTCAAACCACTTTTTATAAGATATTTCTCCTCAACTTCCTACAGGTATCTATTGTTGATTATACTGTATTTTTGCCTTTATTTTACATGTCTACCTTATAAGCTTATAAACATTGTTAGTTCCCTCCTATTTTCATCTGCTGTGACTCCTTTATCTTCCTTTCCTTCAGAAACATATAAGCAAAATTTTATCTTTGGCTAAATACTCATATTCCAAGAACTATAACTTCTCTATTTTTTTAGTATTCTATTCCGTAACCAGAGTTATTGACAATACCTTGAAAAATGAACTCTTCTATATTGAACTGAGTTTTTAGACCCCTCTTCCCTGCAGGGCTTGTTCCCATGGGATTCCTCCAGAGAGATCCCTGAAAGGGCCAAAATTTGCTCTCCTGAAGTCCATGTTTGTATTCTTACTTGCTGCCCTGCTTCCTCCTTGCCCGATACTGAACTCCACAATCTCATGGTCAATACCCAAATATTTTGGTTTAATATCAAAATATTTCCTAAGTTTAAAAGTAAACACTATTTTAAGTGGGCACCACTGTTAAATTACTGCAACCCACCTATTGTGTGATTTATACGTAGAAGGAAGTAATCAAATTTTATTTCCTTATAATGTTACCCAGTATCTCTTTATTTATTTTGCAAATTAACTGAAACTGCTGTGAATTTAAATGCTATTGTATCATTCTGTAAGAAAATTACTGATGTTTTTCAATAAAGCATAAGTCCAGAAGGAACTGATACCTGGCTGATACCTGGGGTCAGAACCTTGTTTGCTTGAGTAAACAGATACCAAGGAAAGGAAACAGACCCTCAAGGTAAATGAGCCACCAGAGGGAGCTCATCCAGCCTGCTGAGTATAATAGAACTATATTAACATTGGCAAAAGTTAATTAAACATTTTTACAGGGGTCACTGACTGACTTCAAAACAAAACACATTCCCTGGGTGAAACCCTACATGCCTGAGAAATTTAATGAAATCAGAAAAGTTGCTTCTTTAACAAACACAGAATATATTTCTGATTAAATAAAGACAATTAAGTATAGAAATGTGTGATACAGCATTTTTCTAAACATGCACAAGTTTTTTCTTCATCCCTCTTTATTTTCTCCATATAAAAAGAATTTCAAAGTGTTGTTAAACTACAAGACAAAAAATATGGAATTAACTTTATAATTTAATCTTAAAACTGTGGAAGTATATCAAAAGCAGAGTCACACAAGTAGTACAAAGATATTAATCTCTAATCAAATGTAGTTTGGTATTATGATGCTTACCTAATTCTGTAAATATTTATTACACTTAGATGGACATTGCAATACTAGCTTTGAATTTATTATCACAATACAGCTTTCTCATTTTAAATTGTAGCGAACCCAGATTCAGAAAATAAATCCCTTAAGCTCCTGTTCTGAAGGATCTGATGATTACTTTCAAACCTGTGAACATTTTTTGAGAAGAAATACGGAAACATGAACTATTCAGGTTTTAACACGTTGCTAATTGACAAGAAATCAAGAGTTTGGAGGGGGTTGTTTTGTCTTTTACTTTTCCATGGAGCTCAGCATCCAACAGTGGTAATTCATCTAGGAGACAGGAAGGAGAAGAAAGACAATAAAATCATTTCCTAAAGAAACGCACCCGTCAACATAAACGCGCAGGCAATTCAATGCACTCTCTCTATGTATTTCTGCAGATTATGTGTCTTAAATACTCATTCCAAATTAACACACCTCTACGACAGATTTAAGTTACATATTCCTTTGTGTTACCCATTACCAGCTTTCTAAACATTGCATGATTAATTTGATCATACTTTTATCTTACCTCTGCCTGGATGCTTTGCTTTGGAAGATAAGACTAAACATGTTCTTTCAGGCTTCAATAAAAAGCTAAATTCTCTTTAATAGTACGTGAAAGTAGTACTTTTTGGAGTTAACTCCTGTGCAATGTGAGAAGACTATGAAAAGCACTTGTTCTGTAATCACACCGCTACTTAAGCACTGGAAGAAAATCCAACCTGAGAAGACCGAATACCAGTTACAGTTCTTTTAAGTTCCACTAAGCACTTCAGAGTGTCAAGCTTCTCCACACAGCAATTTCACCTGGAGTGAGCACAATTTTTCATCATTCACCCATACCAATCAGGAAAAAGGTTACAATTGCTCTCCAGTACACATTCTGAAGCCATCCTTCCCAAGAATATTTACAGACATAAATAAGTTTTTCTCACTGAACAACTGCATTTTTTAAAAGAATCTGAAGAGGTTATTAGGAGCCTAAATTAATGAAGGGTCAGATTTGACAATCTCCTGCTGACAGCTTTTTGTAGTTTCCCACTGAAAAAAGTTTCTTGGGGGGAAGGGAGGGCAATGGTTAAAATTCAAGTTCAGATAATGATTTCCTGTTCCATCATTTTCAGTCTGTGTATTTGCCTAGCATAATTTTAAGGGTGGACCTTTGCTGTGTAAGAAATGTGTGATATTTGTGCCAAGGCTGTGATTTTGTTCATGTCTTCAATATAAGTCTGAAGTTCAGAAGCAGATAGATGGGAGTGGTTTCACATCTTGGAGGTGTTACAGTGTAATCCTAACTTTAAGACCTAGGGTATCTGTGTTGCTCAGAGAATGGGAAATAAAGACTTGCAATCTGAACTGGTGTGCACAATCCATTAATGCACTTTGCAGTACATTTTCTAGTAATAAACACTGCAAGCGGGGAATATATCTTCATTTGTATTCAGGTACCCGGTGTGGAAAAAACGCAAGGGTAGCAGCTGTCTCAAAGCAGACGCTATATGCAGATATCAGACCACATTACACAAACTTCAGCTAATAGCTGTGGAAAACCTCTTTCTCCAATGCACAAAAACATCAGGTTCAGTAACTAGGCATATACATCGCTGATATTTTAAACCTCTTGAATATACCAGTACAAAACTATTTGAAACTGCATAAGGAAATCCAACACATACTTGAAGCAAAAACAGTTACAAAACAGCAGAAAAAGAAAAAAACTGGGAAAAATTAATAAAGACCTTGGACAATATCACTATTAGACTATACTGTGTCAGTTTAATAGGCACATAGGAAAAAAATGCTAGCTGAAAATTAAAAAAAAAAAAAGAACAAAAATATCTCAAAACCAATATAATCAGCCTTTTCCTAAGAGTATTTCTACATTCGGCACCTAAAGATCCTCTACTTTGGGTGCCGCTTACTTAGTGCCTTAACCTGGGATTAGGCTTTGAATTTTCTGAAGAGTCTAAATAAATTTAAAGCCTTGTGCCTGCTAAATTTCTAAGGCAATTTGACACCAAATTCCTTGGAAAATCCACCATGATCATATTTGAAAACTGTATCCTTTTCACTTACTGACGGATTTAACCTACACTGAATATCTTTGAAAGATATTCTTGATTTGTCCGTTATTTTCTTCAAAGAGAATTTAGTGAAATTTTGGTCTTTGCATAAAAAAGACATATTAAATATCAAACATGTTTCATGACAGTAGTGAACCAGTTCAGGTCAAAATAGAAGAAATCTAAAAATATAAAATATTTTTGAAGCTGAAACAATATTTTTTGAAGTTAGCAAAATTTCCACTTCAGGCAAACACTATTTCAAGAAGTATTGTGAAATTTCTTTAGAAAGAATGCATAGATAACATTTCCATGTTTCCCAGAAAGATGAGTCTCAAAGCACTGTGAACAAAGCCTGCACCTTTAAATATTCACAAAAACTATTGTGGCATGTCTTGTTCTGATTAGCATTTTTTTCTAATATCACCCATTGATAAACACTTTGTAGATAAACACTATAGATAAACACTTTGTAGATATTAGTATTTTAAGAATCATTTACCTTAAAATAACATTCTATCTCATAAATAGATAGTAGAACTTCCTCCTAGTCAGTTCTTGCTCACTCCCTCCAGTATTCCTCAGCTGCCTGCAAAGGCATTTTATCACCTAAATCTCATCCCACTGGCTTTTCCAGTCTAAGTAGTAAACTTAAACAAACTTAACTGAAAACCCAGAGCTCTCTTATCTCACTGAAATTCTCATTTCAGATAGAACATGCAATTAAAAAATGACCCCTCGCTAGAGGATTTTCCCTCACTAACCTTAAGGAAAACTGAAGTGACATGAGACAGAATAAGACCTATAATAACAATACTGTAACATGCATTTACCAGAAAGACTAAAATGAGGGTGTCTATGAGACACTAAGCAATGAATGAAGCAGCTTTGCTCTCTCCTATTACACAGCTTAGAATGAAATACTTTTCACAGCCCTGAGTTCTTGCTGTCCTACTAACTTAAAAAAGCTACAAGACTGTGTCAACTAAGCCACAGCTATTAGTGGCACTGGGTCAAGAGTTTCATTACATTTGTGACGCAAAGAAAAAATTTCCCCTTTCTGCTGCATGCTGTGAAATCCACCCCGGATCCAATTAATAGCAGGTACAAATCTGGTTTTAGATCAAGTGCCCTACTGTTGCAATTTTTGGAACTGCTTGCTTTAGAAAAGCACTGAAATTCCCTGCTGTTGCCTGAGCATGATTCCCTGGTAGTACATGAGTAACAAAAAGCTGAGAGGTGCCCTTCTTTAAATTGCATAGCCCAGTTTACTCAAGGCAGTGTATGACTACGAGTATGATGCAAGCATGAACATCTGCCTTCATACACTGTCTGTTCAGTTACGGGTGCAATTTCTTTATTTAACCAATAATCACTTTTTTTTCTTTTTTTACTTTTAGTGAAAAAGCACTTCATTACAACTTTCCTTGTAAGAAACTTAAAGTCTAACAAACTTTCTTTCAACCAGAACATAAGGCATAAATGATGGAGTAAGTAAGCTCTGCTTATAGAAAAAGCTACCACTGTAAAACCTTATTTTCAACCCATGTGTTTTCTGTATATTTAGATGGTAGGCACTCCCATAGGAAAAGAATATTTCTTAATATGCATGTCATGTCTAGCAAATTGGAAACCCAGTTTTATTAAAATAGGAACACTTGTT
The DNA here is from genome assembly GCF_001604755.1 of Lepidothrix coronata. Taxonomy (NCBI): domain Eukaryota; kingdom Metazoa; phylum Chordata; class Aves; order Passeriformes; family Pipridae; genus Lepidothrix; species Lepidothrix coronata. The sequence goes on from NW_016690193.1 coordinate 7,922,551, forward strand.
AAAAAGAAAAAGACAAAAGGATAAAAATTCACTGATAGCGAAGAATCATTATAATCATTCTTACCTCACACTTCTTGCAATAATAACAGTGCTCAACTTATGTCTGCAAATATCATCTTTTCTTCCATTCATGGATCACAAATGTTAAAACAACTACGCATGATTAGTTATTGGGGTACTTTTATTGTAACAAACAACAGAGACTATTGCTATGACTTATTTAACATAAAGTAACCACATTACAGGTACAGCATAATAGAATCAAAACAAAGCTTTGTATAACCAACATAAAAAGAAAGAAGTAGGAAAAAAACTCCCCAAAACTGTTACTGTACTTGCTTTCTCTGTTCTTTTGAGGGATGTGTCACCAGTTTCACAGAAGCAATTGCCACAAGGTCATAAACATTCACTGCGACACTCCCACCCCATTAGGTTCACTTCAACAGTACAAAATCCACAAAACTTCGACAGGCAAAAAGACAGATGAAAAGGACAGACTATTAAATTGGAGGAGAGGAATGATGAAGAACAAAAGTGAATAAAGTAAAGAAAGATACACAAAAACAATAGATGAAGAATTTTACCAGGACAGAAAACAAGGGCCTATTGAATGAAATTGTAAGGAAAACATTTCATAAATTGTAAAAGGCTAGAATTTTTATAAAGCATAAAATTAGAGTAAATAATTCAGTTACAGGTTGCAGTTAGAGTCATAGTAACATTAAGAATTAGAAGACAATTAGACATTTTGTCGAAAGAATTGCTTCTAGGATACATTAGCAAAATCCAAATTTAGGTCTCAGATGAGACTTTTAATAGCTAATAAGATATTTTTAATTGTTACTGGTTATGACTACATCTCTCTAGATGAGTTTACATCTGTCTGTTTCAAAGTGTTCAACATGGCATCATGCCATCTAATAATAACAGCTGTAGTAGTATAACTGTACTTAAATGCATTTATCAAATATAACAAAATCCTTATTCATGGAGACATCTTTGAAAATTGATTTATGTGGACTATTATAAACATTGCAAATTAGAGAAATCTTCCAGGAACAAAAACAGTAACAGCTTCCTTTTGTATCTGTTTGTCTCATAACTCTGCTTATGCAGAATATATATATACTTTGTATATTTAGCTCCATTTAAATATAGTGTGATTTGTTTAGGAAGAAAAAAACATTATTTAAAATAAAATACAATCTCTTCCAAAACAAAAATCTCAGTCTATCTACAGTCAGAAAAGAATTGCTGACATTTTGCTTTCAATTTCTCTTTGTGACCAATGCAGTTACATTTTGTCAGCTCTCAGGAAATGTCTTCACTATAGCATCTTACACAAAGACAGTTCCAGTACAACACACATATACTCCCACTGCCAAGTCAGTACACGTGAGGGCAGAGACACTTCCCAGGCACCCCTAAGCTCTAACCTTCAAGTGTCATGGCTCTGCTCTTTCTCCATGTCAGGAGCAGGCTCAGCTGCACTCCCTTCTCAGGGGTGTTCATGTTTGAGTACATGAAAGCCAGGCTATCAGACCTGCTGAAACCATGAGAGACTCACGATAGGAGCACCCAGGAAACTAAGGCTGTAAGGATCATTCCAGTATCTTCCTGCCCTCTAATGTCAATTGATACAAAATATAGATGATATAACCTCCTTCTTTAAGATGCATACTACTGCCATCTCTTCAACAGATCATTTAAATATGAAAGCCAAGTTCACTTCAAAATGGAAGTTGTTGCAATCCTCTTTCTTTGACTGATATACACTGGGGAAAGAGTTTATATGCACCATCTAACCGTAGCCACTCAAAGTGCGCACAGTCTACACTCCAAAGCAAATTTTCTCCTCTGTTAAGCCAGATGCTGGCACAAATTTTGTACTCTGAAATTAACAGCAGTCAGTGCTGTCAGTGCTAATGTAGCCTCAGGAATTAACTTTTATGACATTTTACACGAAAAGAGTATTAAAGAAGTTTTTGCTTTAGCAGGAATTCTTGAATGATTGCTGTAAAACATTCCAGGAACAGTACCTTCCAAATTAATACAAGATTAATACCCATCATACCTCTCTGACCTACGCACAGGGTTCCCTCAGCAGGGAACCCTCACATGCAGGCAGGAAGCACACACACAGCTCCAGTCTAGCCACATTCCCAGTCAGAGAACAGTCAAGGCATATTGCAAGGTGTACCTGTTAGAAATTCTAGCTACAAACTACACTTATAACTATGTATTTTAAGTGTTTAAACACACAAATACTACCTATCAGCAGTATTCTTCCAATTTTACCACCCATAACAAGATAATTGAACCTGGAAGTCCAAGGATTGCAGCAACAGCTATGCAATGCTAGTAATGGGAGGTGGCAATAGTGCACAAAATCTTGTTTTCTCAAGATCTTCTACGCAGCTCCGTATAATACAGACTATGTACACTGCTGGGCCAGTCAAGTAAAAAAAACACAAGCTGCTGCTATGTCCTACCTTCTAGTCAACAGAAAGCTGCAGACAGCAGAACAGGCAAGTTTTGCTTGTTTACTTCTTTTAGATTGACTCCTTTCACTGATTAATCACAAAAATAGAAACATACATAGGAAGCACATCAGTATTCCTACTGCCCTCCTGTCAGATTGTTTTCTGTTTCAATAAACCTTCTACTTATAGTCACACTCACTTCAAACCTATTTACAAAGCAATAGCTGTATAAAAAGGATATCTTGAAGCCCGAGTACAAAAGTCATACAAAATCTAAAAATACAAGTAACCTATCAGAGATTACTGCATAGTTGAAAGGCAGTGTTCTCACAATGCACACAATTCAAGAAAAAAAAAAAAGGCAACAAAAACAACCCAAGCTTATAGCCACACAGACTTGACATTAACACTAAACTAGTTACTTGAGGAGTAAAAGCATCTCTTGACATTTTAACTGTTTTCTAACTAGCAATTTCTTATGATTCATGCAGTGTGGGTTTACCTGAAATAGACTACAACAATAAACTGCAATCAAAATAATTACAGAAGTATGAATTAGCCTCTCTCATTCAAGTTTAGAGCCAAGAGCTTACACTTTTTTTTTTCCAGGAAACTACTGAGGTGGCAGTGGAAATGGAGAATCATTAGACCATCCTCACATGAATGTGCCCACAAGAACAGTGCTGTCTTTGGTTCATTACATTAATAAGTATCCTCTCTAGCTTTGTAGATGGCACCAGAAAGCAACAATCATTACAGTCTTTCAGACGGTATCAGTAGTCTATGGCAAGACATCTCCTGAGACAGTCACCTTAAACTTTAGAAGAGAGGGAGACACAATGCTCAGTGACACATCAACCCCTAGGCAACATGAAGGAAAAAAATGTAAGTTGCTTCTCTACCAATATGAGGTTTCTCAGGAGTGTTCTGTTTTCAGTGGGTCCAAACAAGCTTCTCAGACATGAGTGTCCTTGTGTGGGCATTCTGGAGGTCCTGCTGCACCCCTTGCATCTCTCTGACAATACAATACCTCCACACTGCGCAAATTATTGAGAGTGGAGTTGAACTTTTCATCTGTTGGGAAGCCAAACAAAGTTTTTTGCCCAAAGGCAGGTAGTATGAGATGCAGACATACAGCCTAACAATATCATATCTCATCTGAAATCGTTGTTCCTGTAAAGTGGCGTGAATTAAAACTCTAGGGAATTCTCTTTGCACTTTTTCTAACATCATTATGACTTACGCTCTAAAATGCATTAGTTTTGTTTGCAGGACAAACAACTGTTTGCAAAGAGACTCAGCAAAAACAATTTTCCCTGGCTCTTAATCCGAGATAACGTTTCCTGTCTATGGACTAATTGTGGAGTAATAGTTAATGAGTGTACTAAACAGGTGAAGTAAAAATGACAGGCTACATAATGGTACTCATTCATTCCCTTCCAAGCTACTGCAACAGCATGGTCAAGACAGTAACCTCAAGACAGATGCAAACTCAGTCTTGAGAGAAGTTGTGAAGCCAAATCTTGTTGCATAATTTGGAAGCATATGATATAACCACACCATGCTAAATGAGGGCATCAAAGCATTTATATTCCTACCCATACATTCTGTAAACCAGCACATAATTAACCAGAAACTTATTATTAATTATAAAAAAATATATATAGAATTAATGTATATTTTCATAACAGTGAAAATAAACTAAGAAGTTGTCTTCTGCTAAATTTGAAAACCATTAGACTAATAAAAAATACAAAATAACAACTATTAGTCAGAAGTACTCATGGCTTGTATCATTCTCTCCCTTTTCTCCCACTGGACCTCAATTTTTTATTTTTTATTCATCAAAACAGAGTACCTTCTCTTCAGTTCCTGAGAATTCTTTGCAATATTTTTTTTTATTTGTGTGCCTTTTTTTTTCTCATGGCACTTTTTCAAATTTGGCACTTCTAATTCCCTGAGAAGCCATCAACCTCTTAATTTCTAAGGCAGTTCACGTGATTCTCCAGTTTTCCTTATGTTCAACAGCTAATAAAGCCATGGCTGGCGGCTTCTGAATTCTGTGCACATGTTCACTAGCACCATTTTGATGTCTACACGTGCATTCTGACACTACCTGAGATTTAGGAAGTTTATGCCTAAAGAAAACATTGATTGCATACTGTCTGTAAAGAATAAAATATTTTGTTTTAGTTTCATCAGTGGTCTTTACTGTGTCAACATATTCTTTCCTGACCACTACTTTCAGTTAGTATTAGGTACCATATATTTTGAAAAACATAGAATTTTCACAGAGCCTGTCCTCTTATTTCACCTTCAGCAAATCATAGGTAATATCTGTCTGATTTTAACAAAGCATGAAATTATACCTCAGCAAAGCAAATTATCAACAGGGACAGCTGTTGTATTTCTTAGTGTCATCAGTTCAGATATATCTATTTATATTCCTCAACAGACCCCTTATTAAAAAAAAATCTTCTTAATAAGTAATAAAGCAAAAGATGAAAGACCTTTACAATAATTCTATTCTCCTTACTCTGCAAGTTAGCACTGTACAAGCTTATGATCAGGAAGATGCTTACAGTATGCAAAAATGCTACAGTTATAACTTGTATCCCCTGAATATATTCACCAAACGGGACATGAAAATTTACACCAGGCAACATATGATATAAAAGTTCAAGTATAAGTTTAGTTCAGAAAGACAAAAGGCAGGCGTGCGGAAAGCAGTGGAAGATTCAATCCTCAGAGATCACTGAAACCTTAATTAGAGTTGTGCAAGACACTTCTTGGAAATTAATGTGCTCTTAGGGTCTTGCAATTTTCTACAACAAAAAATCTTTGCTATTCTTTACCAGTTTCTAAAGACATCACTTCGATTCTTACTCCTGGTTTTGGTAGGGTGGTTTTGGTTTTTAACTGGGTTAGTTTCACCTTTTTCCCTACTTGCACTAGACTCTCATCAGGATTTCCAAACAATTGACCCAACTCTGTACTGCCAGTGGGACCAAGAGAAGATTTCAGATCGCTTTTTTCAGAGGGCATGAGAAGAACAGGAGAAAAAGCTAAGTTCTCCAGAGATCCAGCAAGGGAAGTATTCACAGAAAAAGGTGAACTCATCAGCAAACATGCCTTTCATAAAGAGGAATAATTTAATGTGTAAACATAATGATTGTACTCTTAAAATTTCTGTCACGGTGAAAGGCTATCATATTTTGAAATTCTGGTTCTTCTAAAAAAATATGGAAGTAGGCTTTGTGCTACTGCTTATTAAGAACATATTAAGATACCTGAAATTTGATCTTTTATAAGCACAGGACAGAAATATTATTTTGATGGTGACTAGTTTAACATAGAACAATCTAGCTGAGGGGGCGGAGAAGTAGAAAAATATTCCTGTTTTCTTACTTGTGCCCTTTCAGTACTTAGAGGGAGCTTATAAAAGAGAGGGACAGTGAGTTTTTACACAAGTGGTTAATGATAAGATAAGGGGGAATGGTTTTAAACTAAAAGAGGAGAGATTTAGAATAGATGTTAGGAAGAAATTCTTTATGCAAAGGGTGGTGATGCACTGGAACAGGTTGTCCACAGAAGTTACAGGTGCCCCATCCCTGGAATTGCTCAAGGTCAGGTTGGATGAGGCTTTGTTCACCTTAATCTAGTGAAAAGTGTCCCTGTCCATGGCAGGGGAGTTGAAACTAGATGATCTTTAAGGTCCCTTCCTACCCAAACTATTCTATGATGCTATGATTTGTTCACCAGCTAACATTAATAGAAATAATACATGCAAATTCCTTTTGGGAGAAAAATATAATAATTACAAACCCGATCATAATTAAGTAATTGCCACCACGATCTACAAATCTCAATGAGTTATATAGTTACATGTCTGTATGTCATGACAGCCAGTTTTACAACACTGATTAATTCATTCAGAATACTACCAGGTACAATAAACTTATAACAGAAAGATGTTTAATCAATATAACAATTAACACTATGGAATTATTTCTAACAAAAAGACTTGAGAAAAATAACTTGGAACTATCTGATGGTTAAAAATGTTAGATTTCTCTCTCTTGTAGCAACCTGTGCTCAGAAAATAATAATAGTAGTAGTAATAATAACATCCTTTTTCCTCTCTATGTTGACTTTTCTGTTTATATACATATATATATATTCTGTTTATATATATATATATTTATACCAATATAATGATTGAATATGTGAATTATAAAATCAGTTGCAGTCTTCAGTAGGAAGTATGCTTACATACTGCCAGCTCTTTAACTAGACTTCAAAATTGTCTATAACTATATATAGATTTTTCTGCTATCTTGTCCTCAAATCCAGTCACAATATTAAAATCAGACAGAAATCTGCATATTTGCAGGATTCCAAATAACGCATTTGTTGTCTGGGAGGCTGCAAATGTGCTTTATTGCTCAGTGTGCAATACAACATGTTTGCATCCTGTCAAAGACTTTTCTCCATGTTATTACCTAAGAATTTTCCAAGTCACTTCTGTACTTTTGTCCCAAATGTTGTCTTATCTTCAATGAATATAAATATCTCTAATTGATACACATCTGCAGACACACATTTCTATATCTACAGGTACACACAAATAAAATACTTGGATTTCTCAGGGAAACATGAAGACATGAATAGACTTGAAAGAGAAGACAAAATTAAAATATATTAGACAATTCTAACTCAATCTTAGCTCTTATCAGTTTGTGTAGGGTTTTTTTAAGGCTACCATTATGATGCTGGAAATCCACTTGTCTGACTAGTGCTAAATAATACTGAAAATCTGACAAATTCAGTTATTAAGACAGCATTATCAAACCAACAGTTTCTTGACTAATTGTAAAAGTCTCCTTGAATTATCCTAAAATAGCCTCTCTAAATTCTTTGATAAAACCAAATGAAATGCACATCATCAGTCATTTTAATACATTTAAGATAACACAGGGCAATTGCTGAAGTTGCACCAGTACTGTGTGAATATTAATACAAGACAGACAATAATGTTCAGTTTTTACTTCACAACACAAAGTGTAGAATTAAGATTCTAATTTCTAACAGATTTTCTTGTGTTTGTACCTAATTTACGGTTGTCTCAAGTTACATCAGAGCAGTAAAAAAATACTGAGACAAAGAAGTACTTTTTGAAAAAAATCAGAAATAAATATCAAGATATTTTCTGAAACTTCATAAAGAACTTGAATTGTGGAAGACTAGTGTTTCCAAGTTTTTATTTCGTTGCAGGTTTTATGTCAAACTAAATTACTTGTGCTGCCCATGTATAGACTTTGCTGCTACTTTAAAATAGAGTGCTAAATAAGGAAAAAATTCTGAAATTATTATTTTTTTAAGTTTTTTAAAACTGCTATTATCAAATTTGAAACATTTTTCATCAGTACCTTCTTCCTTAAAGTTTTCAAGATCTTGATATCTGGTTGATGTTTAGTCAAATCATGACAATTACATACAGAAGGGAGAAAATTAATATACTGCCTAAATTCTAGCTTGCAAACTCCCAATTGCCTTCATGATACACTTTTTAGGCCTATCTATATATTTTTGAATTATACCACTTGATGGGGACTAAGAACTTCAGAATTTTGCTCTCAGTTCTACCCCCACATACGTGTATCTGTCAAAATCAAGACTAATGTTTTTGGTTCTTTATGTAAAATGGATCTTTTAATACTTTTTCTTGCAATATTGCTAGGAAGACAAGTTCATCTCACTTAAATATTGTGATGTAGACAATTGGAGTTGAGATGAAAACAACAGTTTAAATTCCTAAATGGAGTTTACTGTGAGATGTATGTAAAATTAAACGAGTTCACTGTAGCTCGAAGAAAATTCTTTGCCACAAGTGACACAACTGTAAAGGGCACTATCATATAATTTAATAACTCTGAAAACCGAAGATGTCTGAGTCACAACAGGCATCCGCACACGCGATCTTTGCTAAAGAATTTTAGTGGTAAAGTTTCACACTCTCATACAAGTTTGGATGATTTTCACCTTTCATTTGCTTTTAAAAGAATTTCTGAAAAATAAGCTCTTGCAGTTTAGCATGCATCACAGTGGATGTATAACCTGTAACGACTCAGCATGAAAATCTTGCTCATTAGATTCAAAACCTCAATAAAAGAAGAAAAACATTTGCTTGCTCTTCCCTAAAATATAAAGTTAATAGTAGGTGTTAAATGTAATGCACTTGATAAGATATTCTTCACAATCAAGCTACAAGTCCAGTTCAAAATAAACTTTTTTTTTCTAACTGTACATTGTAATTTAACATTTAACAACAGAAAAGAAGAACTTACAGGTAAAGCAATCTTTTAGAAAATTTCAGCTATGACAGAGCTTCACATGACCCTTCACATTACTTCCTGGGTTCATTTCCTAGAACAGAAACAAGACACATGTGAAACCAGTTAGAATGTTAAAATAGTGTCTATTTCATTGTCTTAAAACATGCTATGAAGCAAGGTTTGGGATAACATTTTATGCTGGTGTCTTCCAGATGATACAACCTACAATAAAAATTCTGGAATTGAAAGGTAGTCTTAAAAAATTTTTATCAAATTCTTCACCAGATACTGATAACCATTAATCTTTCTGTAGAATTTCAGATTGATTTGAGATTAATCCCTGATTTTCCTGAGCACAGGAAAACCATACATGATTTTCCCTCTATCAGCCACACTAGTGGAAAAAGTCTTTTTATAACCAGCAAACCTATACAGCATTGGCAGAATAACATTCAAGAATAAATAAAGCTTAATAAAAAAAAAAAAGCCAAAACATATAATTAGTTCTCCAGCAATGTTTTTACATAAATTTGCTCACAAAAGAGTACAATAGATAAAACACTTAACATTTACTACATTGCTGTTCGTGTACGTGGGGGGGTATTAGGGAGTGTGGGGGCAGGGGGTGTCAAGAGCATGGAGAGCTCAGGCAGTTTTCTCCTCAATGCTTTCAGAAAAGCAAAAGAGTGAAGAAGGAGTTGACAGATCCCACATGTCAACAATTGGTTGAGCAGTTGGTGTGGGCAACAGGGTTTTGGATTTCACATGATCATGGGATGTTCTACGAGGACAGAGGATTGTTTAGCAGCGATGTTGTCCACATAAGTGGGGAAAAATATTTTTGCCAACAGGCTGGCCAATCCAGTAATGAGAATTTCAAACTAGGAATAACAGGGTTAGGAGAGGATGACCAGCATCATCAAAAGAGGAAGTGAAGGACCAGGTTGGCAAGCAAACAGTATCCGGCAATGTCAACAGCAGCAAATCTGTAAGCAAAAAACCAGGGTTGTAAGGGTCCAACTGCAACTGTGTGCATGTACATAGAGAAGAGCCTACCAGTCTACCTTTTCCAGGAAATCAGCTCTCCAAAGAGCCTGTATGCTAATGCATACAGCATAGGGAACAGGCGGAATTAAGAGGTGCATGCAGTTGGAGAATGACAACTTCACTGGGATCACAGACATGGGTAAATAGCTCACATGAACATGAAAGGGAACAGAAAATGTTTCTGTTGGTGTTATCTGCAGCATAAGGATGACTATGGAAAATGGTGGCCCACTGCTGATGAAGATCTCACAAAGGATACGAAGGCCAACACACTGAATGCCTTTCTCATCTCACTCTTTAGTGAGAAAACCATCTCTCAGCAATCTCAGGTCTCTGCGACCAGTGGGAAAGCCTGGAGCAAGGTAGGTTTCCTCTCAGTGGAGGAGGATCAGGTTAGGAAGCATTTAAACAAAATGGACACACATAGATCCACAAGCCATAATGAGATGCACCCACATGTACTGAGCACTGGCTGATGTCATCGTGAGAGCACTCAACCACAGAAACATCAAAAAAGGTCACAGTGATCGCGGTGGAGGGAGGAAACTCTGAGGACTGGAAGAAATTAAATACCATCTCTACTTTAAAGAAAGTCAGTCACAGCTCACCTCGACTCCTGGGAAATGAATGGAGAAGTTAAACCCGAAAACCATCACCAAACACAAGTGGGATAAGAAGTTGTTTGGGCATAGTGAGCATGGATATATGGAGGGGAAATTGTGCCTGACCAACCTGATAGCCTTTCACAAAAAGAAGGCTGACCGAAGGCTGACCCAGTGGACAAGGAGAGAACACTGAACATTGCTTATCTTGACTTAAATAATGTTTCTCTCAGAGCCTCCCATTGTCTTCTCCCTGACAAACTGATGAAACACAAAAATTTCAGTAGAAATTCATCAATAACTTTCAAGGTGAGACACAGTGCACAGATAATGCAAAACTAAGAGTATTCGATACATCAGAGGGTTGTGTTGCTATCCAGAAAGACCCTGACAGGCTGAGAAATGGGTCAACAGTAACCTCACGAAATTCAACAAAGGGAAATACAAATTCCTGCACTTGGCAGGAATAATCCCATTCATGTTGCCAGAAAAGGACCTGAGGGACAACAAGCTGGCCATGAGCCAGCAATGTGCCCTCACAGCAAAGAAGGCACACAGCTATCAGGGTTGCATTAGGAAGAGTATCATCAGCATAATGAGGGAGGTGACCCTTCCACTCTACTCAGCACTGGTAAGCCACTCTGAACCTGGGCCCAGTTCTGGGCTACCCAGTAAAAGAGAGACATAGACTTAGTGGAGCGAGGCCAGCAAGAGACCATGGAGGTAATTAAAGGACTGGAGAACCTTTTGTATGAGGAGAGGGTATGAGAGATGGAGGCCTTGAGAAGAGAAGACTAAAAGGAATCTGTTCTGTGCTTACAAATACCTGGTTGGGGGCAGAGTAATGAAGGCAGTGGTATCAAGTGAAAGGAAAAGATGCAACAGGCATAAATTAAGTACAAGATATCCCACTTAATGTTGTGGGCTTTTTTTTTTCCTATGAGGGTAGTCAACCAATGGCATGGGTTGCCCAAGATACATCTGAATCCTTGCAGATATTCAAAACCCAACCGGGCATAGACCCGGGCAATATGTGCTAGGTGACCCTGCTTTGACCAGGGGGCTGGGAAATCTCCAGAGGTCCCTTCCAACCTCAACAATTCTATGATTCTGTAAAGTGTTTTATTTAACTGGTCTTTGCTTAAAATAAATTGAAAAGAGGTTAAATTAATCACCCATGAAATCTCTTCTCCATGATGCATGGGAAAAAAAATGCACAATCAACCTCACTGTGCTTTAGCTAGTGTAAAAGGAATAAAAAGGCTATAGCTGAAAGCTAGCATCATATAGTAACCCTGATAGTCATGCTAACACGACTTTTGGCCTCTCTGATATTAATGGCAAGACTTTACAATCACAGATTAAAAGTAACAGAAAAAATTCACATACTCTGATCCAGTTCATTGTCTCTCTGTCTCTGGAGACATTCGAAACCCACCTGGATGCATTCCTCTGTAACCTGCTCTAGGTGACCCTGCCTTGGCAGGGGTGTTGGACCAGGTAATCTCCAGAGGCCCCTTCCAACACTAATGATTCTGTGACTCTGTGATTGTAAAAGACAAAAATTTTCCTCTATAATTCCTGCTTCTAACTCTCTCAGTTTCCCATGAGAAAGCAAATATACATAAATGTAGAACTTCAGGCAGATATTCACATTTGATTTTTAAAATGGATTAACAACAAATATATCAAATGTATTTCATTTCATAATGGAAAGATATACTGAAAAAGCAAACAAACATTACTCTAACTACTCAAAAAAATTGGATAACATGCACACTAAAAACGTGAATCAAGTATGGAGTTTGGTGGAATGGTATTTCATGGTATTTCATAGTAAATGAAAAACACCAACACTTATGTAAGCATTCACGGGTTTATGACAGCATGACCCAAAGAACTGTTCCACTGCACGTGGCATAATCAACCCATGGAGTAAGTTTTATAACTCATGAGAAAAGAAGCATAATTAGACTGTAGAAAGTTCAAAGAAATATTTTGTAGTCAATATATTACTTAGAGGGAAAATAACCTTTAGCAGTTCAAATCATACATCTTCAAGAAAGTAGATTAAGCTTTTCTTTTTCCATAAGCTTTGCTTTTCACAAGTTGGAATTTGAGCTGTTGAAAAGATATGACTAGAAATTATATTTCAAATTCTCTAATGACCTATTTCCTTAAAGAAAAAGCAAACAGCACGTGCCTCTTTTATTCCCTGCCGGGGAGAACAAAGAATACATGTTAAACAAACAGCATGTTTCTGTACATATATACTCATACAAAGGCACGTTTTATTTATATCGTCACAGGGATATCTTTTGTGTTCATGTTGCTATGGAAACAAACTTCTGTGCCAAACACATGATTACAGAGACATTCTAGTTCTTAAACAGGGTATGTATCTTAGCCTTTTTATTTTTTAAATCAAAGAAAAAAAGCTAGTGTATAAGGTTACAGAAGAGCTCTCAACAGTCAAGAGCATGTGAAGCTAACGAAATTATAACATCTGAAACACAAAGATTTTTCATTCCATAGTGTTTGTGTGCTTAGATGTATCTTTAGAGGCTATCTCAAAAAGCAGTAGATTACAGCATAAAGTTAGGACATTACTGTTTTGCATAACATAGAAGATGAAGCAGAAAAACCTGACATTTTCTTTGATTTGTTGAAAATAAAATTTATAGGAAAACTTCACTATGGAACTGCTCATATCAAACAGCATATCCATTAAAAAGAGGGTGAATCAAAGAACTACGTTACATAGATTTAAGTTCCTGTTTTCCTGTTTTTGCACAGAACATTAAACAATATCTATTCAATACCTGTATCTGTTTTATTTATCGTGGTCCATCTGCTCTGCAAATGTTCTTGCAAAGCAGTTTCCCATAGCAACATCAAATATCATATAGTCTCAGTCTTCTGTCAAAGCCCTTCTGCATTTCAAGCAGGATATTTTTCTGCAGTATTCAAGTAAATAAATAAATGGAGTATTTCATCAAGAAAAAATGAAAAGCACCAAAAAATGAATTAAACAAATACCCATAAATAAATCCCATAATTTCATTTAAATAATTACATTTAAAATCTAAGGCAGGGTGGGAGACATATGTTATTTAAAAAATCTTGTCATTATGATAGTAGTTTTTACTTGATCAAAATTTCAAAATCATTATGTTACATGGAGCAAAACAAATTGTGCATGATACAAGTTTTAAAGAATAAGATTACACTATGCTGGAAAGTAAGTTTTTGAATGAAAGGCCCACAATGGCTGCTTACTATGGGACAACTTCAGATAGATATCACCTACAACTCATTATTAGCCCATCTAAATTTTACATCCTCATGTTTACAATGATCAAAGAAATATAAGAGGAAAATTTCACAATACATTTTCATGTAAGATAAAGAAGAAAACTGATTTCATGAAAGTAACTCATATTTTACCTGAGATTATATCTTCAGAATTTAAGACACGATAGAAATATACATTTTTACATGAAAATCTTCTGAAAAACTCTCTTAAAGGAAGCACATAAAAAATTCCATACCCCTCAGTAAATATCATGTTAGTCTTGAGCACAATGATTCTGTGCGAAATTGCAACACAAGTGTTCTTCAAGCTGTAAATTAAAGGAGAATTGTCTTAATTTAGGAAAATTAGCCTACTGAATTTCAAAGTCTGATATCTTTATTTTAGATTTGTCCAAAACCACCAGAATCAAATCTCCCTAGGGAGATTTGAAAGGTAATCAGACTTTCTGGGTCACTTCTACATCACCATACTTTAATTTATAACTTAGAGCTACTTTATGACCCACCACAATTTAGCAATTTCAGATCCATAATAAACAGTAGGATTAAATTCCCACAATAATTTTCTACCAGCATCACCCCCTGTCCTGGTTTTGGTTGGGACAGATTTAATACTCTTCTTAGTAGCTGGCACAGTGCTGTGTTTGGGGCTCAATATGAGAGTAATGTCAGTAACACTGATGTTTTGGTCGTTGCTCAGTAGTGCTTAAGTTAAATCAACGACATTTCATGTTTCCCATGCTTTGCCAGTGAGGAGGTGCACAAGAAGTTGTGAGGAAGCATAGCTGGGACAGCTCACCTGAATTGACCAGAGGGATATTCCATACCATAGAATGTCATATTCAGTTTATAAACTGGGAGAGTTGGCCAGAAGGGGCCAATCGCTGCTTTGGGATAGGATGGGCACGTGGTAAGCAATTGTATTGTGTATGACTCCTTTCACTTGGGTTTTATTCACAGAATCACAGACTCATTCCTCTCTCTTCTTCTCATTACTACTATTATTGTTTTGTTGTTTTTATTATTATTACTATTACTATTGTATTTTGTTTCAATTATTAAACTGCAGTTAATGCATGAGCTTTACTTTTTTTCTGATTCTCCTTCCTACTGGAGGGCAGAGGCAGGGAGTGGGCAAGTGGCTGCCTGGGGTTAATCCACGAAACTTCCTTTCACCTATACATTTCCTCGGGTTATTCTTGTGTTTTCCCAGGCACTCTCTTTTGCTCCCCTTGAAACTTGGTTCAAACAGGTTTTACAGATTGGTCTAGGTTGCTGGTCTCTCTGGTGAAATTTTGTACAATAATTTTGATATTTTTAGTTAGAAAGGCTTCTTTGCATGTCTTAGACATAAATGACACTATGTTCTAATGTAGCAAATGTGGCATTTCTACGAAGCACACGATAGATCTCCAATAGGAGGACAACAAGGTCTGTTGCATATGCAGGAAGTCCAGTACACTTTATGAATATATGCAAATGTTGCTGGAGAGAAAAATCCAAAATACAAACACAAGAGCCCTCTTGCCTGCAAATAAGAGCACATTAAATATCTCTTTAGTAAAGCACCTGTAAGCTGAACTCCTACCTTCCCAATGGTTTTCTATACCCATCAGCTAAAGTACGGTGCTTACAATCATCAGTAGGCAGATAGATCTATTTTATCATTACACTCTAAAAACCTGTCTTCTGTATTATTTTTAATAGGCCATTAAAGTATACCCTTGACTGATGTGGGATATGTTTATGTTTTCTAATGCATTTTATTTCTCAGGCAAAGACAGGTGGTAGCACTTCTGCCATCAGTCACCAGGGTGATGCTAAAAACTGGTAAGTCGATCCTTAATTGTATAAACCTAACCATGGATGTACTTTATTATGCTTTACTATATACAAAATGTTTCTCTTAAATGTGTAGGTTGATTTGCAAGAAAATCAAAGGCAAAAACATTTCAGTCAAAATTACAGTGAAAGCTATAAAAAGTATATTACTGTAAGTTTGCATCAAATCACACTTACTCTGTGTTTACCTGTCCATAGGAGGATTAGATTTCGGCTCATTTTGAAATACCAGAGTAAAAACATTAGTGATGAAATGATCAGTAATAGTCAATTTCATTACAAGAAACAGATACACATGAAATAAACCGATCACAAGCAGAGCGTGTTTTGAAAAATATTTTTCAAATATGCTACTTCAAAAGTAATGATTTAATCGAAAAATAAAATACAAATTCTTAAAGAAGTAACATCCTGCTTTTTCTGACGGTGTCTAAAAGGTTATAAAGCCTTTAAATTATTAGAATCTAGTCTAGAAATGGCTGAGCAGCCAGGTCCGTATTCATTTATCCTTTGTCCTTTTAAGCTTTCAGGGTGCTGTGTAGCCATAGTAACTATGCCTTTTCTCTGCAAAATCCATTAGCTGGTTTCAATCTGGGATTCAATACTACCATAATCAAAGCCAAAGATTAAAAAAATTGTGATTAAGAAAAAGATTGTTGGTGACAAGCATTTCTATTAAAAGCAATTTCTGCATATCTATGCTTTATACCTAACAGCAAAAGAAACCAAAAGGTTAAAAGGACATCAAAAGATAAATTCAAAATTAATTTTAAAACTAGGTTACCATTGAGAATTACACACTACTACCTCAAACTGGATCTCTGAGCAAAACTAGCTCTCATTTGCATTAGGTCAGTCAGTGCTGCT
Organism: Lepidothrix coronata; assembly: GCF_001604755.1. NCBI lineage: Eukaryota > Metazoa > Chordata > Aves > Passeriformes > Pipridae > Lepidothrix > Lepidothrix coronata. The sequence goes on from NW_016690193.1 coordinate 7,939,042, forward strand.
GGCTGGTCATCAATGAAACAGCACAACAGATCACCTTTCAACCTTGTCATCTCATTCCCTTTCTGACAGCAGACTAGAGTGCAAGCATTAGGAAGGGAGACCAGGAATTGCACTGCAATTTGGGTAAGGCTGCGAAAAAGATAAAAATCACCTTTCTTCTTACAGTATCTTTTGTGTGACAATAGAGACAGAATACAAATAATCTGTTGTATTTGTATTGTAGAAGAATTCCATCAATAGGAAATGGAAACTCTTGGAGTCTTACTCCATATAGACAACTTTGTAAGATGGCAGATGTTTTGGAAGACAGGATAAGCACGTTTTTCTGCAAGTAGTTGGAATATATTCCACAGTTGGAATCTGCAAGTGTAGGAAAATCTTTCACAACCCACTAATTTAAAAATAAAGAATTCCTTGAGTCTTTGTACTGGATACCACATTCCTTAACTGAAAATTTCCACTCACTTTTCAGCTATTTAACTGTTAGTTCAACATCTGCTGATTTTTCTGCTTCCATTCACTTCTGCATTATATTAAAATCAAACATGATTCAAAGAAATATTCAAGAAAGTATCTGCCATGGTAAGAAATGTGCATATTTGTGCTGGGGAATGGGAAGACATCCACTAGTAAGAGAAAATGAATCCATACTGGTATTTTATTTCTGCTTTCTTGCTCTTTGTCCTGCTACTGCACTTCTTGTAACAAACAACAAGACAAAATGGCAAGGCCATGTTCATATAAGATAAAGAAAGATTGCATGGTTATTTTTAAGAGACCACAAAAATTGCAAAATGAAATAACACTTGCATTCAATAGAAGCAAAAACAATTTCATGAGAATTACCTGAATCTAAATCTTCTGCTTTTTCTCTATAATATACAACTTGTAAAGTCATGACTTCATTGATGTTAATAGCATAAGTGCCATAAACTTCAGTAGGGTGAAGATTTCACCCTATATATATTTAATGACAACGATGAGAAAACAGAGGATTAAAGGTCATGCTTTCTCCGTCACCATGGTAGAGGACAAAGTCATGTCACCATAGTTCCTACACCTGACTCATTCAATAATTTCATGATCATCAGCTTGGCCCTAGTCTAATTCAGAATGACACAAAAATTTAGAAATCACAGCACAAAGCTCAATAACAGCTTTTGAGAGTTCAACACTCAAAGCAAGATGAACAAAACACTTCTTGCCAAATACTCTTGGTTCTGCCTTTCAAACAAAAACAGACAGAGGCTCACCTTTACTTCAAAACATTATAAGCACATTGAGGAAGGCAGGGATGTTCTTAACAGTTAGAACATTTTGACAAGACACTTAGAGACCCAGATTCAATCTTGTCCTACGCATTAAGATACTCAAAGACACAAACCTGAGTACCCAAAGAAAAGAAAAAAAAAACCAAACCTTTGTCATTAACAATGACTTTACAATTTTGACCACTCAGGCTCTAGAACAAAGTACTTCTCTCCATATTGACGGAACACTCTGTGAACTGTTATCTTAGGAGAAGAGAGCAAGATATACAGCTACTTTCCTACTTAGTCTTCCTCATGCAAAAGGTTCATAATGGGAAGCAGCACTGATGGGACAAATCACAAGAAATCAAATCCACCTCTGAAGAGAATTCAGAAAAATAGAACTTAAAAAAAAAATCAGAAAAGCCAGAGATTTGATACAGTATAAAGAGGTGTAGGTGCTCTCAAAAGACTTGCAAGTATTGCAGAATCCGATGACAGCTTTTGCAAGTACTACAGCTTAGAATGCCTTGAAAAATACCAGTAATTTTCTGTTCCCAGAGGCTTCAAATCAAAATACTGCACAGCATTCTCTATGTACATGCCTGTTTAAGTAACTTTACCATTCACCTACATTTATTCCATACAGTCTTTGTCAAAATTCAAAAGCTATTGTTCTTTCCTTTTCTCATTAAACTAGAAGAGACACAAAAACTTTAAGCCACATATTTTCATAGCTTTAGTTTTCCCTTGATTTAATTCTACGGTGTTAATGCCTTTAAAGCCCTAGGAATATTCCACAAGCTTTAGATTATGGGGGAACATGAGCTAAACCTCTCTTTGAAACCTGAAGTACCAATTAAAATAAACTTGGAAGTGGATGAGTCATGGAAAGCTTAATTTTGCTTGACATTAGAAAACAAAACAACCTCACACAAAAAAAATGCCCATATATAATTTTCATCTGAGAATGTTTTCTATGTCCAAGGATATTACTTCTTTCATATAAAGCTCTCTGCTTACTCTCCATTTCAACACACTGCAGTTGCCATAGTTACCATTTTACACGACCACACTCTGAGTGGTCACCTCACATTCAGTGAATCCCCAAAGTTTTCAAGTTTGCAAAATATTTCAAGATTTTTACAGAAATTTTGCCATGAATTTTCACTAAATGATTGGCAGGTGCCAGGGCACATTCAAACAAATGTCTCTTTTTGAAGGCTGGACATTTTATTTGCTGAACTGCAAACTTTCAGCCACAATGAAAGTATAGGAACCGAATGAAAGTATAGGAACTGGAACCATGGCACAACTCATTAATTATACTCTAAGAATTTAGAAATGGCATTTTCATTATTATCTATATGGTTTTAAAGGAAGCTGGTCCAATTGTAAGCAGGTTTCCTCTTTCCAAATTCCAAAAATAATGAAGAAAAATCCTTAAAAATTCCTAAACCACAACATAGTAAGCAGGATCTGAGTCTTCCTACAGATTTTACAGACTGACCTTCCCTAAATGGTTTCAACACAGCTATCATGAGCATAAAACACACGATCAGCAACCATTTTCCTGAACTTGACAGATGACAAAAACAAACCATAGCAATGCAATCTATAAATCAGGTGTCACGTCCATAACAGTTAAGTCACTGAATCCTTAACTACTGCCCCGTAATAAATGAAAGTAGATATATTGGATTTCTGCACGAGGTCCCACAGACTAGCCCTTAAGGAATAGGGAATATAAAAAACTCTGCTTGAAGGAATTCTGTGTTGTGTCTGAAATCTTTCATCTAATACAGTTTACTGTCTATTGACTGATATATAAAATTCAGGTACACATTGCATCTATCCAAGAAACAGAACTTTCAAAAATCAGAAATGAATTTGTGTTTATCAAATGAAGTGTTGGATCCTTGGACCCTTCCAGAAGTTTCCAAATACACAAAGGAAAACTCTTTTCCCTACTTTTCCTGTAGATGAAAACACAAACATTATTATAGAAACTGCCCTAGCTTCCAAATATGTGATTATCCCAAAAAAAAATGTAAAGATTTATTAACTTGAAATATATCTTTTAACAAATTAGAATAAACTAGAGCCCCTTCAGTTTGTTCTGTCAGATCAGGTGCCTTACATGCCACTCAACTTTTCTTTTGTCTTTCCTCCTCTCCAAATCAAAAGAGAACACAATGAGATGACAAGAATCCACCTGGATTACACTGCTATGATGCTAACAGGGAAAGGGACCTAATGGAGTTATGAAAACATCCTTTCCATCCACTTATTACCATATAAAGAATTTGTAAATCAAAATTTTCATCACAAAGCCTCACTAGCTCAACCATTAGCACTAGGGATCAAATGTCAGAAAAGGTTATTTTCATATTCTGCTGCGATCTTTCATATGCAAAGCAGCATCACTCTTTCCCTTATCTCTCAAACATCCTTGAAGATTCCACACTGGTTTTAAACTTAGAATAACAATGACAAAAACCATCTGTGACAATCCAGCACTTTGCCATAGATGCATTTATTTCCACACCTAGTATGTTTGGCATCTTTCTCACTTATATTTGGCCAAATTTTTTTAAGTTGCTCTTCTGATGACACTAACCCTGCAGATCTCAGGTTTTCCCACCTAGACAGAGCAACTAGAAGGGTTCTTCTCTTTCCAACATTTCCCCACCCTGGTCTAGCATGAAAACAAGAGGAGAGTGGATCCAAAAGGAGACGAAACAGATCTAAGTGCTTCCCTTCAGTCTCAGAAATGAGGAAGCCAGATTTCTGTACTTGGTTTTTTAGGTGAATTATGTTAACAACACACTATCGCCTTCTGCAAAATATTTTGGTCTCTATGCACAGACTTCCACGTTTCCATATGTATTTAAAAATCCTTGCTCACATTAACAGCTAGTATCAATCAAGCTTTCCCCCTAAAATCAACAAGGATCAACAATGAAAGCTGTCCACAGTGTTGAGCTCAAAGCATTGTAGATCAGAAGCCAAAGACACACCCCAGCTGTCTACACAGGAGCCAATATTGTTCAGTATCTTCATCAACAACTTGAAAGGTGAGACAGAGTGCACTTCAGCAAGTTCAAAGACAATGCAAAACTAAGAGATACATCAGAGAATTGTGTTGCCATTCAAAAGTACTTTGACAGGCTACGAAAAGAACAAAGATAACCTCATGGAATGCAACAACAGGGAAGTGCAATGTCCCGTACCCACGGAGGAATAACACCAGGCACCAGCACAGGTTGGGGGCCAGCTTGCTGGGAAATAGCTTTGCAGAGTTGGATCTGAGGGTCCTGTTGGACAATCTGACCATGAGCCAGCAGTGTGCCCTCATAAAGGCAAAGGCGGCCCACAGCAACTTCACCTCTCCAGGAGGTCAGAGGTGCTCCTTTCCCTATGTTCATTACTAGTGAAAAACATCTGGAGTACTGACTCCAGTCCCAAGATTCCCAGGACAAGAGAGACATGAGCATAGAGTGAAGCAAGTTCAGCAAAGGGCAACAAAGATGATTAAGGAACAGGAGCATCTTTTGTATGAGAAGCTGAAACAGATGGGGGGCATTCAGCATGGTGACGAGAAGCCTCAGTGGGATCTTATCCATGTTTATAAATACTTAATGGAAGGCATAAAAGAAAGAGACAGGCTTTTGCCAGTGGTGCCCAGTCGCAAGACACAGGGAAACGGGCACAAACTGAAATACAGGAAATTGCAGTTAAACATCAGGAAAAACAGATTGGGCAAAAATTGGAGAATGTCACCAAGGTTGCTTGTGGAGTCTTCATCCTTGTATAAGCTCAGCAAATGACTTGACACAGCCCTATGCACTCTACTCTGGGTGACCCCGCTGTAAGCAGGGCAGCTGTGCTGGACAATCTCCAGAGGTCCTTCCAACTTCAACTATGATGTGATTCTGTTAAGGACTAACATCTCTGGTTTTAAAACAGGGAACCCATAAAAGTCTTCTCTGAGAATTAATGTGTCTACACAATGTTTTGTCATGATGCACTATGTTTTTGCGTTGAGTTGACTTCACAAACAACTGAACCACTATATTCTCATTATGTCTGACTGCCTGTTGCTTTGAAAGTAACAATTCCCATATTCATCAGCAACACTAGCACCCAATGAATTGCAAAAAGAAAAAAGTTAAAACAAATAAAGCGGGGAAAAGTGTTTATAGGAATAAGTATTCCATGATTTTTTGTTTCAATTGCCTTACACTAAAATTATTTCATAATGTGATCACTTGAATTTTATTGTGTAGATTTTTCAAAGTACCATCTGTTTTCCAAGTCCTGGCAAATTTTGCCATTAAAAAATCTGAATCCCAGCCATCTTCATTCACTATACAAAGAAGACATTGCATATCACTGAAAGTCGGAAAAAAATCTCAGACTTTGTAATTCTCTATGAAGTGAGTTTTATCTCTCATTTTCCATTTCCAACTTACTATTTTACAATTTAAAAGTTATGTCAACTCATCCATAACCTCCTTTTATGTTCTATTTTGACACTTTGTGAATAGAACATTAATCTAGCATTTAAATTAATATTTAACTGAAGAGAACTCAGTTCATGAATTTGAGACTTCATAGTACCTAGTTGTCAAGCAACATCCAGCAAGCTGTCATGAGGAAGAAGTACTGTACATACCTTCCTGCCCCCAAATGCTGTCTCCCTTTATGGACCTTCATTCCGTACAAGGAGCTGTTCAACCTTTCCTGAAACATTTTCTCCCACTTTTGAATCCAACTGGAATTTTTTCACAATCAAAATCATCACTAGTTTATGGGGTTTATGCTGAATTCATTTAAACCTAGGTTTCTTCCATGCTAAGTTACCAGGAGGCTGCTCAAATGATCCTTTTTCTAGAATTAAAGAAGGAAATAAAAGCAGAAGGAAAAAAGTGGGAGAATCTTTGAGGTATTTCTGTCTTAGAGTTGTTTATGAATCTACATCTTCAGACACCAAAAGAAAGTATAGCACAGAGTGAAGGATAAGTAACCAGTGACAGGTGCATAGACTTCATTAGATCACAAAGAATCTGAAGTTTGTTTCCTTATGATAAAAAATTACATTGGGGATATCTTAAAAGTAAGATAGAGAGGTGTCCTAACATAGCCTTTCACCTCTATCCTATGACTTCTGCAAAGAGGAAATAAAATTTTCTGTCTGTGATGGTGCCACTCAGAAGGAGCGTTAGTACATTTAGATGACCAGCTACCCTAGTGTGCCTCTTTGCTAAACTGATAAAGTCTTACTTAACAAGCTAAGGTAAGTACAGCTGGAGTTCCTGCGTATCTAAGATGCACATATAATGAAACTGTTGTCTTAAAGTTGGAGCTAAAAGTTTAAGTCAGTTCCTCAGGCAGTACATTTCCTGAAGCAGAAGAAACATGCAAAGCACTGTTTTACCAGTGCTAGCCTCTTTGACTTAACATTTTCAGTCCACAACTCCATATACTATATTGACAAAGTCTCCACTGCATAACTTTTTTTCTCTACTAGAGAGGGTGCATTATTATGCCTTTACATTATTAAACCAAATCCCAAAACTATAATTGCCCTACAAAATCTGTGCAACATATGTGTCAGACAACATATATACCCTGAATTTCTAAGCGAATGGCTAGTGCTAAAATAAATCTTCAAAAAGAAACTTCCATAGGACCAAAAGCATTTTTAGCTTAAACTTTTATTTTCCCCATTCTCAGAAAAAGAACCAAACCAAAACACAACAAAAAACCCCAAACAAATGAGCCCAACTCCATTTTACTTATGCACAAGGAAGGTACATCTTCTCAGACTTTTTTCTAGTAAATACTCAGGGAATGCCAGCATTTCAAACCACTGCTACATTGAGATATTCTACACTCCATAAATTCAAGTTACTATTTGGTCCCTGAAAACATGACAATACAGTCATTGGTTTGTCTCTTTAAAGCTTTTCCAGTAGCTGACTTTTGAAGACCAGGGGGGCCTCACTAGAATTGAAAAAGGGTGATAAGATCTTAAAAAAAAAAAGGACGGTGGGAAGGTAAGCTCTGCAATTTAAACAAAGCAGCACTTGCTTCTGCTTCTTGCATGTGTTGCTGCACACTGCAATGGCCACTCAAATTTGCCAGAGTTTTCACTGGATTTACCTGCATTACTGCTTTAGGCTGAAGTCATCAAGTACAACAAAAGGGCATCTAAATTGATGTAGCGTGATTTTCTTGAAAATTAGTTAGAACGAAGAATGAAACCTTGGAATAAAGAAATTTGGTTCTAAAGGGTAAGCGGAATGAAAAGTTTTGCACATAGTCATCTTTGCCCATTCCCCATCCCTGAATAGCAAGTTTCTTTTACTGGACTCAAACCAATGCTGAAATTCTGGCAAGCATCTGGTTTCTAACGAACTCCAGGCAGTTCTTTTTCAATCTTCCTGAAGACTTTTCTAACCATCTTTAAAAACTGATCCCACAGAAGCCTTCCTGCTTCTCATAAGCCCATCTTACTGCCTGTTTTAAGCCTTTCTAGCAGCTAAGGCAGTCTCCGACCACCTGCACAACCCAGCACTACCAGAGCCATTCCTCAGGCAAATCCTGGGAGTTGTCTGCTGGGAAGGAGTAGTCACCCCTTCCTCCCCAAGATTCCTACCCTGACCATTTCTTCTTTCCTTCCCATCTGAAGGAAGGTAGCCCCCTTCCACAATGCTCCAGCTATGCCCCCTTCAGCAGAAGCAGATACAGGGCAGGTAATAAACTGCAAACAAACTAACAAACCGCACAGAGAAACCATCACACCTCAATGCAGATTCTTAAGTGATGAGGTAGACAACACCTCTACAGATATGCAATTTTGGAATGATTTCAGGTAAAGTTCATATGAGAAACATATGATTTCTGTAGATCCTTTCCCACTATCTAAATAGCATTTGTTCTCTGCTACTTACTCATGTTTTTCCAACACACTTTGCCTCACTGAAGCACTAGGGGCTGGCTAACATACACTTAAGGATCCCAAAATGAAAGCTGGGATGCTTTTGTCATTAATTACTTCAGACATCAAGTTCTGCAACTCAAAGCTCATAATCTCAAAACTCAATCACTCTGCTGCACTTCAGTAAATATCCCCAAGATACATCATCAAGCATATTTTCCACATCATCTGTAGAGGCTGAAAATTGTCCTCCTACTATAGTTCACTTGAAATGGAACTGAATTGAGGAAGAAAATGATCATCATCTTCCAGGTCCCAGCTGAGATGCCAAACTGCAGAGAAAAAAAGATTTACATCCTTCAGAAAAGGAAAAAAAAACAAACCAACAATCAAACCCAACAAACAAAAAAACCTCCATCCAGTAAGACAGTTACCACTAAGGCAAATCTTCCCAAAACACCAATCGGCAAGGCCTACAGAGTCTATATACAAAAGCATGCTTCTGGCCTCCAAGACAGAGTCCAGTCAATGGGCCAGAGAGCAAGCATGACAGCGAGTGCATAGATGCCCTAATGGATTTAGTTTTCATGATCATGTGGCTGTGGCTGTGCCTAACGTCGTACATTACTAGATCTTGTCAAAGTAACAAAATACCTCTAATTCTTAGAGTTGCCATCAGTTGTCTTTTAATTAAGGAAGAATTCATTGCTCAGAGTAAACAATTTCCAACACATCTTATTATATCAGATATTGTGTTTCAAACTCTGAAAGTCTCTCTCCAACTGTTAGTAGAAATATCCTTATTTTATCCAAATTCTATTTGTGTGATCAAGAAAAAGAATGACAGCATGTGACTATTAAACTGCTTCAAAGAGCATACTGCATCCACAACTGCTGTTCTGACTGGGCATTTCCCAAAAGACCCAGTAAGCCTAGTGTACACACCTGCCCCACTACTGCCAGCAGTCCCTCAGAAAAATCACTGCTAAATAAGGAAAGCGAAACCTGAAGATGTAAACCAGGGAAAAAAAAGTAAAAAGTACCTTTCCCTTTAAAAGTCCCAGATGGCCTTTTGACATCAGTGCCTGCTGCTATAAATACTTTCTACTGATTCAGTAATTTAAATAAAAGATATTAAATTGAAAACTATTCATAGGCAAGATTCATAGCTGGAGTTATGGCTATTTACACTAAGGAAAATGACGGCTGTAAGAATGTAAATTTCCTCTCCTGCTCTGTACCTGGCATAGTATTGACTGCAAGGTTTCAGTCTACAGCTTTAGGCAATCAATGGTCTAGCTTAAGTAAAGTTACAAGACTGTAAAAGATGTCTGGAATAAACAAACATAACTAACAAGTCCATTACAAAAGCAAAGTAGAATTGCCTGCCCCAGGAGATAGCTTTGTCTGTGTGAAACCAGAGCTTTCGAGTTGTAAAAGGCTCTGGCACACACTCCCGACCTACCTAGAACTCCTCAGAACTCTCTCACAGGCATTTACAAACTCAAATTTTAAACATAATCAAAGTGTGAAACCAAAGACCAAGTCTTTTCTATCAATGACAAGAAAAAAATCCAGTGCACAAAACCTCTTCCCTAAGGAAAGAAAAGGCAATAATTAGACCACAGACACAGACTAACATCCACAAATACTACAGCTATGTGTTTGCAGAACACAATACACCATTCAATTGCCAACACAGTTGTAATATCAAACACAGAGCTCAAAATCTTAGGAGTCATGGTGAATGGTGAATGAATGGTGAATGAACAACTATCCTATTGAAAAACTAAATGAAGAAAATAAGAAACCTGTATATTGTTGAATCCAACCACTGTTTCTAGCTATTCATCTTTTAATCCAGATGACAGACTGATTGACCTGCAATGGCAAAACCAAAAACTCTCACATATGACTTATTGTGCCTTGATAAATCCCCCCAAAAAAAAGAAACTGAAATTTGATGCCCACTAGTCCAGCAGGTAGCTTGTATTTTATGACACAGTCCAAGAATTTCTTTTGTCCTTTTCCTGTTTCTGTTAAGTGCCAAGGACCTCATTTTGTGGTGAACAGATTCCTTCAGGGTAATATTTTTTTTGCCTTTCTCTTCATTCAGATCCATGTTTTAATTATCACAGAAGCAAGAGCTCCAGTATTTAAATTCTTGCTCCTTTGTGAGTTAAAGATAGTTTCTATAATTGTTTTTTGGGGGTTTTTTTGCTGTCTGGTTGATTAGATTCATAAACATACTGTATGGGGAGCCAATTCTCACAGGACTAGTCTAATTAAGAAGTCAAATTGCTATGCTGATTACAGACACTCTTCAAGAACTTTAAAATCAATAGTTCTCAAAGTAATCTTGAATCTTGTGCACTGTTTCAGGGCACAGTTATATTTTTTGTTGTAATAGAGTATTACAATTTTCATGACAAAGACTGAAACAGGGATTTTTTTTAAAAAATTGCTTTCTGTACGCATGGTGGTCATTCACTTTACTCACACATTTGCCATCACATTTATCGACTGAAAAAAAAATAATTTCGATGCCATGAAACATTCTCAGTTTTGTGTTATAGATTCTGACATTTCAGAATAAAAAATAGTTATAATATGAGGTTACATGGTTATGATTTCATAATAATCAAGTTGAATTGGTGGGCAAGCAAACTGCTGAGGGAGCTCATTGCTTACCATATTAACGTGCTGAGGGTTCTTTAAAGGCTTAAGACAAAGGGTTAATTCGGAAAAAAATCTGCTCTCTTGAAGTAAACAGATAATTCATGATCCATAGTTTCTTTAGCCCTAATGTTCAGACTTCTTCAAAGCACTTAGGCAGCTAGGCTGTTTTTCAAGTAGTGAAAAAATTTCCAAGAGGAGACATAGAATTTTGAAAAAGAGCAAGTTTTGCCATTGAAAAATTCTAAGTCTTCCACAAATGCTGTTGTACCAGCAAACAAAACTATTTCAAGAATCTGACTAGCACAATGACTCGTGAACAAATTATCACTCTTGTCAACCCACAATTTCCAATTTTTTTTAGAACAGTGGTGTATTCACAAAGAGAAAATCCTCCTCACATAGGATACCACTTCTGAAAGCTTTATATTTCACAACTACAGCTTTAAATGTAATCATGGTGAATCCAGCACCAAACAATAATATGCATTTTCAACTTAGCCTCCCAAAGGTCTCTATTAGTAATGATGGTATTTCACTATTGGACAGATAAGGATATAGTATGTATCTTTTTCTTCTAAGAGTTTCACTGATTAATGAATGAAGCTAAAAACTAGTTCTTATTCATCAGAGAAACAGAAAAGTTTCAGGAAGTAATCTAAAGAAGCAATCTATCTTAAAGAACAAAAAGAAATAAGACGATTATAGGAGGAAAAGATTATTGTTATATGCTTAAACTGTATATATATATATATATACAGAAACATTGTCTGTTATTCAGGATGTTACAATGATTAGAAATAATAGTCCAAAGTTAGGAAAAAAATGGGATGCCAAGGAAAACTACTGTATGGTAATATTTATAAGGCTATAAAAAAACCCCTGTTATAAAGTATGAACCTGAAAGAGCCAGGACTTTTAGAGTGTAACAAAGCAAATAAATATAAGAAATACTTTTGTGCCATACTGAGGAAGTGCAAATTACAGCTTAACAGGTTTATTTTCCACCTCTGATATCTATTATTCATTCCAACACTTTCTGCTGAAATAAATATCTGAAAAGAAAATAACCAAAATTTTTCCTTATTCCAGAAACCAATAAATATCTATTTTACTCCTAAGTATTCAAAAAGTTATGAATAACACACATGCACTGGAAAAATGCAGGAACACTTATCATACTCAAACACGTACTACTCAGATAGAAATTTAGCATTTTAAGCAGTCCAATAACAGTATGTAATATCCTTTTGAAAAGAAAATCACATTATATCTTATGATTTTTAAAGTAATTAAAAATATTTTAAATACAAAAAACACAGAATTCTACCTTTCTTTTCAAGACTCACAGGTCTGTGGGCTCCATATGTATTAAGACATATGACAGTAAAGACACAGGTGGGATCCAAAACAAAGCAGTTTATAATACGCTATTGTGCAAACTTCACATATGTTATACAGGACAATATTAAGGCACTGGGTATCTGTAAACAGGGAAATGAACAAATGGGGCAGGATGTGGCAATGTGCAAATATTTTATATCTACAGACATGCAAACATCTAATTTTGGTTTACCAAAAGGATAAAATAAATATAGGCCATTTTTGGTCAGTTAAAACAAAAATATAAAAGAGTTCTGGTTAACCAAAAATTACAAAAATTATCTGTTTTCTTGAAGTGTTCAAGTGTTTCTTAAACATTCATCTTAGCACGTTATGTTTCCATTTGGCATGGAAATGGGGCCTGTTTTTTCAAGAACACAGAAGTAAAAGTCAAAGCTTTGTGCTGTTTTCGATTGAGACAAATTAGGCATTTCATTCATCTGAAAAGAATTTCAGCATTTTCAGGATGAAATAGTATCTTTTTTGCTTTGCTTTTTTCTTCCTCAGAAAAATGTAGGCTGTCTTCTTGTGGAATGAACAAATCACTAAAGACAGAAAATATATGTCTAGTTTCAGTCAGCTCAAATATGAATCTTATGAAAAAGTTACCCCATCCCTTAATCCTGCAGAACAACTGACTTTTGAAGTTTTTTCAATTTATCTTTTGTGTACAGTCAGAATTTGTCAATGGAGTCATTTAAAGGAAGAAGTGCCAAGCCTTAAAACTATGTGTGCATTTAAAGTTCGTTATGCCTTTTCTAAATTTGTTGTTGTTGATTTATTTGTTGTTTGTTTAGTAAATATTATTTTATCTATTCATTGAAGTAGACTCATTAATACTGGTTCATTGTATTGGCTTCTCAGTTGAGGACACCAGTCCTTTCTACTGAATTAATAGGAAAATTTCTTCACCACCTCATCTAAATCGCCATGGCAATACCCTTCATGTCACATTATGATTGAAGGAATGTCCTATTTACAAATTCTGTATGAATCAAATGTTAAAATAGGAAATATTTTCAAGTATGTAGATTACAGATCATTTTTATGCCTATGTGGAAGCAAATTCTCCTATGACGTTTTGTTTTCCTGCCATGTCCTAGAACTTCATGGTAAGTTTGATAGACAAGTAATAAAACAAATCAGGAACTAGCAGGAGGAGGTCCCTTATCACACCAGGTAGAAATTTTTCTTCTAGACTGTAAAAGTTCCAGTGCATCAATCAGATATTCCATTATAACAGCAGCACTAAAATATAACTATAATATGGAGAATTAGTTGCTCATTATTCTGTGACTAGTTCAAGCTCAGTCTGTACAAGTTTCCCTATTCACCCCTACATTTTTAACAATTTTTCACACTTCATAACTATTTATAAAGCCAAGATTTCAGTGTTTCATAGCATTTTTATAACAAGCCTGCCTGCAAGCAAAGTCACTGTCCCACACAGAACTTATTGCTGACTTATTGCTTTCCTTATATTTAGAATTCTCTTAATCTGCTGGGAATAATATACTCTACGGTTATGAAGTCAAAACTCTACAATGTAGTTACATTGAATAAAAATGTAAACATAGAAATGTATTTAATATTACATAGACTGCTGACAAAATACAGAGCGGAAACCTGAACAGCAGGCATCTCAACCAAGACACAGTCACTAAATTTAGGCATCTCTCAATATTCATATGTTTGAGGGAGCTGAAGATGAAGTACCACAGTTTGGAGAGAGATAGTCTAAAATGAACACAGATGAACACACCCCATAACTTTAGCCTCCTTGGCACTTTAGAAGGCAGGGGATTGAACTAGAACATAAATGCACTGATCATACAGTTTTTACTGTATACAGTTCCAAGGCACTAAGATTAACTCTGATTTGGTGCTTACAGTCTTGCAGCAGTGGAAGAAGGAGAACAATAAGACTCACCTTCCTACCTCTGTCCCACCTGGTTCTTCTAATCTAACTAGAGGATTTACATCTGTGGTTGGGCCTGTACTTTGATTGTGTTATTATAATCACTTAATACATAAACCTCATTGTTATCAAAACTATTGATTAAGTTAAGGACCATATAAAAGCTGAGTATTACTGTTTTCACTTAATATACAAAAAAGACTTTTAGATCTATATAAAATCAATGTTTCCTTGTCTTATTTTAAGGTTACTTTTCCGCCATGCAAGAAAGCAAAACAATTCTATCTTTCAATGCAACAACTAGTCGCATTATATTCAGTGCTATAAGTAGAATTAGCTGTCTAATTTCAAGTAAAATTAATTCAACAGATCTCTCACCGAGCTATTTACCAAGTGGCATTTCATAAAACTCAACTACGAAGCTAGATGGGAAAAACTTCTGCATTACTAAACCCTATGAATTTCACCAGTCTTGCAGCAAAAAAAATGCTACCAAAGAGCTGATTTTGGTAATGGATAAAGTTCTACTTACATATTTCAGAATCACAGAATTCTCAGCAAAATATGTTATTTGAATGTTTTTGCTGTTACGACAAATATTATCACTTTAAACTGAGGCTAGACAAAAAACCTATCAGAAGTATCATGCTTCAAAAAAAGTGTTCTATTCCATCACAAAAAGGAATATATATTGAGAGTCAGTAGTCAACAGCAAAATAATAGCACCCTATTCATGAACTGTGCAATTTTTTGAATTTTAAATAGCTACAATGTAGTACATATAATCTAGGGTAGAGGTGGAGAAAAATCACCATTGATTCTCTATCCCCTCAACAATAAGTAATTGGACCCAGGAGCTAAATAGTACAGATTAGCATTAAAATACAAGTCAATTATTACTAGCTGTAATGTAACATTCTGAATGGACAAATACATGTGGAGTTAACTAGAACATGGAGACCAACAGATGGCTGAATAAAAAGAGCCAGGAACTCCTATTAGTTTCAATTAGAGATGCAATTCACTCTTACCTTGTACATCCTTTGGATATCTGTATTATTTCAGCATAACGACAAAAAACAACAAATACATGATTACAGTAGAGAAAAGCTCTGAGATGTTCATGGCGTGTACATTTTTTCCCCACCAAGGCAGGAGTTAGTGTTCAGAAAAAAAATGGATAATCAGTCGTGATGGAATAGGGACACACTTGAACTATTCTGTAATTATTGCCCTGTTCCCGCGAAACGCCAGATCTCATGGACCAGCCATAAAAGCCTTGGAACTCGATACATTGCTCTCTCAATGGAATGACAACAGGGTATTAAGCAGAATGAAGTTTTCTAAGTAGAAAGTCTCAGCTCTCAGGTGCCCACATTAAGAGTCCAGGGGAGTATTTGGTCTCTGACTGAATTTTTGTAAAAAGGAAGATTTCAGTGATCCTGGATCCGAATGTAAGAGCTCAAAGGATTATCAATTGCCTTAGTGGAATGACAGCATTGACCACCATCACTGGGAGAGATCAGAGATCAGTGAGGGAAAGAAATACAATTGTAATGGCAGATACCCATGAATATCAGGCACACATCACACAGGGACACAATGCAGAGAAGAAACTTTTAGCGCTACGATAATCATTTCACAGAGAGCCGGTTAGCAAAACCATTAGATATGTAATCCCAGAGTGCATGAAGGATCTTGTTCAATTTTTTTCTATTGAAAGGCACGCTAATAATGCATTCAGACTCAATATCCCTACAGGAGTCACAAAAGCCAAAAAACCCACCACAGTTGTATGTGACTTCCAAAAGGAAAACGACACAAAAATGAGAGAGCCTATTAAAAAGAAGATAAAAAAGAACTGCTAAAAGAATTAAATCCCACAGACATCATGTATCTCGCTGAAAGACACTATACTGAAAACAGTGCCAGCAGACATCACTTATTAAGAAAGGCTTGATTAAAAGTTAAAAGGAAATTGACTTGGAGAAACAGGCTAAGAGCAGCTTTCAGAAATAAGAAAACAACAACAACAGCAAAAACTTCATTCATTGAATAGCTTAGGTTAATCTCAAATAAAGAGAATCATAGACCCTAGTGAATTAAATAAATAAAAACAGGTAAAAAAAAAAAAGTCTGGGCAGTAATTCAGAATTCAAAGATACATACTAAATGCAACCCCATTCAGAGCTAAGCCTCTGCTAGAAATATATTGCTTGCTATTTTATCACATTCTTGCTTCTGGTGATTTTACTCTTAAAAACTTTTGTCAGCTAAAACTAAAAATTCAGACAGTATCTGCTTTGCTGAAACACGGAATGTAAAAGCAAAGAAAGGCTGGCAAAGATCTGAGTTTTAAAATCTAATGGAAAAATATGACTAGCTGTAAAACTGCATTTTTGCAGAAGGTAAAAACAGTGAAAAACTGTCTCAATGCTATAGGTAGGACTTTTCTGGTTTATTTGTTTTAAGGAAAAACTAATGCAAAATTGCTTGCATTGGTGTATTCCTTCAAAGACTATTCCAGTTGACAAAAGCCGAACATTCATGTCAGCCTCGTGTGGTTGCCAGTTTTCTAGCAATTTTGTCATATCTTTCTACTCCTGTTGCAAGGAAAACTTGTAAAATTTGACATTTAAAGGCATAACTTAATTCAGCCCCCTATCTTACCTTTACAAACGTGGATATTTACTGCCAAATAACGTGTCCTGTGGTCAGTTATGGTTTACTTATTTTTACAGTTACACTTTTGTGATTTGCATTTTAAAATAAAAATAATAGTGTTGACTTGTGCAAACTAAGGGTTTATTAAATAAATACTGTAAACACAAATTGATTATGACCACAATAGTAAGAAGTCATCAACTGTATTTTATTTTTCAATGACTAAGCTGAATTCCCTCTCTCCTACCAGAACTAAGTGATATGCCAGCAAGAAAGAGCATCCCAAGAAACCCTGACATAGATGCAATCCACAAAAAGTTGATGAATGTACAATCAAGGACGTTTTCTGCGCACTTTAGTTATTTGGTTCAGGTTTCCCCCTACAAGTTAGTGACAGAATCAAGAATGGTGAAAAATAACAAAGAAACAAATGTAAAGCTATTACCATGTGCACACATAGAAGTATATCCCATTGATATACTGGTTTTGTGTCTGGATATGAGTTTAAAAAAAAAAAATAGAGAAAACTAGAAAAAAAACCACTACAAAACAGACAAACAAAAAACCCCAACCAACCAAAAACTCACGAACTGAGAACTTTACCTAAACAAACAAATTATTTGGGATTTCAGAGAAAATAAAAACAAACAAAAAACCCACCAAAAAAAACCAAAACACCCCACCTCCCCAGTACCAAGGGCAGTACTAGCACTCAAATCTGTGTATCAGGATATTTTAAAAGTGTCACAGGTACCATTCAGTTTTTTCCTTTCACCCAAGCATTATGGTCCAGACAACACATTCTATGTTCACTATTTCCCAGAAGAAGAAACATGGTGAGGACTCTTCCAGCTCCACTGCTTCAGCTTCTTAAGGTCAAGCTCAATACAAAAGTCTCAGGAAATATTTTCAGACAGAGTTTTTTAATTAAAGGTTAGCATTATTTTCACTCCTCAGTTTCTTTGCCAGCACTTGTTCTTTATCAGCCCCTGCGTTCAGCTCCCATAGTAACTCAAAGGAAACATCGTGCATTTAGAGGTACATTTGTGCTGTTTTGCTCTATGAACTGTTACAGTAGAAGGATTTTGCAATATCCAAAACCTAAATTCACTATATACTCCAACTAGCATGATATCTGATCAGTAAATTAAAAAGGTATTAGTCATCAAATTTCCATTCATGTGAAGTGCTCACAAAAGCACACAGCCAGGCATAATCATACTAGTGAACTTAATAATGCTGACACATTAAGTGTGGAAGAAAACTTGGTATTTCAAGGAATGAGTTGAAGGTTAGAAGCTTCCCTACCCCTTATTTTGTCTCTCTCCTGCATCCATCAAGATAGTAAAATATTACACAGCATGTACTCGAAAAGAAAAAACATATTTCCAAAAGCTATGTTACAACTTGAGAGAGGAAATTTACAGTACGGTGAACACCTCACAACACTCTCTGGGGAACAGTGTGGGAAGACAGATGTGAGAGAACAATCTTAGAAATCAATTCTTCCAGACTAAAAATAATCTTCACACAGTTAATTTTCATGTCAGCACTTAAGGGAAAGCAAGTAAGAGGAAAAAGTCCTACACACAGTGGGGTTTTTGTTTTTAAATAAAGTGCATTAAATAGGAAAAATTATACCATTAGTGTAACTCAACAGCTTCAGTACCAAATTCTCAAAACAAGTATTTGGGAAGGAAAAGGAACAGCAACAAGAGAAGATTGTTGATCTTCTCTGTGAAAAAACCCTGTCAAACTGAGATAATGCATTTAAGTATTACACTTTGGTGGAAGGTTTTATTATAACTTAATGTGGATGTAGTAGAACACTTGCTATATTTATTTATTTCAACATAAGTCTTTGTAGCACTGGAAGCATAAATCACAGTACAGCAGCATAGTTAGCTGCACATGTGATCTGAGCTTATCCCCTGCGCTTAAATTGGCTCTTAAAATCAGTTACTCCATAGATATGTAGCATCCTTATCTTGGAAATAATTTCAGAAAATCACACTCACAGCTCTGCACATAAAAGCTTATGATGACATGAGTTACATTTCTTCATGAAATTCAGTGAAATTCAGGAACACAAACTCCCAACAGCTGATGAAAAGCTTCTCAGCAAAGAGCTTAAATAAAACATAATTAAATGCAAAAAGAAAATCAATTTTAATTTCTAATTAATAGGTGTCTTGTCAAAATACATTTCATCTAATTAACTGCACACACTCAAAGCTTGCATCTTCTCACTGTCTTGCTGTGGCACTAAAAAATTATACTACAGTAATCACTGAATCACTATCCTAGCCAATCATAATCTGTTTTGTAAAGAGGCAAAGTTTGAAAGGCACTTTTTTGTTAAACCAGCTGATAGCAAGCAAGTCCACAGAGAAACTTTTGGCACACAAGCCCTTCATCAGCTCAGAAAGAGAAAACAAATGACAGCACCACATTAGAAGAAAAGTGTAAACAATTTACAAACAATTAAAACTATATAGAAACAGTAAATAATAATGAAAATATCTGAGAAAGTTAATCATCTGAGTAGGTTACACTAGAATTTCAACCTTTTGCAACAGAAGTACTCCAAGGGGCATCTACTGTAAAGGCATCTTCTTTGTCTGGAAGTGGCAAACACAGGCTTGTTCAAAAAGTACTATGGCAATCTAAGTTGTAATTTCGTCACACAGCTAGCTACTAAGTGTTTTTTTTTTTCCGTCCAGTGATAGCTGAATGGTTGAATGACACACAACAAAAAAAGTTCTTTGACTTCAACAATTATGGTGGCAACTACATATGGGCTACTCAATTATCCTGTTCTGACAATCACAGAATAGTCTCCCTCAGAAATAGGGCTGACGTTGAAAAGGCATATAGATAACTACTTCTATACTCGAGTTTTCATGGGTTTAAAATTTAAGCTTGAAGACAAGGTTCTTACCTATGGGATAACTGCTAAATTTCAGGTCAACTCTGAGTTTTAATGCTATTGAATGGAAGAGCATATGAGAACATAATAATAACTCAAGGACTGATGAGCAAGCATGGAGAGATTTAACAGACTTCCTGTTTCTGAAATAATAAAATAATTTCAACATAATTCTTAACACACATCACTGTATTTGCAAGGTCAAAAGGGGCAGGAGTGCAGTTTTACTTATCTTCTAAAAAATTTAGACACTTGACTCAAGGGTGCAGTGAGTTGCTCCATGTGCCCAGGAATCCTTACCGTTGAATAGGAGTAAGCACTCCCATTTTTAAAACTCATAGAACACTGAGGACAAAAGACACTACCCTCACTTTGTACAACATCTAGGCAGGACAACTTGTCTAGCTTGCAAGAGAAACATGTTTAACTTCATCCTGAACTTGAGAAGACTAAATCCATGTTAACCACATCCTTCACATTCTTGAGGACTGTGTTACTCACCAAGCTTCTGGACATGTACTGGTAAGAATTTAAAAAAAAAAAAAAAAGGAAAACTGAGGCAGGATAGCAAGAACATGGCTAGCTAGACTGGGCAGAGCATGAATCAGAGAAAACACAACTTATAAGTTACATCACTTGCTCTGAAGATTATTACTTTGGGACACAGCTCATTAAGGAACAATTTCCAAAGAGTCAGTTTGGGTTTCTCTGAAACACAATAAACTATATAAGAACCTATGGATAAAGTTCAGGATCTTTATCTTCTTCCCTACAATAAATATTGTCTTAAACAGACATAAGCTAGTTTTTCCAAGTTCAATATCTGGAAAAAAGGAGCAGCAACTACTCTTCTGTGCACTCAAAAGATTACCTCGGTAGGTCTCATCAGGGTCAAATTCATGTTATTAATAGCAAAATCATCATCCTTTTGCTCTTGCTGGCCTCCTATTGCTGGTCTCCTCTTGCTAGTCATCCCTACCAATCATTATATTATACTTCACAGTACTACCTGGACTGTATCCTTAGCAAATCTGCAAATGACACTGAAGTAGAAGAAATAGCTGGCATAAACAGTAGAACTTTGACTGAGAGAAACCTCAGCAAAGTTGAGGACTGAGTGTCATGAACCTCATCAAGTTTAACACAGAAAAGCACAAAGTTTTACACTTCCAGCAGTGTAACTGCAGTGTAGACCAGCAGTCAACACCAGGTCCCAGCACTTGGTGGACATCAAGTTAAACAGCATCTAGCAGTGCCCTCTAGTCATGAATAAGGCAAACTTCACCCTGAGCATCATTAACAAGGAGGGCCCAAAGAACAAGAGAAGTTATTCTCATCTTACAGTCTGCACTGATGAGATTGGCATACTACAGAGCCAGCTTTTGCAGCCTCACTTCAAAAGCAAGTTGGAGAGATCCAGTAGAGGACTGTCACAATGGTCAGGGGACTGGATCCCATGATGCACAAGGAGAGGTTGAGGATGCTGGCCTTGCTCAGCCTGGTTAATGGCAGGCTATGGGGGCAAGCTGATGTGAAGGGGAACCACAAAGACAAGGAAGCCAAATTCTCAGTAAGCAGGGGGAAACAGCCACAAACTGGCATTTGGGAGGTTCAGGCTGAACATCAGCGAGACAACATTTCCATAGAAGACCAATGCAGGTCCGGATCTGGTTGTCCATAGACATATGGAATCTCCACATCCTTGAAGACCAGATGGAGTCCAGGGAGACCTGACCCAGTGCTGGCCATAGCCCAGCTCTGCCTGAAGTTTGGGCTTGATAACCCCTGAAGTCCTTTCCAACAGACACATCTACAATTCAACACACGTTTAGCTGAGAAGTGCTTTCATGGATGCTTCATTCTCAGTTCAGGCTTCTTCCTCCTATCACTCTGTATGGTCACACTGACATCGTTTTGCCTTTATCCATATTCTCCCAAGAACAAGTGAAATTGAGGACAAGGTGGCATTAGAATGATCAAGTACAAGATAACCATGAATGACCCAATCTTAGGAGGAAAACCAAAAAGTTTTGAAAAGACAGTCTTTCCCTTGGGAGATATTTTTCTTCGTCTAAACACAAGATCTCTTGGATGTAAATGAAAACCAGACTTAATATAATGCCACATGCTTTACTGAATGTATGAAACTACATTAATAATATGAGAATGTAAGAGGTTGCAACAAATAACTGAACCAACTTTTGACCCCTTTTCTTTTTTTAGTCAATATTGTCATCTTGTCTTTTTGTTCATTCTCACCTGTCTGTGTCTATCAATTTGTTCCTCATTTAGTTTGCAAAGTTTACAGGCAGAAAAACTTTCTTTTTTGCTGTTTTATTTTTGTTGTTGTTGCTGTTGCCTTGGGTTTGTTTTCTATACTTTTCTTTTTTTAAGGTCTTGACCATTACAAGAACTGATAAGCCTTAGAATAAATTAAATTCAAAACCCCAAAATGAAATGGCTATGACAAAAAGATGTACATTTAGGTTAAAAAGGCAGGATGTAGACAAAGAAAAATCCTCAGTAAATTGGTTTGGCATTTATGCTGTCTTTAGCCCTTTATTCTAGACCAAAAGCTGTTGCCTAATATTAAGAATTTATCAAGAAATATGCTCAAACTAGTAAGGCAGTCACATGATACAGCTGTAGAGAGACATAAAAGCTTGTCTATTCTGCAGAAAGAGCTGTCATTAGATAAGCAAAGAAAAATAGCACAAAGAATTATAACTTTGCTTGTACCAATTTCCTCAGAATCTTTTTTAATCCATTACACTGAAAGACACTATTAAAGCTGTAGTAACATCTCCTGGTTTGAGAAAAATGCTTACAGCAGGAAAAACACTTGCAAAACCATGAAGCAATAAATAATTCAACTTACAAAAAAGGTAAAGGATCTGAACAAAACAATCTGTATAAATTTAATTAATTGGAAGCTAATACAAAAAAGTTTGGCAAAGAAAATCTCAGTTTCCTTTTGTTAGAGAAGGATACATTCCAGAATCAGGTTAATTACTGATCAAAAAAACAGCTCCAACATTGTATTAGCCAAGTGCTTTACTGAAGTACAAAAGGCATGCATTGCACCACATTATGTGGTTCACCCCTGTTACCAGAAAATTAATTCTAGCTATCTCAATAAGGATCTTACTCCTTGTGTCCATCTACTTTGCAACCTGGCAGAAATAACATGTACTACAGGACATCAACAGAATGAAGCATTTTTCAGAGAATAAGCATAAAAAGACCAGTAATATTAATTGTGAGGTAAGCTGAAAAATGCAGACACATTTGTGTATTGTAGAGAGGAGGACAATAACAATACTGAATCCCTACCAAAAGTATTTTCTGGGACTGTATTCCAAAAAGCACATATTAAGAAGAAAGATTTAAAAACAATCAGGAAGGTGATTAAACCTGAATTCAAAGTTTAATCTTTGGAATGAAAAAAATAACCAAAATATTTTCTGAGAAAGTTTAGCAGAAGCTTCCCTTTTTGTCTGTCAAATAATTCATAAAATCCTGATATAAAAAAAAAAGACTTGACAACCATTCTCCTCCACTGATGATGTCCCCTCTTTAAAATTACCA
The DNA here is from genome assembly GCF_001604755.1 of Lepidothrix coronata. NCBI lineage: Eukaryota > Metazoa > Chordata > Aves > Passeriformes > Pipridae > Lepidothrix > Lepidothrix coronata. The sequence goes on from NW_016690193.1 coordinate 7,962,396, forward strand.
CCAAAGTGTACATGTCTCAAGTGTCCTGCCATCTGATCTCCCACCTTTGCAAGGTAATGACAAAGCAGGTCTGCCTTCCAGGATCAGCAAAGCTTATCTGCAAATTCCTTGCTTGAACTATTCCATATAATGAAAACAACTCCTCCAAACAGATTATGATTTATCACCAACATCACAGATTTTGCTGTATGAGGATTAAAGAACAATACATTTCACATAAATTATTTATTCACACACCAACTTTAGGACACTGCACAAAACTGCATGAATATCAATAACCCTGAGGGTGCCAGAGGACTGTCAACAATAGAAAATAATTAACATATCATTTTAAGAATTAATTTACTTAAGGCAGATTTAAGTTTTGTCTATACATAACTCCTGGAGTTCCCCCTACTCCTCATACATAGAAGGGAAAGGAAAGTAGCAAGTGGCTCATATAATCATTGTTTCAACCTCACTTAAAATTTATTATTTTTTTTAATAATATGCAACTTGGAATTCCCTGATTATCTTCACAATTTTTAGAATAAAGCACTTTAAAATCACATGAAAATGAAGTTTTTAGATTTAAATTAGATTTTTTTTTTAGATTTAAAATTAGATACAGTCTGCACTGTATCTAATTTTAATAAAACAAAAACAAATGAAAACCCAGGGTGACTCTGAATGCGTGCACTTGACCTACATGCACACAGTTCCTCATAGCTGTCTACTGAATAGTTGTACTCAGGACACGGTGATGCAAAATAAGAAGCATTTTAAAAACCACAATATTCTTTTTTTTTCTGTCAGGAAAGTAATGCATATTGTTCCTATCCTCTTTAAAGAAAAAATCTAAGTTACATGCAATTTTTAAGTATGTGAATATCTCTCATATTCTAATCATAGAATAGTGGGCATATAGGCTGAAATTGATAATCAAAAACAGCAGAGAGGTCTCATAGGATTGCCACATCCCTTACAAACCACATTTCTAGATGGAAAGAAGCCGTTCACTTTGCAGGGAAGCTGTCAGTTGACCAATAGCCACAAGAGATTCAGACCTTGCGCTTCTGGAACAGAATAACTTGCTGACCAATAGCACAAGTTCTGGTATTTCAAGGGAGAAGAGCAAATCCAAAATGACAGAACACAGTCTCCTAGGGATTACATGCATTTGGCCAGTAGGTAGGTCCATTTAGAAATTTTTATGAACTTGGAATTGCCATTATAGCTCAATATGTGCAAAACTGTTATGAAGTTCCTCCCAAGGAATGAAGGTTGTTTGTTTTAACATCTGTGTATTCATAACTTTAGCACTTAACCTGCTCAGAGACAAGATAGCACCCAAGTGCATGCAGAAAATAGGAGATTATGGTAAATAAAACCAGCTGGAATTCCATAACTTAACTAAAAGATCTTCATTTCACTCTTGAATAAACACCTTCACCATATTTTGTTCAAATATTGTATCTCTCGTTTACTTCTTTCATAGTAACAAATACACTTTGAAAATTCCTTATAATGTTATCCATAAAAGTGAGGCTAATGTATGTCTCTTTAAAATTTTGAAGGAAAAAAAAAAAGAAAAATCCACATAAGAGTAATGTTATAATTTCATAATTTCACGTTCCAAAGCATCTTTAAAGGAGTAAGTCAAAACATTACTCTACAATCTGTTGCATAATAGTCAGAGCAATAAATTACATACATTACCATAAAACCATAATGCTATCACAATTTTGTTTTATAATGGAGTCCAATTTTCTCTAAATTGAGATGCTCTGCTGACTAAATTGAAGTTTAAATCGGATGACAGATGATTTCTGATACACACGCACAATAAGAGAGACTATGCCACCCACCAACAATTTTCATGTTTGAAACATAACAAACAGCTTGGTGAACATGAATCAAGAAACATTCTTCACAAAAAGCAGAAAATGTGATTGGAGAGATGATAATGTGCTGTTACTGCCAGTCATGGATTGCCACCTTCTGAAAACTGAAGGCTGAGATAATTATATTATGCAGAAATTATTAAAAACATTAGTAGTAGTAAGATTTCTCAACATTTTAGAAACTGCAGTACAAGTTGAACAATGTATGATCTTCCAGCACACATTTTTATGGGAAAAGATGATGCTTCTACACGTTTTCCTCCTCTTTCTAAAATATATTATTCTGTCAGAAAACTTTGTGCAAGTCAAAGAATCACAGAGTGGGTAAGCTTGGAAGGGACCAAGCTCAAGCAGGGTCATCCTAGAGCACATTACACAGGACTGTGTACAGACAGTTCTTGAATATCTCCAGTGAGGGAAACTTCTCTGGGGAATCTGTTCCAGAGCTTGGTCACCCACACAGTAAAGTTCTTCCTCATATTCAGGTGGAACTTCCTGTGCATCAGTTTCTGCCCATTTCCTCTTGTCCTATTATTTGGCACCACCAAGAAGAGCCTGGCACCTCTTGACACCCTTCCCTCAGATACTGATAGACATCAAAGAGATCCCCTCTCAGTCGTCTCTTCTTGAGGCTGAATAGACCCAATTCCCTCAGCCTTTCCTCATAAGAGAGATGCTCCAGTCCCTTAATCAAATTTGTTGCCCTCCACTGGACCTGCTCCCAGAGCTCCATGTCTCTCATCCTGAGGAGCCCCGAACTGGACGAAGTACTCTAAATGTGGCCTCGCCAGGGGTGAGTAGTGTAGGTCACCAACTAATTAAGCTTTTAACCATTTGAATTCATAACTATTTTAATTAACGACAATTCACAGGACTACAGTGACTACAAGTTGATTTCCTTGCATTTAGAATCTTTCAAGTGTAGTGTACTTTATGACTCCCTTCACTGATTACAGAATTGCAGCTCACCTCTCTCTGCAGAGGTGATGGCAAAAAAGGAGACCATTATTTCAACAGTAGAACCTCCCCCCGGAAAGGGATTGCAAAGAAATCAAACCAAAGAGAGCTTTATCCACAAGGAGGAAAATGCTGCCCCAGACCACCTCTCTTTAGCCTGTGGATGCCATCCTCTCTTTTAAATTTTGAGGAACAATTGTAAGAAGGCTTTAACCAGGAAAATTTTTGTGCCCAAGATAGAATTTTTTGACAAAACCACAATTTGCCACGCTAGACAAAATTCCACAGATGAGGCATTTGAATGAGCTATCAAAAAAAAATCTGTTGTGATTTCTAAATGAAACTGAAACAGCTTTCGGCACCTATAGGGCATGACCTCATTTTATAAATACTATCTACCATGAAACAGCTTTAGCTCAACACACATACGTTTTCAAAGATAAGCTACCCAGATCCTGTTAAAACAGAATAAACACATTTATAAAATACTGAAGAAGCTTTCAAGGATAGGAATATTGTTGTCTACACTCTTAAGTAGGAACTTCAACCAAAAAAACTAGCAACACAAATATCCTTACATTCTAACCTTAGATCACATTTAACAATATAAAATATTAGAAAATGTTTTGAGTCAGACTTGCTGAAAAAGGAGTTTATATAAACTCAAGTTATGTTTTAAAATATCCATTTCCTATGGAAAAGAAATTTCCCATTTCAACAAGGTTTTATAGGTAGGTTATTCATGGCAGATTGTGACCTTTCATCTCAATTGTTTTTAAACATATTTCTTGTTGGATACCTAATGTCATATATGCATATAAATCAAACTGGAATGCTTGAATAAAGGTGAATAATTAAATTCTACTTTTGCAGCTTTCCAGCTTTTAAAGCATTCCATAAACAGCTAAGAGGGTCTTCAGGAAAGTCCCCTCTTATGCTAAGACTGCATAGTTCAAATGCCTGCTTTTGTTCTTTGTTCAAGTCCTGTTTCATCCTGCACATAGCCTGGGAACCACACAGAGATAAAAATTATGGAAAGGGGGTGGCCAGAAACTTTAATTCACAGTCCTGCTGCGAACGCTATTGATGTCAGTCCTCCTGGGACCAAATGACAAATGAAGGCAGTATCATTTAAGGTACACTCTCTGGCAGCAGGATAGTACTGATATTTCCTCTGGTTTTGTACTCTTTGGAGGCAGCTGCTCTAACCTGTGCATTGGAAGAACAGAAATTTCTGTTTCATGGATTGAAGTATTAATTACAGTGAAAAAGTTTAATTCCCATTATGTGATTATATTTTTTTTACCTTCAGCCATCTTAAATAAAAACACCTCACTAATCTTTACTCATTCCTTATTGCTACTGTAGGAAGTTAAACCTCTACCATTCCTCTCTATGAAGTCAAATGAACGGAATAAAGGTAATATTGCAAATGTAATTCAATTCCAGATGTGTTAACTAACCTAACATCTAATCTTTTGGGAAGAGATATTTTACAAGTTGGAAGATACCTCTATAATCAAGAACTTTTATATCATTATACAAATGAAGCCAACACACAGGCTTCATACACAATGTATTCCAGATTTCAGAACTGCTACAAATGATCAAGAAATCACGACTGTGGCAAATTAGTAAAACCAGAGGATATAAACCAGTAATATACCAGTATTCATCATGTCTCCAACTTTCATCTCCTTGGAAAAGATTTAAAATCCATACACACTTCCTGGTTGAGCAACAGAAGTTATGCACGTGTGGAGAACATATGCCCACAATGCTACCATGAAAACCAGCTGCTTTTATAAAGGATACAAATAAACCATTAATAGAGATTCACCTATTTCATATGCGCATTATGATTCAGAAGAATGAAGTCAAGCAGTATCTTAAGTAGACTACTGTTGCTGTTAAAACAGAATATTTCTTGAGCGGGGTTTTTGATTCATCCGTCTTGTCTTCTTCCCAATTTCCAATCTAACAACCTGTCAGAACATAATATTGATTCTACATTGATGACAATCTTTGTCAGCTAGATAAAATGCTTGACATTTCAAGTTACACTGCAAAAACTAGCCTTTTGCTATCTACCTTCTCCTTTCTTCCTCCAAGTCATCCTTTTCCTCAAATAGTAGGTTACATATTTTTAAATATCCTAATTGTTCTTAAAGCAATTAATTAGCTATGTGATACTATGAATCTTCCAACAGAATTTGTCATAGCATTATGTGTATTCCATTTAAAATACACATATATGCCCATATATTTGAAAGAGCCGCCACACCCTAGTTTGCCATGATCTTTTTCAGCAGATGCCAGAAATTCCTTTCCTGGTAGTATTCCTGCACACCTGTCAGGCGTACCTAAAATACAGTGCAGTCCTCCTACTTTAAAGGTACATCATTAATTGCCCAGAAGAAATTAGCATAAGCAATAAACAGTGAAGCATTTTTAAGCCCTTCACAATTCATTCACAGCATCCCAACTATCCCAAAACCACACTACAGATGCTCTTTGTCCTGAATTTTAAAAATCATTTCCCTTCGAAGCTTTTGTGTTGCAACAACACAAGTCATAAGGCAGTAATAATTCCTACCCTAAGCCTTGATCAGAAGTTCACTGAACCAATAACCTTAGGCAGAGGTTTGAATCAGGTCAGCAATGTTTCTAGCATACTACTACTATGTACGATTCCATTACTGCTGTAGTACATTCCACTGTGCTATTCCCTCATTTCTTAATAGCAAAGATTTGTACAGTGTTCTTCAACAAATAAGTGAACACATGTACTCTATTTCTGTATTGAGGGGGAGGGGGGTGTGACTGTGTATGTGTGTATATTTTCACAAGGACTTCTATCAATACACAATATATAAAAGTTGCTGGTTTTAGAGAAATGACAGCAACAGTAAACTAAAAAATTTTTCGTGTAAATTTTCACATTACTGCCCAAGTTGTCCTTAAATACTAGAGAAATATGGAACATTTTCTCAGACAATTTTTGTTTAAGCTGTTAAGCAAACCATTATTTTTACTAGCTGGTATTCTCCCTTGGAAAAATAGTACCAAACAGCTTTTTAAAATGTAGGTTATCTTGAAGATGTTTATCTTGACAATAGATACACATGCAAATTTTAAGTTACTCTAAAAAGTACCACTGTAAAAAGTAAAAACTCTATCATAAAAACATTGTTCAAAGACTAAAATATTTATTTTCATGTAAGATGCTTTTTCTTCCAGAGGCTAAAAATTATCACTGTTTTGTTAGTACATGAAATCAAAATATAGTCCTATTTCTTAAGATAAATTCTTGTGTTCTTTTAATACCTTACTTACAAATGAAATAGAATGGTTGTAGATTGGCATTTTAACTTATTTTCTTCAGTGGAAAAACCAAAAAATGGGAGCCAGAGTATCAACATTGAAAGTGACAGCGTGGTGGTAAACATTTATACTGATGTTATTTTACTTCTGTGAATGTATATAGCTTCTCATTATAATACTAATAATGAATGAGATCATACACTAACTTGATTACCTTCAAAACACCTGGATAATTTATCTCTAATTTCAGTGTAAATCTAGGAGATTGCATATATCAAGTCTTATAGTGATTTGTTTTCATTATCACAATATTAAATGAGTTGAACAGCCCAACAAATAAAACACGACCAAATTCAATATTGAAAAAGCAGCCAAATGTGTATCTTGGTTGATCTACAAGTACACTAACATTCAGTCTCTCACCAATTTTAGAAAAACTGCAGTTTATTCCTGAAGAAGTCATAAATAGTACCCTTATCAGAATGGCCATTTATAACACTCAGAAGACTTTAATGTTTTATGGACACAGACACATGCAAAAGGAAGAAGGAAAAGGAATATACTTCCATACATTACTAACTATATTAAACTTCAAGTGTTCCTAGTAAGCCAAATGATTAGTAGAGAATGCCTTAGAAATTGAACTGACGTGATACTGGAAATTGAAGAGTTTTGAATATACTTCTCCAAATACATTTATAGACACATATAGAACATGCCTCGTATAAACCAATATTCGACTTATATTGGAATGTCTTTAAATGACAAACCACTTTGCTTTTCGGAACAAGCATCTCAGATCTGTTGCAGCAACTCTGCCAAGCTAAATTTTTCATTTAAGTAATGGCTTGATACATAGATGAAAACAAAATTCAAATTGTAACTATCTTGAAAAGGTCATCTGTTTGAACCTTATCCCAAAGGCCATCTGGATTTGCATATGCAATTATCATTATTTTAGAATGGCAATCTTGGGTACTACATCATAGTTTATGCAGAAGAATTCATAGGTATTTAATATTCTTACAGGAAAAAAATCACTTTTTCATGTATAATGGCCCTCTGGATGCAATTTAGAAAACTCAAACATTTTTCCAATGCAGCATAAAAATTTATCGCTTCCACTGTTAAAAAAATTATACAACATAACATTCTTCCAACTTGTGTTGCATTGCTTTGCCCCTTAAACAGAGATCTTTAAGATATGCTTTCTGAAAGAGACTTCAGCCTTCTGTTCATATCAATATCTTATTTTACCACCACTGCTGTTGACCAAAATGTCTCTGTCACTTGAATCCCTTAGATAAAAAGGGCATGTAGACATCCAAGTTTTTTCCTTACAGAATAGAATCATAGATTCATAGAATATGCTGAGTTGAAAGGGATCCATCAGGATCCCTGAGTCCAGCTTCTGGCCCTCTGCAGGACACCCCAAGAATAACATTTTACGCCTGAGAGCATTGTCAAGATTCACTAGTTAGAACAACAACAAAAAAATTTTGAATCCTCTCTTTAGGATGCATTCATAAAAATTCCACGAAGGAGAAAATTTAAGAATCTAAGTTGTCTAATTTGAAAAGGAACAACATTGAATTTGGAGTAATTTTTTTCTTTGTCTGGATTTACAAATACATTTTTAAAACAATGAGTTATGGTTTTTCAATATATATTTAATATTAACCTCCTGGTGGAACTAGATAATCAGTAATTAATATCCCACACTTCCAGTTTGCAACTTCAGTCATTCCCTATCCATCGCTATTTGATGCAAGATTCACTATTATTAATCTATTTTATTTGAATTAGACTGATCTTACATCAATTTGAATCACATATGTTATAGAGAGTTAAAAATCACTATAATACACATTTCTACTTTCTTAATCTTTACTAGAGCTTCCAACTGCTGCCTTTGCAATGTTTTAAATACAATCTTAGTTAGATGCGGATATATAGAAAATATACAAATGGAACTTAGCAAGTGCCAGAAATTCAAACAGCACATTTTTACACAATTTGAAAATGGCAGGCACTGCCAGTTGCAGGATCTTTAGAAGATAACAAAATCCACGACTGGCATGTGAGCTCGCTTCTTCCCCCTACTTTTACTGACAGTAACAACTGACTAACTTGCAGTATGTATGCTCCAATTCAGTTATTATTTCTTAACAGTCCATTGCCCTTCTGCTACTAATTAAGCATATTTTCACAAAGACTTCTATCAACAACTTTTTGCACAACAGTGCAGAGATTTTCAGAAAACAAAAAATCTGAAACAAATTGCAAGTTACTGCCCGAAACAAATATCATGGCCTTTATAAAGATCACATATCACAGCTCATCATATCCAACTTATTCCTTTTTTACAAAACTATCACGTCTACATTTAGAAGACTATACAGTTTTCTCTGAAAACCAGCATTTTTTGTTTCATAAGATTCAAAAAACATTTTCCTAATTTAATTTTTGTAGCTTTATTTACTTTTCATTTCTCTTACACAGAACATCCAGACAGATATGTAAATTGCTCAGCTTTCTACAGGTGTTTTTAAAGAGATGACCAAGTCTACTCTTAAGAGTTTTAAACTTGCGGTGAGAAAGTATCTTGCTTAGAAATACTGACAAAACTTACAAATGCTAATTGGGTTACATATGTAATTTTAATAATAGAGGTGGAAAAACTGCAAGGTGATTAACATGTATTTGTTTTTTACTGTAAACTTCCATTTAATTTTATATAGAACAATATAGAGATAAAAGATTCATGCATAACAGACGAGTGAAACCAGGTACAAAAAAAACTATTTACAAGGAGTGAAAATATAAGTGGATATAAGTGGATATAAGTGGATATAAGGAACTGGCAAGCAAAATAGGACCAGATAGCCCTGCAACTTCAAGTCACTCCACTGCTTCCTGTGGTATATACAAACCATATTTATCTTGGATCTGATGTCATTACTGTTTTGATTCTAGCTACTGAACTGTATAATAATAGAGTTAATATTTTTAGTATATGTAGTTAAAATAGCAGCAGAATCAATTCCCCCACTGACTGAATGCTCTGAAAAATAGGTCCAGAAGAATATGTGTGCTCAGTTGTAGTTCAGAAGCTTGAACGACGTTTACCAGCATCTTTCTGCACCACAGTTCATTTGAAAATGTACAGCATGAACTTTTTAGCAGTTTTCCCCAGAGGCAGTAGTGCCAAAAATAAAAACCAGGGGCTTCTCTCAGCTGCCTAAGCATGTAATATTTATTTGAGTTCTTAAAAATTTCCATCTACACACTCTCTGAAGGCAACTTCACCATCTTCCATGACAGTACTACCCAAATTCTCAGGCTGCCTTATCTTTCATCACCTTTCTTTCTTCCTCTGCATATACTCTTTCAGTAAACTCTACTGCTTCTTTCTTCTAAGTCTATCCTCCTTTGTCATTCTTTCTGCTAAAATACTCATCCCTCTGTCAGCTTGTCTTGAAAAAGACATTTTCTGCCTGGTTTTCTTTCTCTGTTTCATCCAAAACTCTTCCCTTCAGCTGCTTTCCCAACTATATTTTTTTATGAGTTTTTTGTTTGTTTGTCTTGTCTGTCATCCACTTTTCACACCCAGTCCAAGGAGGTAACAAATGCCTTTCTGTGGTATAATCTTATTACATATTTCTCTCTGCACATAATCCCTAAAGCGTACTATGAGGTTCCAAAGGCTTCTAGTGGCTCCTCTCTCTATGAGGAAAGGCCAGAGAGTCAGCCGACAGACTGACTTCATTGGGACATACTAAAATCAGTGTCTCTTTAGAGCCATATTCCTCAGAACCTCCTTCTCATGTGATATTTAAAAAAAAAAATCAAATTACTTTAATTTGAAATAAAACACCACTAAATTATTGGAACATTTTCAGAGTAAAAATGGTCACTCCAACTTTCACTTCATTTTAGATACTCTTTTCTTCTTTTACCCCTTTATAACACTTCAATTTTAATGGCAAACTGGATTATCACAATTAACTTTACAAAGAACAATACATTACTATTATTTTGGGCTGTTTCCAAGTAACAAATTAATTCAAGACAAAATTTGATAATGCTAGAGAATTTTTGCCTTACAGCTGTAGGTCTTCTCAACGAGTCTATGCATGTCCCAGCCCTATTCTGTGGAAACTGCAGTACATACAGTTGAAATGCTGCTAGATTAATACTAGTGTTCCCTCCCTCTGCCTGCCAAAAACAAACAGAAAAGAAGCCATTTACAGTTCCTAGAAATGTTGTCTAATACTGACCATAAATCTGAAGTCTCTGAAAAGCCACTGCAATTTTCCATAAATACTTTATTTTTCCCTAGCGACTGCTATAGGGGATTTGTGACATTTTGAGGCAACAACAATGGCCGTGAACAGCAGGAGGCAGGACAGGAAAGGGTTTCAGCAGAATATGGCGCTAGCTGCAGAATCCATCTCACCTCCAGGATGAGGGTTTGATTCAGAGATGAATAATAGGGCTGATGGAGTAATCAAGACTACATTCCACAGGACCTTTGTTGGTTCAGAAAGAACAAATCCTTTGAATAAAGTTTCTCAGTGGATAAGAAAGGAAATTGAAACCTAAGACATGTTAGATACTACTGAACAGCAGACAGAACATTAGTATTTGTTTTTTCTATTAAAAAAACCAAATCTTTCCATTGTTAATGGTTGCACAAAGAATAGGAAGACAGAGTGATGGACTAAAGCTTTTTTCTTTTTTCATCAGTATCTTACATATAGCCATGAAGAAAGTAAAATAATTCAAAAGCGTCTTCTCAATCTTTCTCCACAGTATTTTTATTCTTATTTTAAGAGAACATCTATTTGCCTATAAGGGATACCTAATAGGTATCCAGAGAGCTGCAACTTTCAGTAGGACTGCCTCTTTTTAAGTACTGCAAATTTTTGCTTAATAGGAAGGCCAGACAGTGTCTACCAGTAAGCAAATTAAAACACACTAACCAATTCCTGTGAACACTTCAGTTAGTTTGTCAAACACAGAGCAGCCTACAGTGCTCTAATAAGCCAGTTTATTAATACAAACCACTCCACAAATAGACTTGAGAATTCCACTGAGAGCTGATTAACTTACACACATATGACAGATTCCAGGAAACCAGGAAAAAAAAACAACCAAAAATTTGTAATAAGATATGCAGATCATCAATTCTAACAGTTCTTCACATACAGTAAAAAAACCACTTTTTGCCTCTGTTACCATTACACAGCATCCTGAAACACTTAGCATTTACTGTCCCAGAGAATTTACTACCCTTCAAGTAGAACTTTAAATGGAGACAGACACTAATGCCTCTCAACTACACAAAAATGCTGGGCAAGTTAGCTTAAAAGACCTCAGTTGAAATAACTATCATCCTAGTTTATCAGTCGCTAACCCATTTAGATCTGTCAAGCCCTTAAAGTGCTCCATTATGGGTTGACATGTCGCTGTATGAAGTTTTATCTATGTATACAACTGTGCTGTAGTTGCTTTGTGCCGTCACATGAAGCTGAATTTTGCTGCTTTATTATTGAACATGGTAAGAAGAGTCTTACCAGTACACCCAACATCTGTAAGTGCTCTATAACTTTATTTAGACAAACCTTTCTTGTCATGATAAACAAAATAGGTTAGAATTTGCTGTCAGGAAGCCTCTGTTACATGACAAGTGTGAAATCAAGAGTAATCCATGCACACACTAGCTGTGGCTGAATTTAATACCTGAGTGTATGTGAATTGATTAAGGCAGAATAAGGCAACTGTATGGAGATTGGAATCTTACCAGTCAGCACTAACTACTGGAAATAACTTGGAATAGGACAAGCACCATCAGTCTACAGTAAGAATGCTGACCAGAAAGCACAGAAGACTACAAACATAACAAAAGCAAAGCAGCAGAACAGCTACTTTATTGTGTCCAGAGGAACCTCTATGATAAAGTTACTCTTCCGTGTAATTACTTGGTGTTGTTCTAGAAAATGCAACGGTTAAAAGAATGAAAATACAACTTCTTTTAAGCAGCCCTTCAAGGCTAAATACAATGGAGCAATCACATTATTCTTTGTCTTTGTGGCAAATCTGTCTATTAGTAGTAGTTAACCTCCTCCTTGCCAGACAGCTGAGAGTTCATGGAACAGGTTTTGCAGGGACGCTGCATAAGTCTCCAGCTATAAAGGACACCCAAAAGTTCCTTGGAGGAGCACCTCTTCTGGCCAATACCATGTTGAATGTGAGGCTGCACTTGGGCCCTCCACAAGTACCTGCCAATCTACATATGTCTAGGATTCATCAGCTGTGATGGTTGCCCAGAGTAGTTTGTGCTACCTAACCACAGTGTTTGTAGTGCTTTTGCCTCTTCCCCTTTCCTTCATTTGATGGAATCAGATACTAGATTTTGCTCACAGTGATGCAGAAACAATTCAGAAATAAGTCATCTACATACAGAGAGTTGAGAGACAGGCTTTTCACAGACCTTAGGTTTAGACAGGTTAATTCCTGTTCTGAATGAATTTTTCAATGAGATTGCCCAGTAACCAAAAAATCTGCAAAAAGATAAATTCTAAATTAAGCACCAAAGCTAGATACTGAATTCCCCTAACCCACTAGTACTTGAAAAATATTACTACTTTATCCCTTGAGAACTATACACCAACTTGAAATTTTATTTACAAATATACCTGAAGGTCTCTAATCTTAGTTTTTAAAAAATTTTTAGAAAGGAAGTGCTAAGAATTTCTTTCATCTACAACAGCATTTCAAAATTACCATGCCACAGACATTACAGGAAAAAAGTAATCAAACTCCAAGATCTATCAAACATTTCAATACTGGAAAAGCTGCTTGGCTACAGAGTGTGGGGGGATTTTTTTACTTGAGCTGTGGATCTTTTCAGCTGCTTCTGGAACTTCAGATGTTCTCTATAAATTACTCCTTCCTTCAACAGGGAAACTAGTAGTTTCTTTGTGGGAAGGAGTATGGCCAGACAAAATAAGCTGGAACATTACTGAATAGAATAAAAAAATGCTGAGCATACATTTGGTGGCAAAGAATAACTAGTCAACACAATTAAACCCTTAAAAAACACATTTTCCCTAGTACTTTATGAGCCTCTAAAAATTTCCCAGTCTGAATTAATTAATGGGTAACAATAAGTCATTATACCAAGAGAATTTTCTTCTGTTCTGAACCATCACATATTGGTAACAAATACAGCAGTTTTCCCATACGAAAGGACAAGGTGAATTAGAAGTATAAGCTCTTTGTGTCTCTGTATTCTCCTTTTATAGTTTTAGGTAATCAGACATCAATTTATTCTTCCAAAGTTCCATGCATTGATTATTTGAATGAAATATATTGCCACAAAGAATTTCTTTTTAGATTATAATAAAGGGCAAGAACGTTTCATTTCTTCTCCTTGTTTTGCTCTATCCACAGAACAGTTTAAAGAGTCTATCTAAACTCTAAGGGAATCACTGCCTGTAACATAAAATTACTCTTTAGCTGAAAGCATTGCCTACTTCATCTGCTTCAACTACAAGCCTCCTTTCAACAACAAAGTAATCAAAGAGATAAGTGGGGGTTTTTCGGTTAAACATGACCATGATGCAGGCAAGGTATTTCCACGTACATAACCTGCAGGACTACTATAATTTGAGGCTTCAGAATGCAGAATTATATTTTTCAAGGCAGTTGAAATAGACAAATATACCTCAGGACAAGTTTTTAGCAAACTTTGGGAAAGGACAGACAACTTATCATAGAATCATACAATCAACCAATCAACCAGGTTGGAAAAGACCTCTGAGATCATCAAGTCCAATTCTTGATCCAACATGGCCACGATTACTAGACCATGGCACTCAGTGCCACATCCAGTCTCAGCTTAAAAACCCCCAGGGACGGTGAATCCACCACCTCCCTGGGCAGCCCATTCCAATGTCTGATTACTCTCTCTGTAAAAAATGTCTTCCTAATATCCAACCTAAACCTCCCCTGGCAGAGCTTAAGACCGTCCCCTCTTGTCCTACTGCTGGTCACCTGGGAGAAGAGACTGACGCCCACCTGGCTACAACCTCCTTTCAGGTAGTTGGAGAGCCTGGTTTCAACCCCTCCCCCCTTCAAATCTAGTTTAAAGTCCTCCTGATCAGCCCTGACAACCTATGGACTAGAGTCCTTTTGCCCTTGCTAGATGGATGAAGTTCATCAGACTCTAACAGGCTAAGTACCATAGAATTTGCCCTATGGTTGAAAAAACCAAAATTCTGCTGGTGGCACCAATCCTTTAGCCACCTCTCCTCATTCATTCCTGCTACTGCAGGAACTGAGGCAAACACCTCCTGTGCTCCTGTCCCATTAAACTAATTGACCCAGCCCCTTGAAGTCCTTGCTACTATTGATGCACCCTTGTAATGACCTTATCACTCTCCACTTCATCACCCACTCAAATATTACTGTCTTTATGTTCTTCATGTTTAAACACTGACAGAGGATCTGGGAGGGGGGGGAAAAGAGGGAAGAGAAAGAAAAAAGGGAAGAGAAAGGAAAAAGTTAAATAAAAACAGACTATAAACATTAATGAAATTAATATATACTGCAATTTATTGCAGTATAAAAAGAAAGATAAGATTAAAGGGGGGTTGACCTCTTCTTTGGACAGGATATAGAGGATCAACTATAACTGCAATATTTTACAACAGATTGTGTTTCAGAGGAGATGATCATATAGGGCAGGCCTGAAGCACTCTACTGCTGTTCATGCAGAGGCACTTTGTTCCCAAAAGGTAAAATCAATATACTATTTACCAGAAAGCTTTACAGAAACAGGAGTAAAAGAGGCACTGTCATGCAGCATGGTATAGTGTCAAATATAAACTTTTTCTTCCCCAGAATGCAGCTTTCCTTTTTTACTTGTCTGCTCAGAAAACAACATTAGGTGAAGGAAGGCAGAGGACTACCATTAGATTCTCACTGTATTATCACTTCCAACTAATTTGAACACCTTAGAGGAACATTAAAGATCAGTTTCCCAATCCTATTTTGGAATCAAATGAACAAGTCAAACTTGATGAATATTGTGACTAAAAAGAAACCCTAAAAGAACTCATTCAATAATCATTGAAATGAACACAAAAAAGCAGCCCCGTTATCTAACCAGAAACTGCATTGCAACATTAAAAATTAAAAGTCAGTCATAGAACCAAGCAGAAAAAATTAAATGCATGATACAAATAAAGACATGGACAATTTTTAGGGAAAAAAAAAAGAGCTAGATGGACCAATTTTTTTCTTTTTTTTTTCTTCCTCCCCTGAGGTAAGTAAACTAGTTCCATAAATACTAGATAATACTTTTTTCCATTTCACACGGCTTCAATTGTAACTTGACAAAAAGCATAATCGTTTTGCTCAAATTCAAGATCTCAAGAACACACTAAGTTGAACTATATAAAAGTCAGTACATCAGTAGCAAAGCAAGTCCTACCTTTGTTTACAAATTACACCTTCATATCTTCCCAAATTAAGGGTCATCCCCTTTTTTGCACAACTCTTTAAGTAACTACTACTGTATTAGTTTACGATTATCTTAAAACCTGTCAGGAGTGGTTTAACGCAGACTCATTTGGGGAGAAGCTGAGAGAGCTGGGATTGTTCAGCCTGGTGACAAGAAGGCTCAGGGGATTTTAATCCATCTAAAAACCTGATGCTGGTAACTAAAGAAGATAGAGGCAGACTTGTCAGTGGTGTCCAGTCACAGGTCAACAGACACAAACTGAAATACATTTAATCACAAGAAAAAGCCTTGACATGCTGTCCTCTGTACCCTCTTGACCCCTGCACATGCTCCTGCCTGTCCCCCCAGTGTTGGGTGATGTGCTGTAAAGATCAAACACTGTAACAGGCTCTTCCCAGGCTGGTTGTTGAGTCTCCGTCCTTAGGAATGCTCAAAACCTAACGTGACACATGCCTCATAAAACTGTTCTAGTTGGCCCTACTCCCTACAGGGAGATTGAGCTACATAATTTCCAGAGGTTTTTTTCCAACATCAAATATTCTATGATTAAAAACAAATCTAAAATTACACCAAACATTGTACTTTTAATTGGCAAAAAATATCCATGCTTTGTTTCACTGGAAAAGGTATTCCAGAATTCACCTATAGGTAAATCCTATTTTTTCTGGTTATATCATAAAGCATTATAAATATGCTACAAATCGACGCCACAGCAATAATTTTCCCCTAGACAGAACAGCAATAATTTTCCCCTTGGAGACAGAAATCCCATCCACTCCTGTTAGGGTCAAGATTCTGGGAAACTGTACTTTGATAAAGTTAACTTGGGGGGGGGGGGAAGGAAAAAAACAATAGAAGTGTTACGAGTTTCACAAACAGAAAATCCAAACTATTCCAAAACCAAGGTTGTTGCAAATTAACAATACTGCAGACTTGGATATATCACATTACATGTATATGAAAAAGAAGTTTGAATGCCAAAACACAACAGAAATGTTTTACGCAAAGATTAGTCATATGTTTGACAACTCTCTATATTCAAATTGTGCTATTCACAGAAAATTACAGCAGGCCTTGGCATAAGTGCTCAGAAAGCTAGGAAGTGCAAAGGGAGTCATTACAATGTTTACCAACAGACAAAGAACAAACAAGAAAAAATTTTCTTTGCAGAAAATCCTTCCAATATATTAAGAAAAAAAAATTAATTTCCACACAGGAAAAATATTTTGGTAGGTTTCCTGAACAAAAGATAACTAAAACACCAAATAAATTCTAATAAAATAAAATAACTCCATGAATTCTGAAGAACAAACACAAGGAAGTGGAATAATGTCTAATACTATCAGTGGATATAAAATGTCAGGTAAAGGAATTAAAAGCGTGAGGAAACAAGCTTGGACTCTGTCATTTTACAGATTTCAAGGCAGAGACAGCGAAGACAGAAAGGAAAGAAAAATATGAAGTGCAATAGCTTTAACTTCTGAAAACATGAAAGATAAGACATAAGTGACATCAGAGAAGAGAAAAAAACTAACTTCGCAGGTTTTCTTTGGCATGAGGTTGTTGGAGTTTTTTCCTTCCCCTCCCAATTTATTTCTATAAAGAAAGGATTATGGCAATGTGGGGAAACAACTAAAGACTGTGAAGTTTTCAGAAATCAAAGCTTGCTTCATTTATTACAAAACTTTGGACAAGCTGCTAGTATTTTGAGTCAAAAACTAGGCAGAATTTTACACGTACATAAAAATACATTGTACCATTATTTGTTACATGCATTTCTGCTAAATTCTAAATTCTCAGATTCAGCAGTCACTTCGCAAACAGATGGACCAAAATTTACTCTATAATTTGAAAAGCATATGCAAGGGAAGTACGAAAGTTTCACACCGCCTACTAAGAATTCGAAACACGATTATGGCATTCACTGACCAATCATTCAGAAATCAAATGATATCTAAAACCAATTGCATACATATATAGCAACTTAACACTATTGCTATAACATGATAAATTGTAGTATTAGGAAGACATTTCTAGTTTAAAAATAGGGTAGAAACAAAGAAGTTCTCAGTCTTTCAAGGAAGTGTCATAACAGTCAACAGCCTTAACAGCAGGTGTTCCTCAAGCTTGTGCTCAAGAGGGGTGATATCAAAGCTGACATGTGCTCTTCCCACCCATTTGTTCCATGACAGCAAGGAAAGAACTCATCAGGTCAATTATGATTTAATGTTGAGATTCTAAACCACTTGTAAAAAAAGCAAAATATACCCAGGGACAGTAAATCTTACAGCTCTGTAACCCAAAATTAAAATGAGCATTTTATCTCAGAGTGCAAAATACACAAATTAACAAAAAATAGCAACACTCTATTTAACACATTTCCATTAAAGTATGTAACAGCAAGTAATGAAAGACAGAGATTTACAGATAATATTGTGGCTAAAAATCTTTCCATCACTTCACACTTAGTATACCTTCTCCTACAAAAATCTTGTAGACTCTACTAAATATCTACCAATATTACCTCGCTCATGAATTCCACTCATTATGTAGCAGTTATGCTAACCAAGTCTTTGCAAAATTTCCAGCTATGTATTAGACACAGAAATCAAAAGAGCACAAAAATTATCTTGATTCAGGAAAATGCCCATCAATTTTCAACTGTTTCTGTGCTTTTAACCAGCTTTGGTACTTCTGAAAAAAAAAATCTCTCTTGGTGCCCTGATTTAGAATCTCCAAGGGCTCAGAGCAGAGTAAACCCACTGAAAAACTCTGTTTGAACTACTAAGAGAAAGATGTCTCTGCTTCAGGATATATAATTATAAAAAAGGGAAGGGGTGGGGGAGATGGAAATAAACACAGGCCATAAATGACAAAGTGCCAAAATATACACTAATAAATTCTCTTAATAAATAAATATAATCTCTT
Organism: Lepidothrix coronata; assembly: GCF_001604755.1. NCBI lineage: Eukaryota > Metazoa > Chordata > Aves > Passeriformes > Pipridae > Lepidothrix > Lepidothrix coronata. Next base: position 7,981,020 of record NW_016690193.1, read on the forward strand.
TAGTGATTAAATTTTTTGTTATTCTTGTTATTTCAAAGACCACCTAAGTCACTAAATTCATCCAATACTATTGCAAAGTATTTCATAAGTGACGTAGAACTTACAGAAGGAAAAATACTTACATATACAGGCCTTAATAAAAATGCTGAAGAAATTAAAAACACATTACAAACAATATTTTCTGTATACTGGCATATAAAGGTAAACAAAAAGAAAAAATGGCAAGAAAAAAGTAGTGGTTAAAGGGGCATAATCAAAGCTTAGCTGATTTTGCCAATGATTAGATCAAATTTGACGTAATATTTAGGAAATGAAATCTTGTTAGTGTTTCCCTGTAACTGTCTTATCTTATTCTATTGTTATATCCTATCTGGAATTAGAAAAACAAGTGCTATCTCTGGGTTTTTTATCAAAGTATAAATTGAATCTGTTCAGGTGGAGTCTGGAAGTTTTACAAAAATGCTTGTACCTCTGCTGAAGTTGGACAAAATAAATAAAACAAATGCAACAGAATTATTCTAAACACAGAGATTTGCTAAAGCTCAAGTAACAAATGAGGAATATATCCAAAAATCTAAAATACTGCTTTGCCCAGGGAAGTGTTAAATTGTTGTCAGGTTTCCATAGTCCCCTTCCTTCTCTTACTACTATCCGAATTACTATTATTTAGCCCTTTCCCCAAGCATTCAGTATCTCCTGAAAGAATGAGTACTGACAATTTATAAATTCTAACCATTTGATAATAAATTAAACCCAAATGACATTTAAACCTGTAAGTCACCATTAGTTTTCTAACAGACTGCATTCTAGCAGCAATAGAAATTATAGTATGCAAGCCTCAACTTCCCAACAATCCCTTCAACTTGTCGACCCTATGAGCACAGGATGAGCAGTATCATTAAAACAATCTCCTCTCTCTGGTGAGCAGTGACAGGACATGAGAAATGGAATGAAGCAGCATCAGGGTAAGTTCAGACTGGACATTAGGAAAAGGTTATTGACTGAGAGGGTAGTCAGTCACTGGAACAGGCTCTCCAGAGAACCAAGCCTGCCAGAGTTCAAGGAGCATAAGAACAATGCTCTTAGTCATCTGGTTTAGTTTTAGGTAGTCCTGCAAGGAGCTAGGAGTTGAACTTGGTGATCCTTATGGGTCCCATCCAATTTGAGATATTCTATGATTCCATGATTCTCTATTTAACACCTCCATGATGACCTGGATGGTGGGATGAATGCATCTCATCAAATTCACTGGTTGTTGAAGGGAGGGGTTCACACAAACCAGGGTACCTGGCTGCGCTTCAGAAGAATTGCAACTGACTGGGCTGACAAATCTCAAGAAAAATCAGCAAAAGACAACCCAAAATACTATAACTAGGATGGAATAGCCCTATGCAAAAGTCCAGTGTGAGAGCTAAATGATCAGAAATCAGCACAAGAGGACGTGCTCGATCTGGTGGACAATTCAAATATAAGTCAAAAATGCACCTTTGCAGAAACCAAATGCTAAGGGCATCCTAGACTGCAGTACCTACAGCAGAACCAGCAAGAAAAGGGAAATGGTTATTCTAATCCACATCTGTCAGACTACCTTTTGAGTACTGTATTCCATTTTATGCTCCCCAGTATAAAACACATTGGAAAGACAACGAGATGGTTTGGGGCTAAAGTATGGGATGTACAGGGAGCAGCTCAGAGAACTGTGTCTGTTCAGCCTCTAAAGGAGAATGCTGAGGGGACACCACAGTGCCACACTCAACTATTTTAAAACAGAGCCATACTTGCTGAAAAATCCACAGCAAAAAGATGAGAGGCAATGAATGTAAACTGGAGAAATTCAGATTAGATAAAAGAAAAAAAATGTTCTTCATAAAGATGATCAAAAACCAAAACAGGCTGTCCAGAAAGACTGAGGAATCTTCACTCTTGAAAATATCCAGAACAAGTAGACATGGCCCAGAACAGCCTGTATACCTTCACAGCCAGTCCCATTCCAAGCAGGCAGCTAGACAGATCAATTCCAGATGAAACAGAAATGGTATGGAATAAGAGGCAGAGATTGTACCAGGTCTGGCTGGGATGGAATTAACTTTCTTCAGAGCAGGCCTTATGGTGCTGGGATTTTTATTTGTGGTTAAAACGGTGTTGGTAACACACCAGTGTTCTACCTATTGCTGAACTGTGCCAGCACAGTATCAAGTCAATCAGCTAAGATAAGCTATGACAAACAGACCATACCATACAATGTCATGCTCAGAAATAAAAGCTCAAGGGAAGGAGGAAAAAAGGGGAACAGTCATGGTTATGGCACTCATGATGCATGCAGGAAGCAGCTGGACATCTGCCTGACTACAGGAATCAGTGAATTAAATTTCTTGTTTTGCTTTGCTTAAGCATCAGACTTGTGCTTTTTCTGTTAAACTGTCATTACCTCAATCTGTGAGCACACTTGCCTTCCTTCTATTTTCTCCTTGTCCTACAGGAGATGGGAGTGAGCAAGATGCTGGGGTGGTGTTTGGCTGTTTGACGCCCTTCAACTTGAATGACTGTATGATTCTATGATAATTCTTCATATATGTTTCTCATATATACTACAGGTTTCAAAAAGAATCTCATAATGCTGTGAGAAAGAAGTTACTCATTAAAATTTTGGACTACCCCAAACTTTCTCAAGTTCTGTTTGTTTTTTCTTCTATGTAAAAAGTATGACAAATTCAGTATTGGCCAATATCCCAGGAGGGGCACAGATCAACTGCTACAAGCCAAGAGTGTACACATTTATCTTTGTATCCATTCCATCAATATTCACTCAAAAGTGAAAAGAGACAGGAACAGTCTCAAGGAAGATGGAGCAAAACTGAGAAGAATGATTAGATGACGCATCATACTCCAAGTTTCTATGTGGGTATGTGTGAATTCTGACATATTTAAAAAATTTAAAGCATTTTTACTCCTGTGAGAGTTCAGAGAACATAGCTGAGCAACTGTTTTAATATGAAAACTAAAATAAAAATGTTGGCAGATGCACTGGATTTGCTCTCCTCCCAAGGAGAAGGGAAAAACTAAAAAAACCAAACCCACAAAAAAACCTCAAGGGAAATAATTAAAGCATAAGCCAGTAAGACACATCACAAGGTTTAATGGTTAAGATTTAAGGAATTTTTTTTGTTTGCTTAGGTTGGGAGTATCGTGGACTATTTTCCCCTTTTGCTTATTTAAAACCAACCACCTACTTTATCTCATGTACAGGTGAAAACAAGGGAGTACAGGGTTACACTGGTTCTGAAAAGTCTAACGAGCTGCTACAAATGCCTCAGATGCTTTTATCAGAACTAGAATAGAATGTGTGAAAACAATGAATATGTTTATTTTATAAAGTTTGACAGACATACTGCATTTACATTTCTGAGATGCAGAAGGTTTGAAAGTATAGGCAGCAATGGACAACACAGGTACACCCAATTTGAAACATTCTCCAGGCAGGCTTCTGGGAGCTTTTGTATTATAAAACTTTCCAACAGACCACCACATGCTAGTAACATTATGATCTAATTTTATAGCACAAAATTGCTGCTTATCCATATCTGATAGCCTTGCTCAGAGACACCTGCAGAAAATCAAATGCTTGCAAGTTTATGTTGCCACATCTAACTTTAAAGACAAATTAAAAATGCTCTCATTTTCATTATATTTGTTTGGTTAAAACCAAATTATGAAACATCTGGAATAACAAACAGCTTGATAAAACAATATTTGCTTACACTGAGTTCTAATATGTAGAACATATTAGAACTTGAATTCAGAAAAAAAATATATATACCTGCATCAATAAAATGGATCCTTTTTTTTGTTATTGTTGTTGACATTACTAGTATTATATTTGCTCTTCTGGACAAAATTCTCAACAGGACCAAGCTAAGTTTTGTCTGCTTGATATAGAAAAATGAAGCATGAATTAGGAATCCGAAACTCCATTCATGATGCCATCTATTAAGACCCAGTTAACAGATGCCAAGGTACATTAGTCAAAGTGAATGTGACAGATGAGTTATATTACAATGGATTACATATGGTATCCAGCTTTTCAAATTAAAAAGTGAACTGTGACACCACCAGGTTATTTTTATAGAGGCAAGTGGGAGTAGGTTATATTCCTGATTAAGAAATCTAAAACAAGCAAAGTAAGAAAGGGTCACCTTAGGAATTAACATGTTTGAAGAGCAATATAACGCATGAAAAGAAAGGAATGTGCTCTAGATGCTACAGTTATATCAATCCATATTCTCCTTTTCTTTATCATTTTGATCTAGTTGTTTTGAGTTTATGCATTGATATAAATTAAACTGCCAACCTCATGCAGCAGCGATCTCCTAATTTTGAATTTATCTTAATAGTAATGGGCAAGACTTTTAATAAGCTCTTAGGGGTTTATTTCTTCTGTTATGGGGAGTTTTGCTTGGTTGGTTGTGTTATGTTTGGGGGTGGGGGCTGTGGAGTTTTTTAGGTGTAATTTCTTTGGCTTTTTTTTTAATGTTTGTTTGGCTTTGGGGGTTTTCTGTTTTTTTATTGACTCAGCAAGACCAGAAAGAGGAGGAACAGGAAAGGAAAAGGAGGAACTGAAGTTTAGTGAACCAACAGGTGACAGCCCATACATCATTTGTCATAGTCAAATGAGGACCCTGTGTCCATAAAAGGCTTATCTTGTGCCTTAGAAAGAGACATACAATTAGAGACTGATGTAACAGGAAACTATAATCTGTGTTGGACAGTTATAGTGATGTGAGTTTGTTCTTCTACATAGTTCAGAACTTGAGTACACTCACACCTTCTGTCAAGTCTTTTGAAATGGCACAAATTTGCTACTTTACTTAAAAATGAAAAAAAAAAAAAAAACACCACCTGTCTCAGCAAGAAATCATTTTTTGAAAAACACAATCATAAACTTGATTTCACTAGTAGTCAGTTCTAGCAGCAACTCGCAGTGATCAAATTAAATTCTCAACTAATATGTGATTTGAACCACTCAAAATCCTGAGCTCCTTTAGCAACTATTGAGATTCAGTTAAGTAACATGGAGATCTATTAGTGAACATAACAGATAAGCAGACATGCTCACTGCCACTCACACTATTCAGATGTGCTTGAGTACTACACAATAAAACATTCATAAAGAACTTTAACTCAGAAAAAAAAAATAAGGGAGGTCTTTTTTCCTGAAAAAAAAAATCCTTCAAATTTTTACTTTTTCAGCCCAAGTTCGTATATGTGCTTTGTGACAATACTCCACTAAGACTGAAGAGTTCTTCCTTCCTAGACTGATCTTCTTAGTCATACAAAGACCAAAATATGGAGGGCTATCATTTCTGCATAAAAGAGTCAGATATAATAACAGCCTAGAGATTCATCACCTTTCCTCTCATTAATGAGCTCTCAGAAAGACAAAACCACAGAAGAGCAAGATAATGTACTAGGCAATTCACTTATTCAAGCAGCTTCATGTGGCCATTTTCCATGAAAGATTTCAAGAACCAAAGCTTATTTTTAACATTAGATAAAGTACCTAGTAAAAGACATCTTTTGTTATCATTCCTTTTAAAACATAGTGGGAAAGACAACAGAAAGAAGAAAAAATTAAAACAAAATATTTCCCACTTTCACCTTTTCTCTCCTTCTTTCCTGGTTTTCTTTGGAAACTCCCTGCAGCCACAGTAATGATGCTTCAAAACATACCTCTTTCTTCTCTGTATCAAACATGCCATCACCAGATGTATGACTGATAACAGACTCAAGTCTTGGAAGGATTCACTGGGAGACAGAAAACATTCCTATGCAAAGAGTTTTATTGTTTTTAGAGGACGAGCTTGTTTTAGGCTTCAAATTAATTTTTATGTAAAATCTGGAAATGAGGGAGTGGATGAGGGTGAATATGTCAAAACATAAACCTCTAGATTTTATTCAGCCCAACCAATTAAAATACAAGAAAAAGACGCACAACAAAATTGAAGAGCTCCTCTCTGAAGTTCCACACTTCAGTTTAATTTCAAAATATTTCATGTGATAATGTGTGAAGTCAGAAAAATTTTACTTTAGTGGAACTAAAAAAAGATGACATTCTCTTTTCTTGCACCAAGCAGAAGTTGCAAGTAGAAATATTTCTAGGCTAACTCTTAAAATATGGTCGCTCACAACTGTCCTAGTTCTGGGCCAGATCAGGGGAGGGGGTGTGGTCAAGACATTGTGTTATTAGATACCATCTTATGTCATGGCCTGGGGCAAGGAAAGGGGACTCTCTCTCACTTCCATGAAGAAAGGGCATGGTTTTCATTCAGGACCAAGTGTGGCAGACAGAGTGATCAGGGTGGGGTGCCACTGGCTGTGGTCATGTCACCTTGGGCTTTGGTGAGCATTTTGCATGTAGATCATCCTCTCCTTGTACACTTTTGTTATTAGCATTGTTGCTGTCACTGTTTGTTTTCTTATCTCATTGCTGTTCCCAGTAAATCTGGTTATCTCAATCAGTAATTTTTACCTTATTGTGCCTCCAATTCTCAACCCCATCCCTGGATCGAGAAGGGGGAGTGGATAGGAGAGGAGCGAGTGAGCAACATCTGGCTGGGAGAGTCTCGGTGAGGGACACTAAATTAGGGAGTGCTGTTCCTAAACCATGACAGCCCTATGACAACACAGAAATATGGCAACAGGGACATAAGACGATGAGGAGGTTTCATGATGGAAAAGTTTCATATCACACTCTGCAGCTAAAAAAGCTCTACCTGCTAATCAGAACTTGCATGTCAAGACTTGTTCTCCATGACAAACCAGAAATCACAGAAAACCAGACATCTTCCCTGTCAGGCATTTCTAAGCATCATTACAGGATGATTCTTAAGACAGCAACTAAGTGATGGAGAGAAGCTACTTCTCTTTGCGTGAGGAACTTCAGGAACAAGGAAGGAAAGGTACTACACAACATTTTGAGAAAGAATTAGAAGAGAACATGTCTTCTTAGTCTTTTATTCACAGGTGCCTGTAATGAAGTCATAATCAAGGCTGCTGTATACTTATTTTAGTTAATGTAGAAAAAAAAATCAAGATTATCAGGTCTCCTACAAGCATTTAACCTGAGTCTTTGGAAGAAGTTTCACACCATTAGAAAAACAACAAAGATTATTTCTTCTGTGTTACAACATAGTGTTTAAAAGCTACAGATTCATCATATTTTTGTGAACACTAAGTCACATAAAAGTAACCTTTTAAAAAAGATTCTTCACACTGAAATGTAAAGAACTTTGGAATCTGTAAAAAAGGAGAAAGGAAACCACATCACACAATAGATTTTGAGAGTGATTAAGCAAATGCCAGTGAACAAAATCACATTGTAGATAGTGCTTTCTTCATTTATTCAAGAACAGTTCATCACTTACAGAACATAATTATACATACTCTCCCACTTGGTATTATGAATGCAATCACATATGTAAGAGCACATGTATTTTTAAGCATCATGACTTAAAAAAAAACAAAAAAGAGAAAACCAAACCTGTAGCATCTGAAGACTGTTACTTTTATTCTTTGTTCCTGACCAAAGTTTTTTACAACCACCAAGGAAATACTTTGTAATTTTAAGTGCAGGACAATAAAATGAGAAAAAATAATCTATAGATAGTCTCTATCTTGATTGTGACAAATAAAATTTCCTTAGACCATCTGTTCTTCTTTAGGTATAAAAGCTTCCAAAACAGAATAGGGTATTAAGCAGCCATCCTGCACAAAAGTTTCCTGTTGCTAAGAAACAGGAAGGAAAATAATATATCCAAGGTCAGCTGTTACTGAATTGATTCAAGCTGATAAAATTTTTGACCCAATTTGACATATTTCATAAGGAATCAAACAGACCATTTGTTTAGGCTGTTTGCTGTTTCCATAAGCTGTATTCTGCTTAGAATTTTTATATTTGCATGGAGATGATGAGAAAAACTGTGTTCAGTGAACAGTGACAGAAATGTCTCTCTGGTTAGACAAATCAACAGGGAATTACAGTACTTTGAGAAATCGTTCTTGAGGAGTTCAAAATTTCATTGCATTTTGTATGACCTTTCATTTCTAGCAGCTTTTTCATTGGACAGACTTTAGTTCTAGGTTTAAGTCAAAGGTTAACCCTTAAAATGTACCACTTCTTTCAACAGGTAAATTAAAGACAATGGTTTCACCTGAGGCGCGACTTCTGTAAACATGAAATAAGGCATTATTTTCTTGCTATTCCCAGCTCATTGGTTCAGCTGCACTCCCCCTCAGAAACTAAGAAATCCAAACCACCTCTATACAAAATAAAATTCAAATAAAGTATTAATACAGTGAAATTACCACACGGCTTCCAATCGTGTCACTTCAAAAAGAGCACACAAAACAAGTCCCAGGTTTGCTACGTAAACATTTAGGAAAAGATGTCTTAAAAAACATTCAGTATGTCTTCAACTCAGTATCATTACCCATTAAGCTTAATGAATTATGATTTTTTTTCCAAAAAGCCAAAACAAAAAGTCACAATTACTTTAAAGGCTTCCAATAAAGATTAGAGAATAAGATAAGGAAAGTTTGGGGGATTGTTTTAAAAGCATTGCTCAATTTAACAACCTAGGTTCTTCCCCAGCCAAGCTGTAGGGACACATAGAAGCAGTCAGGTACTTCACTGTTTCTCTTTCTACTCTTCCTACAGGTCTGCATAGCTTTTATCAAGTAGCACATTGAAGAATTTCCCTCTTTCACTCTAGGGAGTTAATTACACTATATACAAGGCCCTGGAAAACAATATGGTTCCAGGCACAAAGAGTACCATGTTATAGTCTACTAAACATTAAAAAAAGATACAAAACAAACAAAATGTAAATAACAACACCTTCTACAAAAAACCTAAACAAAACTGCTAGACAGCAAGTCTATTTGTCTCTTACGCAGTCTTTCCCACTGCTTTGCTGCATAAGCTTGAACATATACTGACTACAACACATGTTCAAATACAGAAGTACAAATGTTTATCTTGATGCCTACATTCTTCAGTCTGAAAAGGTAGTTCACAAAAATATAGCATGTGCCATACGGCTATTCTTCTGGCTTGCAAAATACCTCTTGCTTACCAGGCTTGTTCCTGACAACTGCCTGAACTCTATAAAAATAGTTTCCTCTTACTGCCTCCTATTTGTTCTCTATATTTTCTGCTTATTATCTCCTCTGAAAATAACATCAGTGATAACACATCTCTTAAGAAAAAAGGGAACCCAACAGTGATAATGCCACATTTTGGTGCTGAAATAGCCACAGAGAGCAAAGGTCAAACAGCCTCCTGCACTCCCAAGGCTTCTTAATCACATCAAAGGATGCTGGTACCTTTGGGGATCCTGTATAACCATTCAAAATTGCCTGTATTAACAATAATTATTATTGGTGTTGATATATTGATATACTATTTTAAAATTTAATTTCGTTAATTTACTATTATTGATAATGTTGATATATTAAAATAAGAAATAAAAACAGATGCTTATATTAAAAATAAATTGTCTAATTAATACAAGATACTCAGTAAGAAACCCCATCCAGTCTTTTTCCTTCCCCTCTGACTCATTCTTCATTTATGGACTAAATTTTAGTACTCTGGTAATACACAAGACTTTTCTAAACCATAAATTGTTTTAGCCTGTTTCCTCCTTTGACACCTCTTAACCCTGCCAACAGTTCTCATGTTGACAAGGAAATGGAAGGCTATTCCAGTCTGTGACTGGACAGAGGTTTCATTTCAGCATAAAACAGGTAGTAGGGAAAGCTATGCAGCAAATTTCTACATCAGCTCTTACAAAAGGAGAAGATATTAATTTGAAAATATCTCACTCATACTCATCCTTCCAGAGATTTCATTCACTCCCAATCTCAAACTCACCTACCCACAAGTGACACGTCTGTCTAGATGCCAGGATCACCTGTGCACAACAAAAAGGACAAGAGGCACCAGCTATCAAATCCTCACAATGTTTCTGGTTTTATTCTGAACTTGAAACAACAAAACAGTTCTTGGACAGATCTTCATAGCTTTTAGGAGCCAAGAGCCCTTGTGGGGTGATCCTCCACACTAAAACCCTAAATCTCCATAAATCTTAAGCCAGTTTGTTTTCTATTCTGTTTTTCTTCATTTGGAATATGGTCTATAGCCTGTTGGGCACCTAAGAAAAGTACTAGTGCACATAACAAGCTTTCACTGACAAGTCACTTGCTCTTCCAGAGGGTATCCTGGTCTTGACCCAAATGAAGTATTCTTTTCTTTTAACGCTTCTGCTGTTTCTGTTTGCTAAACACACCATTTCTACTTCATTCATATCAACTCTGATATATCTATTACAGATCTCTAAAAAAGATTAGCAAAGGTAAGTCAAACCATCACAAACAGCACAAACTGTCATTCCTGGAAATCCCAGCAAAGAAGCCAAAAGCTGATGACCATCAAAACCAGCATCTGGACTGTGCTCTCAGGCACATGGTGCAATTCTTGAAGTTGTCCTGTGCAAGGCCAGGAGCTGAGTTTATCTAAATTCTGTTTTCTTGATGTCCATCTCCAAAGACCATTCTCCGTTATCCCATAAATTGTAGGTTTTAGTCTTTCATTATGACAATGTACCATATGGGAATGTTTCCAAGGGATAATTAAATACCAACACACAGTATCTTTATGGATAACAGCTTATATTTTTCCTCATAAAGAATACTTTTACTTCCTGTCTTTACAGCATTTGTCTCCTCTGTCTTGATTTTGGCCATGAACCAGAGAGACAACTATGTGCTCCTGAGCACTTTCCACAACACTAATACTGATATGTAGGTAGGGAATCCTTCTCCCTAAAGAAAATGTTTTCGGTATTCTGTGCAGCAACTGTTTATCAACTATGCATACTTTCAACAGCTAACAAGCAAGCTTCACACTTAATGCTTTCCACTGAGAACATAGGTTCTCAGCAAATACAACTAATTACTATACAGTACCTAAACTAACAAAATTAGCAAAGAGGACTTAGTTTGAAGGAAGATATCTTCTGACCCAAAATAACCATAGAAAGATGAAACAGAGAATCAAGGTAAAAGTAGTCGAGTCTCAATGAACACTAAATTGATTCTAAAATCCTCCAGTAAGTAAACAAACACTGATGTGTAGAAAGGGGATTAGACCACCAGCTCTTTCAAAAAAACTCTACATTAACCATTTTTTATTGCTTTCTTTACAAGGTATGGGTTCAGTCAAACAATTTCCAACCTAGAAATAAAACCATTCAGAGGATTTTTTGTTACAGAACATTCCCTAACTGGGAAGCAACGTTTCCTGGCAGAAATGCTCACAATTGTCAACTGTTTTGCTACCTGAAACAGCCTCTGTTATTTCCAAGTACTTGCAGTACCTGCCAGTTCTGCAATCGTTACAGCATTCACTACAAGACAAAACACAAAGCCTAAGCTTAAAATGTTGACTGAAAGCCAGACTTGCTGTCTAACAGTTTGAATATTATGCGAAAAATAAGCAGTAAGTTAGTTCAACTGGACTATTGTCAAAACCAGACCTTGCTTAACACAGTAGTAATGAGACCTGTGGCAGAATATTGACTTTTTCAGCATCACAAAGTTCAAGACAAGAAACATTCTAATCATGTCCTGTAAGATGCATGGTGTTTGTGCCTGTTTATTCCAGCCTCAAAGCTGAGAAAGGTTTGGTGTGTTTGTCTGGTGAGGACACTACAATTGTCCACCAAGAGAAAGAGCAGCCACTTATAGCACTACCTGTACAGTCCTGCAGAGTATGACAGCTAACCTTTCCCCCGTGGTTACTATTATCATGTAATTACTGCTATATGTCATACTAATATAGTAGCTACATGACAGTAGGGGTAACCATCAGCCAACTGAAAAAATAGAAGGCATGCTCTTCATTGCTTCAGCATTAAAAAAAAAAAAAATTGATCTAGCAGGAGGATATTTTACATTCCTTGCCTGTGAAAAAGACCAGCCCTCTCAGGTCTAGTTTAGAACAATTACTTTCATTTTGCCAGAAAAAAAATTATTTCATTTTCATATTCACAACAGAAGTGGCCAGTCCGAGTGAAAATACAAATATGTAAGTTTGTTTGTAATTCCACACTTACTGCCTAACAGTTAATTTGTCAAGGGTGTATATCTAGGTATTTAATTCTTTGGAGTCTTTCAACCTATGTGACTATTCAGATTTTGAAGCTTTTCTTCATTGTCTGTCTGAGCAGGTGAACTTACAAAAAAAGGGTATGTGTTGTACAAAAGCTGTTGAAACAGCATTGACTTCTAACTCCTTGTATCTCATTTCATCTCATTCTAGAGACGAGCACAGAGGAAAGGCCATACCACTGTCACAGACTGAACAAACTTGATAACAATTTTAAATGCAAAAATGGAAGTGTACCAACTGTGTCTGACAAGGAAAACTCACCCCTGGAAGGCAAAATGTTGCATTTAGTTGCTATCTGATGTTATACTTGAAAGATGTATCTATTTCACTCTGATAAAGTCCTTGCTGGAACAGATACAGTCAAAAATATTTTGATATGTCTGTCTACTCCTAGATTTCCATAGCTGGAAAAAAGATGCCAGCAGTTAAACTGGTGATATTTCTAATCACAGCAATGGCTAGGGTTTACTTCAGTTTAGCACATGCCCCTCCACACAAAAACCATCTACGTGGACGAGTACACACAAACTGCTCCAGAGCCGGCACTAGCTGTGTTTTTGCTAATCAGGCTTGTGAAAAAGAGCCAGCAAATTGGGTAACAGTCACAGTAACAGAGCATTATGCAGCTTCTGGACTGAAGGCAGAGCACAAGCAGCTCTGAATATGGGGAGAAGAACAATGTGTTAAACTAGTCGACTATTAAAATAAGGTGGAAGTGCAAAAGATTTGACCTTTTTTAAGAGAATGTACTCTTGAATGCTACTCTAGACTGCATTTCTTTACCAGTTTCTCCTTCTGTTCCTCTTCCTTCTCCCCCCACCCCCATTCTTCTTTTTCTTCTGGAAGCCTTATGGTTTGTCAAGTACTTTTTTTAAAGTTTTAAAAGAATTAATGGGATGAGCAAACAACTTTCTGGGAGCTCTATCCAGGATGTTTCCTTGGCCATAAATAACTAACTAGTTTCAAAAACAGCATTGCTCTATTTCAGTTGCAGAGCAGGTGGTCTGTTAAATCCTAAAAGTTATGTCTGTTAGTTAAGTGTTCATGTAAATATTTCATTAGGCTTCCTGGCTTATAATAAGCATTGCTTAACACTATTTTATGCAACACAAGCTGCAAAAATCATTCTACCAAGGGGAAAAGAAAAAAGATGGATGAGAATTGGATAACTGGAGTTGTGGGGGTTTTTTAATATCAAGGAAAAAATATCATGAATTTTAAGTTAAATGTGTCTGTTTAGGGAAGATACATCTTTTTTCATGTCGACATTTTATAGCCTAGGCAAGTAAGCCCACATTATCCCTTTGTTTTCTTAATTATAAACTTATTCAATTATTTTAAAAAATCTTTCCTTAAAAAATTACTTTATAAATAGCTTAAGAAAATATAGGACATGTTTTTCCACAACAACTTACCATAAATTAATTTATTTCTATAACATATTTTGTGATCAAAAAACATTACTAATCTCTTTGTGTTCCAAAGCAATAAAAAGTCAAGCACGAGTAGCATATAGCTCTTCAGATGTTAATAGTCAATCTATTTGTATTTCTATAAAGTTGAGGGATCTATCTGTTGGTTGACTGGTGCTCTCCCAGAACACTAACAATTAAACACTACCAGAAGTTGCCTAGTTTCTCCATCAGTTTTGCAAGTCTGTTTTATTTCCTGGCATTTCCTCCTTGGAAAGTGATTTAAATAATCCTAAAATGCAAATAACACAGAGGATTAATTCTATTTTAAACAGCATTTTTATTCCTATTTTTATTTTTTCTTGTTCATAACATTGAGGAAAGAAACCTTTTCCTCAGACAATTTTAATGATCCTGCTCTCAGATGTCTGTTATATTATTTGTTCTCTCATGAAATAAACTATTTTATTATTAGCCCAAAAAGCAACATTGTCTGTCATAATTCTTATTAGTTTGTCAGCACAGAAGAGCATAATTCCCTGCCCTTGCAATAACGAAGTTTTGCATGCTTCAACAGTATTGTGTAGAGATAGTGAGGCATGAAGTTGTAATTTAGAGATCCAAAAGCAGGTTTCAATTCTTATTTAACTAAAGGTGAAATCGAAAAGTTAATATCTGGAGGGAAAAAAACAGATTTTTTTTTTTCCCATTTCCAGTAAAGCATCTGCATTCTCTCTGTACATTTAAAGTAATGCACAACAACTGCGACGATTGCACAGGGAATTGCAGACAACATAATGCATGAAGCACCATTATGGAACCGCACAGCCAACACGGCATTAAGGCATGGACAACCTTCCAGCTCTATAATGACTATTTCAGAGGAATAAAAGTAAAACTCATACAGCTGCAGTCCTATGGAGACCATAACACTACAGAGCGAAGCAGAAAGAGAACTGGAGTAAGCGTCACACTACTCCTCAGTAATATTTAAGTAGGAAGCTAGGTCTGAGGCTAAATTCTAGGTCTGAGAGCAGAATTCTCTTCTACAAATTTGCTAAACCAAAAGGTACCCATTATAATGTAATGTCATTTCCTGAATAATACTGAACATTTTTAAATGTAGACATGATACCTGGCTCAGAAATATCTCCAGACACTAACACATAGAGCTGTACAGTCTCTACAGCAAGCAAGTACTAAAATTCCTAATCATCTAATTCTTCTGCAGATCAGATCCTGACTTTCAGATCAGGCATCCAGAAAAGGAGAAGAATGACACAGTGAAAATACACATTTGCAAATAAAAAAAAAATTAAAAATACTAAATAAACAAACTTTAAAAAATAAAAAATAGGTCTAGCATCAAACAGGACCTATGTGGGTAGAAAAGGATATACGCCATATATCCCGGGCAACATTTAGCTGCCTGACTACAAAAAGTCCTCCTCCCCTATTGTGTATTCACTGTGTAGTATAAAATGAGGTTAGAGCTCTACAGATAAAAATGTCATACAGCTCTGATTTATCCCCAGCACATCAAAATTTTGAGCAACGGTTCTATGGAAAGGGGACAAAAGGTATGGAAAAAGGTATTATACACATCTGTAATACATACTCACATACACCAAAGAAACCTGCAGAGCAACTGGGGTCTGCTGTAAAAGCCAAAGTAGGTAACAGTGACGAGGTGGTATCACCAGTGTGATCGATAACTCAAATTAATGGGACATTTTGTCTACACTGTTGTCACACTAGCACATCAACCTGGCTTCATTTGGGCACACCTGCCTGTCTGCCTTCACCATCTCAAACCACACATGCTGTGTTGAGCTGATGTTCTTGTTAACTAGTTCCTTATTATTCTCTCTCATTAGTATCTTTATCTGGATCACATCCTACCAGATCAATTCTTATTTTTTAGCACATATCATTTTTCTAGCCTAGACTCTGAATATGACTTCCCCATCCTACAGTTTGACTCCTCAGGTTTCATGCATTCATCTCTCTGGGTTTGTTCCCTTCCCTGTTATTTTCTCCTTCTAGTTTTGCTTTTGCAGGACTCTTACTTCTAAGCAGCCTTCTCTTCCAGAGCTCCCGGGCAGCAAACAGCAAGTGTCAGTTGGGCTGCTCAACACCCTCATCTCCCACAGACTGAAGGACTCACATCTGTGATTTCAGAGTAATCCCACTTTGGCCCAGCCATTAAATTTTAAAGAGGTTTTAGCCAATGAAGTCTAGGTCTTCCTAGAGCAAAACCAAGTGTTTTCGAGCTTTACTATTTTCCACAAGCAATTAAATCTTCTGAGGAAAGGGAGAAACTCTTTCCTCAGACAACAATCTATTCTGTTTCAAGGGCCCTATCCTGAAGCATCAGTATATTAAGTTTTCCACTGCATTTGACAGTTATCTTTTGCCCCCCAGCTCAGCTCTCTGACCTTGCTGAAACCTTCAAAAATTTCTACTCAAAAGACTGGCAGACATCACACAGGGAGTTTAAAGCCCAGCAAAAGGTGTAAGTAACAATGACCAATGTCATATATCAAGAAATGCTGACTTTAAATAGATTATTAGGATAAAAGAAGAGTATTCATCATTTATCACATTGTTAAACTACCATTTCAACTATCTACTTTAGAACTTTACCCAAGAAAGCTCCTTTCTATTTTTTTTTAGCAATTTAACATTTCTACATATTAAAATTTCCATTGCCTTTCTAAGGAAAATGCTGTTACCTCCAAATTGTTTTCACTTTGCTGTAATTGTTGAAACTGGTTGCTTTTGTTTGAAAAACTTTCCCCACACCACCATGGACAGAGAGCCGCATCTGCTGTCAAATATGCTTTTACTATATTGGTTCACTTTATTTTAGGAAAATACTACAGAAAAAGAGTTCCTCGCTCCATGAATTTAGTTCCTTGTTCTGATAGGCATCTCATGATCTTTATGAAAACTTCTTCATAAATCTCAGACTCTAACACAGTAAGATATGGTTTGAAATAAAATACCTTCAGTTGGGAGACTATTCTATTGATTAGGAACTCTAACTTCTACAGTAAATTTATACACAGTCAACATGGTTATTTCCTCTCCTATCAGCATTGCCTCATTCCAAGTAATTCTTTCCATGTGATTATCCCCACACATTTATACAGTACTTACTCTATACGTTTCATTTTACCATAGAAGTCAAGCTTCCAAATAATGACATAATACAAATCAAAAAAGGTTGACACTACATTTTGTTTCTTAAAAACAAAATTGATCTTATTTACAGCTTAGCTATAAAGACAGCTATATAAGCACAGCTGAGGCGAAGGGGCCCTTAATCAGCCACACTTCCTTACAGTATCAGTCTCCTCGATAAATTCCTAATACCTTTTTCTAATTTTCTTTTACTAATATACACAGAAATACCCCTTCCTACAAAAGCACTTTAAGAACTTGATTAACACTGACGTCAAAATCATAATCCTGCAATTCCCTGGATTAATTTTTCCCCCTTAAAAAAAAAACAACAAAAAAAAAGTACACTACCCTGTCACTGCCTAATTAGCTAGTTGCTCCACTTCCTAGTCAATCTGGACTCAGATTCCAACTTAATTTCCATTTCCATACTTCTACATCTTTTCCTGCGGGCAACTCGAATTACTTCTGTAAAACATGGCACACAGTGAAGTTTTTAGACAAACCTAGACTTTTAATGTTTCCCATTCCCACTCTTGGAAACACATCTGATGAACTTTGTGCTCCTTACTCCAATACCCTTTGCAAGGTCTAACTCAGCTTGATAGCTTCTCTGTGCAAGCTCCAGACTCCAGTCCTAAAGGCACTGAAAACTTAGTTGTGATGATGAATACACTCATTCTTTCATGAGTTCAAGTGTATCTTAATGATAGCTCTGCAGAACACACATATGCTTAACTGTGGTTTAAAAAGAAGTAATTATAATGGTTACAGCCTTTAGAAGTAGCCTAAGTTCTGAAAGACATATACAGAAATACTGGTGGCAATTCTGGAGAAAAAATGAGTTCCATTCAATTAGGTACAACATCACCACAGGCAATCAAAAGCACTCCCTTGGTTTTTGTTTTTTTACAATTATCATTATCTGGATTCCTCACAGATGTTTAAGTAATGTTGTAAACCATACTGTAGCTTATTGCTACTGACTAGTCCTTTAACTGAAGAATAATCCCTTTCAAGTTTTAAAGTAAAAATCTACCTTAAATAGATTGCACACATCATGCATGTGGAATTTGTATTCCACGGCATAAAGCCAAACAATGAGGCAGCAAGAATGTGCTTTAAAACAATTACATATTTTTCATTCCCACATATTATTTAACAAAATATTTTTATCATCATTTTACTCTGTAAAATTCCAATAAGCAAATGAAGATGGTTGTATATGGTTAGACTATATGATAAAAGCTCATTTTCACCCCAACAAAGGAGCACAGGGAGACAGTGACAAGTGGGGGAACACAAATAATACCTTGCCCATCTTCTCCCAGGTCCACAACAGGAGTAATTAGCCCATTAGAGAGCTCTCTCTACAAGCCCTAAGGACCACAGGGCTTCAGAATGACAGGCAGGAACACAAATTAGGGACTTGGAAGGAAGGGAGGCTTCATCCAGACTCTTCCCATCATGTGAGTACCAAGGGGTGTGGGACACATTATGGGATGTAGGGGAAGGGCATTTGGGGATTGCACAGGACTTGCTATGGAATGTTTACAGGAGGAGCGAAAGGCAGGAACAGAGATGGGTTCACATGATTTAGGGAGGAACAAGCATGAGAAAATAGAGGAGTAAGTGGATAAAAAGGGCCAGTTGCATGCAAATATTTTGCTGGTTGAGTCACTTGCCTGGTCATGCACTGTCTCCCTGATCAGTATAGTCTGTCCTATCTGCTTATTAAATCCCTTCTAGCTCTTTCCTGGGTGAGTGGCTCTGTTCATTCTGCATGTGTGCACAGGGGGCTGAGCACGGCAACTGGGGTGGGACTGCCAGCCACCAGAGAGACTGGGGCAAGTGGCTGCAAGGGTCAGCCTGGGCTGTGTCATGGGAACATGTGTCTGCAGTGCAGCACCTGGAGCAGGTGGAGGAGCACATTCACCTGTGTGCATGTGTACTGGGAATATGTGTTCAGCCTGGCTGCTGGGTGGACCTGGGGCATGGAGCTCTGGCAGTCTCATCCCTCTCAGGCTGCAGAACTGGCCTGATATTTTCCTCTAGCACAAGGGAAGAAAAGGTTTTTGAAACTTTAAACACAGCAGATATTTAAAACAATATTTTCTTTTCCCATTTCACACATAGCAACCGTCATCCTTCATTCCGTATCTCTGTTCTGTTTCTTTTTCCATTACTTTTCCACTCAGATCATTTCACCCACTTCTATCAATCTTCTCTTATCATAGATATTTTCTCTCCTCCTTTTCACTTCCACCCTACACCATCTCAGATTTTAGCAGTTTGTTTTCGTCTAGTCTGCTTAGGCCTTTCTCCATTTTCAATAATCTTACCTTTCTCTTACTCTCCATAAAATTCTTTTTATCATTTCCTCTTTAAAATTTCTCAACCACCCTTTCAGTAGGGATAAAAACTGCCCCTTACACATTCTGTCACTTCTCATCAGAGTTCTTCCCGCTTGCCAAAATCTGTTCTTTGTAACATCACTCTCTTTCAAAGCAAAACACATGCAACTGAAGCCCTCATCTTCTTCCTTAAATAAAACAGGGCTGTTTTAAAACACTGACCAAACAGGGTTTGCACTAAAATTTTTTCACAGGAGGACAGAATGAAATCAGTACACTATTACTATGAATGCTGTTCAAAAGACTAAAAAAATTTAGAAAAAAGTTACGAAGTGCAAGAGACTGTTCATGTAATAAACTTATCAAGAAAACACTCAAGGGTTATCTGTTTCTTTTCCCTTTCTCCTCTGTGTGTGGTTGGAGAAAAATACAATTTGTGAGACTTTAATTTCTTAGGCTTTGCTCTACCTTAAGTCACCCACCTTACCAACTTCAACATAACCATATAAAATTGCAAAGTTGAGTTCTTCACTCTAGCAAGAGTTTATCAAAGAGCTATTATCTCTTTTAAGCATTTTGCCTTTAATAGACAGGCAGTCCCTTTCTCTCAGCTCCACAGAATACTGCATCCCACCAGCTGTGAAGATCAGCATCTGAGATGGAATTAAATTTGGATTTTTTTGCAGGTATGCCACCTTCCACCCAATACCTCAGATCATCTGTTAGGACTTCCACTAACTTAAGGCATTGATTTTACTGTTTGATTTTTAAGAAGGTATTATACAAACAAGGAAAGTTCATAGCAAACATTTTCAATCCTGTAGAGTTATGTTTACCAGCTTTATGGAAACATCTGACTTCACAAAAACCCACAACCATCAGCTGACTCTTTAAGGCTGTTTACCCACAAATAAAGCTAGCACAGAGAAAGACAATTTGATACCATCACTACATAGAGAAATTTTCTACATGGCACTGAAATTATTACTCAGTCCCATTAGCTGATGTGTACTTGGCAGAAAGATTTTAAATAGAAGAGATCACACCCCTGTGAGGAGATAGCAGACATCTTTTGAAGGGGGCTGGCACTCAGAAACCATGCTTTACGTTTCTCTCCAAAGAAGTAGCACAGACCCTCTGAGCCTGAAGCAGCAATGATGTAACGTAGCACATTATCTACCACAGGCCAGGACGGGAACGTGCCTGCATTCATAAATTACGCAGCAAGGACTGGTCACACAGCCTGATGCCAGTTTCATATATTGGAAATGCTGTCTAAGGTCTTCCCTTGGGAACCGTAGTCATCCCTTTCTTATGACAGCCAAGGAAGCATGATTAGATTTGTGCTAGGACATAGGACTTTCACTATGAAGCCTATTTCTGAGCAAGGGTTTTTCCTTAGTCCAGTTGACGGCATCAAGGTCCTTGAAACAAGAGCAACCCAGAGCTCACTGCAACTGCCTCTGCACTGAGCCAATCCTGAATATCAGAGATCTGGAGTTCACACCATGTCCTTCTGCTACAGAAAGAGCTTCTAGCTGATGGTTTCCAGCAATACACAAGGATTAATGCTGCAGTCCATATTATTCTCCCAGTCTCCTTTCATCACACTTAAGTCCTACAATGTCTTACAGAGGACATGGGCTTCTCCTTAAAACTGTGAAAGAGAATCATAGAATATCCTCAGTTGGAAGAGACCCATAAGGATCATCAAGCCCAACTCTTAGCCCTGCACAGGACCATCCCCAAGAGTTACACCATGTGCCTGAGAGTATTGTCCAAACACTCCTTGAACTCTGGCAGGCTTGGTGCTGTGACCACTTCCCTGGGGAGCCTGTTCCAGTGCCCACCCACCCTATGGATGAAAAACCTTTTCCTAATATATAACCTAAACCTCCTCTGACATAACTTCAAGTCATTCCCTTGGGTTCTGTCACTGGTCACCACAGAGAAGAGATCAGTGCCTGACCGTCCTTTTGCCTCCTCTCATGAGGAAGTTTTAGACAGCATGGAACACATGCACACCCTTGTCCCGTCTGAAGACAGCTCCAAAAGTTCACTTCTCCACTGGCCAGAAATCTTACGTTAGTTCTTATTTTATTACTACTTTATCTCATGCCAAAATTTTGTCCCTACAGTACATACCTAACTTGGCTCATGTTACATCAATTTCACTCCTGAAGCAATGTATTAGTAATTGTCTTCAAACTTTCCTCCATGCTAAGTCCCTTTCTTCCATAACATGATTGGCATTTTTTTTTTCTTCTGGAAAAGACTCCAGAGAAGATGACCTTGAGGAAAGGAGGGAGAACCCTATCTCCCACGAGACCAACAGTCATCGAGCCATCACAATGTAAGCTACACTCTATGGAGGCCAAGGAACTGCCCCCTCAAGTGCAAAAATGGCCTGGCTTTCCCTTACAGTACTTTTGTTTGGAATCTCTTCTCTGCTTTAGACAGCTAATGGGCAGAAACTGGAAAACAGAGATTAGTATGCTGCTGACCTCAAATACATTTTTACTCAGTGATGCAGCATAACCAAAACAACTTTGGCGTGCACAGCTGCCCCCTACATCTCCTCAGTGGGAGACCTAACCATACAATGCCATTATGACTACATTTCCAAAAGTTCCTGCAGAACCATGGTGCCATTTCCTTTCCCCAGAGTGTCCCCTCTACAGCTGTGTAACACATGAAAAAACATAACACAATATGAGGGAGCAGTTAATTGTAGTACTTATAAAGATATTAAAAAAGAA
Source organism: Lepidothrix coronata (assembly GCF_001604755.1). Classification (NCBI taxonomy): domain Eukaryota; kingdom Metazoa; phylum Chordata; class Aves; order Passeriformes; family Pipridae; genus Lepidothrix; species Lepidothrix coronata. The sequence continues at coordinate 8,002,960 of NW_016690193.1, forward strand.
TAGAGAAACTATTCCTATGAGAAGAATAGAAAGCCTTACACGGAAATCAGTCAATGACCACTACCTTATTTAAAGAACCTAATTTGCAATAGAGATAAACAGAAAAGGAAGAATTGTTCTGAATTGCAAATGAAACAAGCTTCTGGTTTTAGATTGTCAAACTCCCCTGTAGAAGTACTTAAACTGTTTAGTGTTACGAAGTATTTTGTACCCCACGTTTTCCACCATGTCCCACGTTGCCCACTATTTTAATACAGTCAAATTTAACACACCCTTTTTGCAGAAATCATGTTTGACATCTAATTTTGTCTACCTGAAAGTCAATTTGGAGGTACAAATAGACCAAACTTTGATTTCAGTTGCTGGTGGGCAATTGTAGAAACATTCCCAGTACACTGTACCCTTCTTAATCTTCCAGACTTAAGTTACATATTTTATTCTACTTATGTCTGAAAGTTTGGACTACTGTTTTTTGTCTACAAGGCACAACCACACTGCTATAAGTGAAATAAAGACAACTTGAGGTCATGCAGCTTGCCTTTGCAAAAATGCATGCAATGACTAAGATGAAGTTTTAACAATTGTTTCATGCTTTATCAAATTATCAAGCTATTACTTCACAAAATCACAGAATAGTTAAGACTGAAAGGGACCTCAAGAGATCATCTAGTCCAACCCCCCTGCCAAGTCAGGGTCACCTAGAGCAGGTTTACATAGGAACACATCCAGGTGGGTTTTGAATGTCTCCAGAGACGGAGACCACAACCTCCCTGGGCAGCCTGCTCCAGTGCTCTGCCACCCCCAATGCAAAGAAGCTCTTCCTCACATTGAGGCAGAACTTCCTGTGTTTTAGTTAATGGCCATTACTCCTCGTCCTGTCACTGGGCACCACTGAAAAGAGTCTGGCACCATCCTCCTGGCACCTGCCTTTGAGATCTTTATATGTATTGATGTATGTGTAGTCTTTTCTAAACACGCCCAGCTTGCACAGCCTCTCCTCATAAGAGTGATGCTCCAGACCACTAATCATTTTGGTGGTCCTCTGCTGGACCTTCTCTAGAGGGGAGGATAACCTCCCTCAACCTGCTGGCCACACTCTTCCTGATGCACTCCGGGATATCACTGGCCCTCCCGGCCACAAGGACATGCTGCCAGCTCATGGTCAACTTGTCATCCATCAAGACCCTCAGGTCTTTCTCCTCAGAGCTGCTCTCTAGCCCCCAACCTGTACTGTTTCCTGGGGTTATTCCTCCCCAGGTACAGGACCCTGCATTTGCCTTTGCTGAACTTCATTATGTTTCTCTCTGCCCAACTCTCCAGCCTGTCAAAGTCCTGTTGAAGTAGTGCAGCCATCAGGTGTATCAGCCACTACCTCCAGTTCCATAACATCAGAAAACCCTTTGTCCAGGTCATTGATAAATAAGTTGAGTAAGACTGGACCAAATATTGACCCCTGGGGAACACCACTGACTACAGGCCTCTAATTGGATTCTATTCCACTGATCAGGACCCCCTCCCATTCAACCAGTTCTTCATCAACCCACATTTCCTGAGCTTACCTATGAAAACGCTGTGGGAGACAGTGTCAAAAGTCTTGCTGAAGCCCAGGTAGACAACATCCGCTGCTCTCCCCCTGTCAACCCATCCTGCCATGCCATCATAGAAGGCTGTCAGATTGGTCAAGCATGATTCCCCCTTGGTGAATCCATGCTGACTACTCCTGATGACCTTCTTTTCTTTTACATGCCTGATGATGACCTCCAGAACGATCTGTTTCATCAACTTTCCAGGGATGGAGGTGACTGGCCGGTAGTTTCCTGGGTCCTCCTTGCCCTTTTTGAAGGTGGGAGTAACTCTGGCTTTCCTCTAGTCATCAGGCACCTCTCCTGCTCTCCATGGTTTTTCAAAGATGATAGAGTGTGACTTATGGGTTTTAAGTCTGCCTAGACAATATCTAACCCAACCCTTTACAACTGGGAGGAAAGTCCTTCTTTCTCCAGCCTTCCTCTCTTACCTCCAAGGTCTGGGATTCCTGAGGGCTGGCCTCAGTAGTAAAGACTTAGGTAAAAGAGCCATTCAGCAGTTCCATCTTCTCTGTGTCTTCTCTCACCAGGACACCCAACTGATTCAGCAACATCTCCACATTTTCCCTAATCTTCCTTTTGCTGCTGATATACTTGTAAAAGCCCTTCTTTTGTCCCTGATATCCTCTGCCAGACTCAATTCCAAGTGGACCTTGGCTTTCCTCATTGCATCCCTGCATACTCTGACGATGTTCCTATAGTCCTCCCATGTGGCTTGCCCCTTTTTCCACATCCCATAAATTTTTCTTCTGTTTGAGATTTGCTAGAAGCTCTCTGCTCATCCATACAGGTCTCCTGCCCCCTTTGCTTGATTTCTTGCTCACAGGGATATAATGGTCTTGAGCTTGGAGGAAGTGATGCTTGAATATCGACCTGCTCTCTTAAACCCCTTTCTTTTCTAGAGCCCCAATCCAAGGGATTCCTCTAAGTAGGTCCTTAAATAGGTTGAAGTTAGCTCTCTGGAAGTTCAGATGGATGAACCCAGACCCTCCCCAAGTTAGAAAATTCTCAAGCTAACCTACAGCTAACCTACACTGACACCACTTTTCCTACCATGCCATGCAATATATCAAGAAAACCATACATAGAACAAAACTGCACTTCTATTTTATCTTATCTTCCAACTTCCAGTAACAGCTGCATCTAGCTCCAGTATCTTTGCTCTTCTTTCTTTGTTCGTTTCTTATATAGGGTGGGTGCATATTCACAGAACACTTCTGCTGATTCAGAAAGAACCATTGCCTCTAACTACCTGCTCAGCGCTGCCTGTGCAGACAGACACACCGAGCATGCAATACATACAGCTACCCCACTCCAAAACATAGAGTTCAGCCAAGCTAGTACGGGATAGCAGCTAACAAGCTAAGGTTTCATGTTGTGCTGTACTTTCCACCACTGTCATAAAGTAGGCATGCTCACATGTCATAGGGACAAGCATAGTAGGGTCAATTCTGGAAGACATTCTTGTGAAGAAATCCGGTAACAGACAAGCAAAGTTCATGGGATAAAAACCAGGCAGGAACATTAAAACTCTTCCTACACACGAGGTACTAGAAATGCTTTCAACACCTTGAAAGCCACATTCCTCATACAAAAACATTCATTTTGTAGGATTATAAAAGAACTATAAATATAGTATCATTTTCACTGTAAAATAAGAAACTTTGTTTTTCAATAATCACGTAGTCTGATATTAACTTTATACCCATCCACAGCTCAGCATTGCCAAGGCCTCTCACAATACACATTTTAAGACCTATCTTGTACACCTGTCCTAAACCCAACAGGATAGCACTGTGGCAGTACAATCACTCAAAGCACCTTTAATGACTCTGTATCCCAAAAATCATTCCATAGAAGGCAAGTTACAAGCAGTATTGAAATACCCAAGGGAGCTGTGAAACGACACTGAATAATGCAATATTATCAAAATCCCTACTATTTTCAAATTGTAGAACTCTAATTAATGAGATTTAAGTTTCAGCATATGCCTAGTTGCCAGTGAAACTGGGGAAAGAAAAAGGCATTGAGCCATCAAAATAGATACACAAAACCAGGTAAAGTTATTTTACCATTTCAAATTGCTTTAACTGCATCATAAAGTCTACTTTTTAAATAGGTGTTTATTTCTCTTTCCTGAAGAATCTGATATAAATTGCTGTATTATCACACACCTTCCTGGAACAAAATCCTCTTTTCATTTACCAATGAATTGGAAAAATACTATCCAGCAGAAGAGATATCCTTTTGTCTGGCCTGTGATCATTCTCTTCACTTTAAAGGAATGCACCTCATTAACCCTGGTAATTAACAAGGTTATTCTCATCATATTAAAGGTTTAAGTTCCTCTATTAAGTCATTATTTGAACTTGCACTGCTATTAAGATGATGAGGCTATTCTGGATTTAATTTCACATAACAAGATGTTCCTCTTTAAAGATCCTAATTTTTTTTTCAAGTCAAGGCATATAATTTCATTGTCTTGTATGCTACATAGAATCATACAATGATTTAGGTTGGAAGGGACATGGACCATCTAGTTCCAACCCCCATGCCACAGGCAGGGACATAATTAGCAAATCTACCTGATTAAGGAATGTATAATATACTTACAAAAACCCCCCCAAAAAAATCAAAATTGAAAACCTAAGAAGGGGTAAGGCAGTAATGCAAACAGTCAGCAAAAACATTAAAGAGGCATCTGGCAGCAGCATGGCTGTGGCAGCAGAAACCAGAGAGAATTGAAAAGGTGAAAAGGACCAAAAGTACAAGGAAATGTAGTCTTGGGAAAAGACTACTAGTAGATGCATCAACTCCTAGCTGGACCATTTCAATAAGACTCCACAGACTACAAAGAAATTTCCAATTCCCATGCTTCCCAAACTTCCAATTCACATTACGTCCCTGACTACAGCAAGGGGGTTGGAACTAGATGATCTTTAAGATCCCTTCCAACCCAAACCAATCTCCGATTCTATGCCCTTTGCAATGGAAGTGTATAATACATATTTGGGGCATTTTCCTCTTAGATCATATGTGAGGTTTCCCAGGACTGTTTAGCTAATAAAGTCTTCTAAATATCTAATAAATGCTTTAATTTTTGCATATAGGTGTTCCTAGTACATGATCTTGCTTCCTCCACAAGAGAAAAGCCAGTTGTCTAAGTCAGACAGCTATTCTGAGGATATTAAAAATTGCAGTAGTCATATATAGAAATCCCAAATCAAATATAAAAATACAGAAGACGGTTTATCTCATTATCCATGCTGACATCATATTAGTTGATGTGTGTGGTAGTTAACAAATATACAGGAAAATTAGTCACAATTACTTAGATTTGACTATACAGGTTTTATTGGCAGCACACCTAACACCAGAGAATTCAAGCACCTCAAATGCAAATATCTAGCAACATCAAATTAACACTAAGGGTTTTGCAAACAAACTTTCTTTGCACAGAATTCAGTCCTTGTGAAATAACAATAATAATATCCTTTAAATGTCAGATAAATCAAGAGAACTTTCTGTTATAACATAAGGATTGTTACAGCGCTGCCTGGATCAAATATTAAAAGGAAACAAGTTCATAGAGTTAAGGTCAAGGTCAGCTGCCAGCCTATAGGAGAGTTTCAAGAATTGCTGGTTTGTCCCATCCATGCACCTTAAAAGGGTGTCATTCATTTCATGTGCATTTCCACATGGAAATTTTTCATTTTTTTTGTATTTTAAAGCATCCACTGCTAAATCTTGTCACAAGTACTTAGCAATGTGAGAAAAACATTAAACTATTCCCATAAAGAGTGTCAAGAGTGCTGTGAAATATTCAGAATAAAGACACTATGCAAGTCTAATCAGCATAATAACTCCCTTGGGAATTATCAATTTGCAAATCTCTCAAACCCCTAAAAAGGGTAAAGAAGTTGTTGAAAATATAGCAGGGTACCCACAAATGAGCCATATATTGCTTCTTTTTTTTTTTAAAGTCTATTGCAAGTAACTGTTCTTCAGCAGAACAAACTATGCACATTGCACATGAGATTAATACAGGACATAATGGAGAGCAATATTTAACCATCATGACAACTTTATGTAAGTTTGCATGAGACTTTTGGTCAGTAATATTAGACACTAGCAGAGTTTTTACCATTATAGGAACTGCCATCACTGCCTCCAACACACCCTTGTATGTGGTTTGAACACTGGGAAATTCACCTGAGTTCTCATAGGTTCCACTGCTATCTTTGTTATTTAACACATTTCTGTTTTACTTTTTAAATTGTCCTTTTCCCATTGAAACCAACACCCAGTGAACAGCAAACCTGTGAGTTTCATTGCCATTAATTAGCTTCCTTCCTCTCTCAAACACAATATACACACAGCATGCATCTCCTCACACCCCACACCCAGGAGACTTAGGGACAGAACCCCAAACAGAAGGGTTTGTTTTTCAACAAGAAGTTTAAAGAGCTTAAAACTACTAATTTTTTTCCTTTCCTTTTTTTTAAACAAACACTGAAAATAACCAGAGTGGCACTGGCATTGCTTTAATCAGTTTAAACTTGAAGACAGGAACTCTAATTAAAATCGGGAACTCTAGCTGTAAGAAACAGCTAATTAGTTCCCAACTTTTTAATGAAGTGCTGTGGTGGAGTACATATTAGCTGTTCAGTATTAAAAAGGAAATGTTCTGCAAGATAAGCTCATTCTCTCAAGTAGTACATCAGTTTGTCTATTTATTTCAATCCATACCCTGTCACAGGGATTTAAGAAAACACACTACAGTAACTATCAGATTTACAGATCTCCATCCATACACAGTAAGATAATTGAACTTCGCAGTATTTCAAAGAGAGAAGGAGAAATACAAGGCAGTTCATTACCTTTCTGTTAGGCAATGAAGACAACTGAAATCACATTACAGTATAAGGTTGTGTTTCCGTCCTTTCAATTCGTTCTTGGCCACAACTTGCAAACACAAGGAAAAAGAAGACGGGGAAGAAGCAAGAGAAGGCATTTTATGCTTGTGTTCCCAAGAAGTCTGGGCAAAATATAAGCGATAGAGGAAAAGTGAGAACTGCCAGATAAAGAGAAACCTTGGCCAGTGAGTCTCCGCAAGACATGCTGACAGCACTAAGAACCTGAACAACTTCGTCCACATTTTCACAGCTTTTAGTGTCCCCTTTTGTAAGGCTGGTACTTCTATCCCCCCCTCCCACATACAGAGCATCAACTAAAAAAGAAATCACTTAAAAATTGACTACAAACAAAGGCCAGGTTCTCCCGCGTTCCCACGCCAGGATTTTCAAACCCGCGTTCCCTCTTGTCGCGACGTGCCACACTTACTCAGAAAGCCCTGATCATTAAAGCGGCATTTACGGTGGTGTCAAGCGGAGGAGGGTGTGAAATCGCCCCCGAGGGGCCGGAGTAGCCAGGGCCGCTGCTGCCCAAGCGCCGGCCCGACGGAGCGGCCAAACCAGCCCAGGATCTGCCGGGAACCCTTGCCCTGTGCCTCCCGCACCCGGCACCGCCCGGAGGGACCAGGGGCAGCGCCAGGAGCCCGCGCGGGTGCCCTGATGCGCTCCTCCCAAAAAAAGACCTCAAAACCACAACAAAACAAAAACATACCAACAAACCAACCAACCAAGCCCTACCCATACTCCCCCCACCCAAAAAAAAAAAAAAGGCAGCACTCGTACCCGGGACCCAGCAGGTGCCCCGCCGCCACCGGTCCGGGCCGAGCCGCGCCGCCCCGGCTCTAAGGCTCCCCAGCGGCAACAGGTCTATCCGCCACCGGGCCGAGCCGCGCCGCCCCCCGCGCACTCACCAGCGGCGGGACGAGGTGCCGCGGAGAGCCCGCTGCCGGGGCGGCGGGTCAGACTCCCGCCGAGATGCACCCTGCGCCCCATCCCGTCTACCGCCCAGCACGATACTGCCACCACCCCCGCCCCGCCGCCCGCACCGCCCCCCGCACCGCCCCATGATGTCACCCCTCCGGGCCGCCCCGCCCAGCCTCCGCCGGCAGCGGGGCCGCGGCATGCGGAGACCCCCGGGTACTGCGGGAGGAGCTGCCCCCGCCCCCTCCCGCTGCCCCCAGCCTTGCCGTGTCCGGAGGGGCGGCTGTGCCCGCGGCGGCCGCTCGAATGGAAACGGCTACGTGGGAAAAAGCCGTGTGGTCAGAGCTTTCACGTCAGGGGATTCGCCCCCTTTCCTTCTCTCCCCTGTTTCTGCTTTTCCCGTGAAATAGCCTTAAAAATCAATATGTTACAAGTATAGAAATCGCGCGTGGAATCCCTGGGCGAGGAGAGGCAAAGAAGTTGTTTGCAGGTTTATTTCCCTTCGCATTAAAAACTGGAGTGGTCGCCTGGATTCTCCCCTTCCCCTCAGAGAGCTGTGCAGAAATGGCATCTCTAAGCCTTTAGTTCAGCACGGAGAAGACTGGGGGGAGACACGACACGGGCGGGGAACGACAGGGGCACAGGACAACATGCATCTCGTGATTCTCATGTCGCGTTTGAAAATAAGTTTGAACGGCTTAGATACCTTAACAAGCTAATGTCCTGAGGCAGCATGCTCAGGTGGCGGGCCAGAGTCCGATTGTCAAAATTAAATGAAACATCTAGCATAGACCAAATTACCTGAACCAAGATACATCTGCTATTTACCTATCTTGATAAAGGCTTCATCACCAGAACAAACCATTCCAGACTGATTTAAACTATGCCTCTGTGGTCTTATGAGACAGAAAGAATAGAAGAGGACATAGAGACTTTTTTTTTACTAATTGTGCTTGATTGGCATGTCTGGAAATTAAATAAAACATTGGACTGGGCTGCACTGTGGAAGGAGTGGTAGTACAAGCCTTGGGCTTCTCCAGAGGGGTCCATTACAAAGACTGAAGACTGTCAAATCTTGCTATAAGGACAAGTGTGTGCAAGCATCACCTTCATCATGATTAAAACATTAAGCAGACATCTTTGTATTATGGAGCTCACTCAAGCAGATTAAACTATTATTTCTCATGTTTTTCTGGGTCATGGTATATGACCTGAGGATCAAAATGTGAGAGGTTCTCTAAAGCTCTATCTGCTTGTTATGTATTTCTTCTTCTTTTCTGATAAATAATTAAAAGGAAATAAAGCTGTTCAAAATTCTTCTCTCACCTTCTGTCACTAGTTTAAAAATTCTTTTAATTTTCAGCTATATGCAGTTATGTTTTCACTTATATTCGCAATTTTTATCTTACCTTATTCATCTTTTTTTCTTAGTGAGATTTCACCTATCCAGGTTTGTAATAGCAGTTTTTATACCCTGAAAATAAAATAAAAAATGGAGCTACATCAGCCTCAAATGTTGCTGCTTTGTTTCACCATTTTAAGACACTGGCATGACTACTCACCATATCAAAATATATTCCTTTCTCTCTTCCAAAGGAAGTATTTGGGTGTTAAATTGTTTCCTATTATCTGCAGAACGATTTTGCATAAAACTGGATCAGTAAGACCACACATGCAGGTATGAGAACTCTCCTTCCAAAAAGTCTTCCACCCACCTGGGATCCTGAAGCCCCAGGCAGAGGCAGTAGTATCAAGCCTTTGCTGATTGTACTGCATAAGTGGACTAATCACTAGGGTCTAGTAAAGGCTACTGATCTCATGAGTCCAGTGCTGTTTCATTTCAGTAAGACAGAGGCAATGATTTCATTAGGTGGAACACAAAATTTAAATGACAAAAATACCTCAGTCGCACACAGGTGATTGATATTAAGTGAATAATGAGGCCACTACCAACACAAAGCAAGAGGCAGGCTGACATTTGAACGGTATTATTTAACTGGAAAAAAAGATGTATACTGGAGAGGAGATGCATAGCAAGCAATTAATTCAGAGAAGTTAATATAAAAAGATGAGCTCAGTTTGCCATTGCAGAGCAATTTCTTCACAGTGAATTCCTCAGGAGAGCAGAGCATCAGTCTGTCCGTGGGAAAGGCACATTATAATTGCTGCTACTGTATCAGTTAACACTGGTGGAAATACTGGTTTAAAGGGAGATGCAGCTTTCTCTAGCTAGTTTTTTGGATTCCTTCATACCTTGACCCCAGTAACAATCCTGTAACTACAGCTGCTGGGATTCCATGTGACTAAGACAACCAAGAACCACACACCAGAGCAATTTATTATGAGCAAGCAGGTGTCTGAGTTCTTTGCTTACCATACCTGGAATTTTTTTCTTTGGAAATATTAAATATTCAGTATATTTGCAGCCAGTATATTTAGATTTCTAGAGAGATACTAAAGTTGAGGACGAGTTTGTGCTTTATGAGTTCAGAACCATAGCCTTTAAATACAAGAGTAAACTTTTCTGGGTTAATCCTTCCAAGTGTCAGAAATTAATATGATTTTTACAAACCTTTCCTAAACCTATGTGTTCTAGAGCAACAAACTTCTACTGCTACAAGTAACAAAAATCCTATGTTAAATTCTCAATTAAAAAACCAACCAAACCAAAAAAAAAAAAAACCAAACCCACATTTAACATGGTGAACACGGCAAGCAAAAGAGAAGAAACAAACAATCATGCTATGCACATTATTTAAGGTAAAGCATAAAATTAGGAAGGGGATTAAGGTAGGAAGTTACAAAAAGTACTTAATTATAATTTTTTAATAAAATTCAAATTTACATAAGAATGTTACGTTAGTTTTCCCAAAGATATTAATAAATTTGAGTCAGGTTCTGCAGGCTTGATCCATGAAATTAAAGACTCTTCTACTAAGAAATAAGAAACTTCATGATGTGAGCCATTGCCACACTCATGGGATGTGGTGCACTGCCAGTTCAAACTTCGGTAAGATGTGCTGACCAAAAGTGACTCTTTCTTTCATGTATTCCCAAGCCTCACAGTATTAGCATTAATGAATATATAGCTGATGTGGTGAGCAAGATCAATTTACTTATCAGGCTGCCAACAAATCTGGATATTTTAGAAAATAATGTGTACAGCCCCTTCTCCAGCTGTCACCAATCACGAGTGCCCTCACAAGAGTAGCCGAACTCAGATCAGGCTGGGGAAGGGAAAATGGAGGGAAACCCTGCAGCAGAAATGTGATAACACTAACTCAAACCAGCTAAAAAAACCATGAGAATAAATCAGTTATTCCACAAGCAAAGACTTACAATGTTCTTGATGTCCATTTTTTCAGTAAGTTGAAAATAGGTACCTTAGTAACCAAACCTACTTTACAGTAGAACGTCTCAAAATGGGAAGGACTAAGCTTGTGCTTTTTCAGAGCTGACCACACCCTGGTAGTTAGGCTAAAATGAGAAACAGCTTTTAATCTCTTCAAGCAGAAAAAAGAATTGAAGTCTAACATTTAGACTGGACAAGCATGTTAGCCACAGAGATAACAGTTAAAAAGAGAAGAAAAAGTCTTCCTGTCATTGAATGAATCTCCAACAATTTTGCAACAATATCATCATTTTCATTACATTTCAATTTGTGCTTTTAGAAAAATAAAGCCTCATTTCCATTGGGGATTTTCAGGATAAAATAAAAGATGCTTCATTTGTTGATATTTAAGTCCTCATTGGACTTTGAATAGAAGCTAGCCGTGGTGAAACACTGCTAGAAATGCATATCCCCAAGACCAGGTAAAATGTGTTTGTTAAACCAAAAACCTCAAACCTAGAAGCCAGTTGCTTACTCCAGCTTTACTGGAGTGCTTACCTAGCCTGCTGTTTCCCATGCTGCTATGTTTCATATGTATGTTATGCTTCATATATAGTCAGAAGAAGAAGGAGATAAGAGAGAAGACAGAAAGGTAGAGTTATTTCACATAACAAAGAATGACTGTAAAGGTATAATGAAGGAAGGACAGAAGTTGCCTTCCTTGTTCCTTTTTCCTCCTCTGAGTAAAAAGCTCAAAATTGAAAGTCATTCCAAATTTATGTCACATTTCCTGCTGTACACTCAGAAACAGAAAAGCATACTGCCCATTGTCTGAACTAACCATGCTAACAGGGAATGTCCAACTACTTGGATGATAATATTAAGGCATAACTCTTGTTTCTCACTTTTGCCTTGAGTACTCATCATTGATGAGCCAGTTTTACTTTGACAGATAATGCAAGTGAAGTCCCCATATATGTGAACACAGACACTATGCCTGTGAAGGATTAATGGTTTTCTTCATGGTGCTTCTTTGAATGAAGATCTCTCTACGCAAAATGTTTTTAATATGAAGAATTAATTTATTATCCTTTTCATAAATAAACCTTCTAAATTTTATGCGCAGTTATACCTTTTTTCCATTTCATCCTAATACTAGCTCCTTCCTTTCCCTTCTTCTCGAAACAACATAAACCAGTACTTATGTTGACACATGGAATATAAGGATACAGTGAAGTCTTAGTAGCATCTGTTTTTATTAACTTTGTATAACCCAGACATTTGTTTTCTCTCATTCTACAAATGTCTGCTGAGAGCCTAAGGGCCAAAATGCAAACACACTGGTTTGTTGTAAAATAGAGCTCTTCAAACTGAGGACTATAGGATATCTGGCTGTAAGGATATATTTATTTGCCATGTGCTGCAATGCGAGGTCTGTTCTGAAAAGGAGTGAGTCATCTTTGTTATGCTAATATAAAATCTGTACTGTATGTAGTTCTATAAGGGAAGGTATGAAACTGCTGAAGTATTCTTATTAAAAATTTGAAAGCATTTCAACGAAAGGATATACAGATACAGTATGAGTATTAATGTACTACTGAAACACAGCACACAGAAATCCACATATGTAAGGATATCCTAACAGAAAAACTGCTTCGGTAATTTAGAATCATGAGTGCAAAATATTACCTCTCCTGCTAGCCTCCCTCTTTTATCCTTTTATCTTTTAAACTATGCCTACAAGCACTGCATTTCAAGTTACCTATCATACGATTTTAATATGGACCTACACGTCTTCATGTTCTACACATGATGTGAAGCTGTTATACTGGTTACCCAGTAACAAGTGTTTTAAATAGTTGTTACTTGCATTTAAGAGTGCACAATACCTCCTCATCCCTTAGGCTGTTCCTGCTGTCAGTTTGTTCTCTGCTCTCCTACCAGAATTCATAATACAAGTATTACACCAAGGGGTTATTTTCTCTGAAGTTTTACCACTGAATTGCAAATATCAGTATTTCAGCAGCCAATATGCTTGCTCAAGATGACCAATTCTATGAAAACACTGCATATTAGGACAAAAAGGCATGAAAAGCTGTCTACCACCAAAACCAAGTAATAAAATAAAAATAAGAAACTGACAAAAACAATGCTATGAGGCAAAAACTAGAGACTGTTTTGGTATTTGCACTGTTTTCCATCTTATGAACTTTTACTCCATGATATGTGCAGTTCCTAGTGTGTATTTCCTTCAGAAAGAAAACCTTAATTCAAACATTGAATAAAAACAAACAGATTTTACGGAACTGAAAAAAAAATTAGTTATTATGACAATCCAGGATGAACGTTCTCCCAAGTAACATTTACAGTCTAATAAATGAGGTAAGTTAGGTATTACAAAAGATACTAGTAAGTTTTTTTGTATCTTGGTTTCTTGGTAAGGTAGATAACAAGTACACTGTACCAATTTTTGCCAATAGATGTGTTTGTCCCACACATAATATTTAGCAGCTTAAGGGGAGGAGTAAAACAATGATTCAGACAAGTGGCCTCAATGAATGCAATGGATTGAAGTGTATTGTCTATATAATAATGCATTATTTTTTTAATAAGTTTTAATTATCAAAATTTCTAAACGCATAAGCTAAAAGTCAGTCTGTGGTCTACAGTTTCTCCAGTTGCAAACTGAACTTGTATACAGACATCAATACAGGATTTAGAGGCTACAGAACAGACATGGACATACTCACAAACAGTTAGTTTCAATCATGAGATTATAACTAAAGTATACACAAGTTTTCATTCTTGTAAAGAATTGCTATGTTTCCCAAAAGAAAGGGCCAATGAATCTATCCAGGAGGCATTCTGGATCCACAATATTGCCCTTGTCATGATGTTCCCTTCTTCTCAAATAGCAATATATAGCCAAAAAGGAAAAAAAAACTGTTAGAACTTCATTGGAATTGTAATACTGCTTGGTTTTCCTTGAGCCTGAAACTTCTGTCCCTGTAACAGGAACACTAATTCATCTAAAAAGATAAGGAGATCCACATTTATATTGGCATTTTAACCTGCCCTGCAAGCCCAGCATGTATGATACCTATGGAATTTTTATCTCCTCTCAGTTTAACACAGTCATGGCATGCTCTGATTATTCCTTGTGCTTCTCATAAGTGATGGTTTGGGTATTGGTGATAATAATCTCAATTCATTCCATGTGCTCCAAACATTGCTTAGGGCACAAAGAAAGTTCCTTTGCTCCTATTTTTATGTTATTCTTTGAGCTCTTTCCAGGCTTTATATGGTTTCCCCATTGCAGATGGAATCATTTATTTCACTTGTAAGAGAGAAACAACAATATGCTTTACTGATATAAAACAGAGAGTTAACAAAGTTCAGTGGTAAATGTGACAGCGGTTTAACAAGACTTGACACTTGGTTATTTACTACATAGAGGACAGGGTCAAACAAAACTGTCATTGGGACCCTCCCGTTGAGTCATGAGGTTCAGAAAGGACCCTTGAGTTCTAAACTGTTTATGGTTTATGTCTAAAGGATTATACATGCACAATCAATCCTTTATATCACTTAGTTAAGATTTCAAAGTTTAGCATGCTATTAATCACTTACCAAGTATCTGCTGCAGCAAGGAATCTCTCATCCTTGAGTAGTACCTTGAGAGGCATTCCTGCTCCAGGGGACTTTCTGTGGTGCAACCCACTGTGGTACAGAAGAGCTTAGTGGGCCCTGGGCTGTCCACTATTTATGGAGTAAGATGATATGACTTGCAATCATATTTGCATACCAGCAAGATGCCTGGGTCACTATTCCAAACAGCCCTTGGCCACCATGTTGCTATCCATCCATAAAGGAGGAGGATGCCTCCTCAAAGGAGGCACTGCCCCATGCCCTAATATCAAAGATGTGTCCCATTTACATATTCTCTAGATGCTTAACTGTAGTGTAACACAGCAGCTCTGTTGGTTTCATTCTTTGTATTAAAGCAGAACAAGCTTTTTCAGGCACTATAAAAATGTGCAGTTTACAACCACATCTTATTCAAAAATTCATCAACAGTGGCTCTTTTTTTTTGTTGAAACAATAAATTAATGCTCTACAAGACCTTCATAACTCTTTATAGGCTGACACTATACTGGAGATGCTAAATGCTTGCATGCCCAAATTTGATCTGTAAATGCCACATCTGCCTTGTTCTCTCAAGCACTTACATTATCAGGATTAAGTCTCTATTTGGATACTACAGTTTCCCGTTCATTCTGATGTGGAAGACCAATTCCACTGTATAACTCTGCCCACTGAACTTTATTTGAATTGGAATCACTGTCCTGTGTACAGATGAGCTACACAACTCTGCAGTAGTTCACTTGGCTGGTTTCTAGTTTTCACATTTGTACTTCTGCTGAAGATAAATATCCTATAAAGTAGATATTTTTACTATGCTGGCAACAGGCCATTCTTATTTAAACTGTTGAATGCTGCTACTGCATTCACAGTTTGTGATGTTTTTCTTTCTCCTGACTTGAATACTGTTAGATCTATGTGAACCAATTTGTCTCTTTTAGTGCATTTCATTATGATACATAATTTGGAATTGCTGGATTCTCATTATATTTGTTTTCCTAAATTAAAGGGGGTCTTTTTGGCAATAGAAACCCCTTCAGTCTTTTTTGCATCTTGCGTTTTTTTGTATCTCATCTTGCTGATGAGATAACTTAAGTAACATGTTCCTTTATGCCTTGTTCTCAATTCATTTTAAGAAAGAGTAGTAATTGAAGCCTCATAACTATCACCCAGAATTCATAGATCTGAATTGTTCACAACTCAAGAACTGAAAGATGTAAAAGGAATCACTTTTTATTCCATGTTACTACAACAATTTAGATATAATTATTAAGGTATTGCATTAACCAGTAATGGCTCTGAATACATGACAACTGTTAACAGAAATTAAATTTGAGGTCGTTCATAATTCTGGGAACATTCTCTCTGGTGACCAGTAATAGAACCTGAGGGAACAGCATGAAGCTGTCAGGAGACATTTAGTTTGGATATTAGGAAAAGGTTCTTCACCCAGAAGGTGATTGGTCACTAGAACAGGCTCCCTGGGAAGTGGTCACAGCATCAAGTCTTTCAGACCTCACGAAGTGTTTGGACAATGCTGTCAGGCACATGGTGTGATTCTTGGGGTTGTTCTGGGCTAGTAGGTGGATTTGACGCTTTTTGTGGGTCTCTTCCAACTCAGGCTATAAATGTGACTCTTGGAAACTCAATTCATTGATTTATTCCAAATTGATTAAAGATAATTGAGGTTCAGTTCTTAATTAAAAATGTATGGCATCCATCTTTACCTGCTGTTGACGATTTAATCAAGCCTAAAAACACAATACTACATAAAGAAGTACTTTCTGCTGAAGTTTGCAGAATACAGAAAAGAAGGGAAATATCAGTAAATAGTTCATGTAAGTATGCTCAGATGTGTATTTTTATTTAGGTCTACCTGTAGTGAGCATTAATGTGTAAAGACCAGTTTTCTTTCTGCATTTGACATGACAAGATTCATCCACTGTTTAGGCAGTGTGAGACAATAATTTTCAAATTGTAAAAAAAAAAAAAAAAACTATAAAAAAATCTATAATAACAATTTATCTGAAGAGTCAACCTGACACACATTCATTGCTTTGATTGTAGTAATATCACTCACACAAGTAACTCTAGGAAACTACATATGCTCATGCTAAAGAACAAATGCTATAATATCACCCTATAAATGAAAACAAAAGCCTTAAGTGAGTCAAGCTGGTTATTGACAGATGAAATGCATCTTTATTTTTCACAGAATAAACTAACAGAGGAGTTATTTCACAGAGTCTAAATACGGCATCTGTGGCTTCAGATATCCACAGACAAATTCATATATCTTGCTTTGCTTATAAGGATAAGCATGTACTAACATACATTACCCAGTTAAAAACAGGCTACCTTTTAAACCAATTTTTCTGTAGCTCTCACTTCTGACAATCTTAATGTCTTCATAAATGCTACTAACATAAATTGCTGTGAGTTTTCAGGAATAAGTTAGTAACTGTTCGTTGCCATTTGAATTCGTTAACACAGATCTCTGATCTTTTGCAGCCTTCCTGCTCCCCATAGTCCTGAAAACAAAGCTAAAGAATGGAGGCTGTTTGTACCCAGAAGAAAGCTTTGCTTTGCTAAGTTCCCAAAAGATCTAGCACCTAATTAAGGTTTAGTTATGCGCTCTGACAAAACGAAGGTTATTCCTTCCTGGTTTCAGGTGCCGCAGAAAGGGATCTGGGGGTCCTGATCAATGGCAAGTTTAATCTGAGTCATCTGTGCCCTGGCAGCCAGGAGAGCCGACTGTGTCCTGGGGGGCATCAGGCAAAACATCACCAGCCGGTCAAGGGAGGTGATTGTCCCACTCTGCTCTGCACTGGTGTGGCCTCACCTTGAATATTGTGTGCAGTTTTGGGTGCCAGAATATAAGAAAGATATTAAGCTGTTGGAGAGTGTCCAGAGGAGGGGCAAGGAAAATGGTGAAGGGCCTTGAGGGGAAGTTGTATGAGGAGAGGTTGAGGTCACTTGTGTTCAGCCTGGAGGAGACTGAGGGGACACCTCATTGCAGTTACAACTTCCTTGTAAGGGGAAGAGAAGGAGCAGGCACCGATTTTTTTGTCTGTGGTGACCGGTGACAGAACCCAAGGCAAGTGCCTGAAGTTGTGTCAGGGCAGGTTTAGGTCGGAGAGTAAAAAAAGGTTCTTCACCCAGAGGGTGGCTGGGCACTGGAACAGGCTCCCCAGGGAAGTGGTTACAGCACCAAGCCTGACAGGATTCAAGAAGCCTTTGGACAATACTCTCCAATACTTGGGGATGGTCCTGTGCAAGGCCAGGAGTTGGACTTGATGATCCTTGTGGGTCCCTTCCAACTTGGCATATTCTGTGGTTCTGTGAAATATCACATAAAGAGAATCCAGATTTTAGAAAAGAAGCCATCTGAGTGTACTGTCTCACCCATAGTCAGCCCCTGCAAATTCATATTATTTCAATACACAATGACAATCCAATGAAAGAGGAAATCAAAACCCTCAGAAAGACTACTGCCCAGTAGTATCCAGCTTTGCAGACTTAAACAACTCATATAAACAAATAAACAAACAAATAATTTTTTTTTTTAGGTAGAACACATCAATTCTCACACCATTTTCTCTTGACATGTCCACATGCAAATAGAAAACCACAGTAACAGAGAGAGGTTATTCAGTGCCAGGTGGTGTTCTGGCAGTAGTGAAATTCCTTAGGGTTTGAGAGGTAAGCAAAAGTGTGTAGTAGGAAAGAGGGTTGGGTATTGTATTTTAATTTTTCAAATGTACTTTTGTCTCTGTAGAGGAAAGATTGGGAGACTGTCATGGTTCTGAACAGAGGATGCAATGCTCAAAGAGAATGAAATTGAGATTATGTGGGCATCATCACCAGTTCTTTAATATTTTGGTCTATCATACCTGAATTTTACTGAAGATCACTGGGAGGATGCTGAATTTGTGAGATATTTAAATTGGGTTACACTCAAGTCTTTGAAAGCTGGAGCAACTATCCTCAAATAAATATTTCAGAGAACAATTTTGTAGCTTCTTTACTAAGGCATTTTCACTGTGATTGTGGCAAGTTGTTGATATTCTTAGGAATATAATTTCATTTAATAGTTCATCCAGAGAACACAAAAATTATCCTCACTCTATACAATGTCCATTTTCCTCTTTATTCCAATCATTAGAATGTACTAAAGGATTTGTGTTATTGCTTTTAGGATAACATTTTCCTCAACCTTTCTTTTCTTCCCCAAGTCAAAAACACTGGAATACTCTGAGATCTTTAAACTTACTGTGCTGGTTTAAAAGTAAATTGGCAGGAGAAATTAACTCAGCTCGAGAAAGATTACAAGTCAGAGTTACAATTTACTTAAAAGATTACAGTGATACAGAGAAAACTGGTTTTAACTCACAAAGACAGATGTGTAACCTTGCACTCTGGGACAAGAACAGAATGGTGTTCCTTAGCCCCTGTGCTGAGCACCACATGGTCCCCCCAGGTGCGAAGCAAAAGGAAAAGAAAACCTGTTGGTCTGGATGATGGTCACAGTTCTGTTGAAGTAATGATCGCCGTCCTCTTGAGAGTGGCATTGCAGTCCTGTTGAAGTTCTGGCCCTCCCCTAGATCCAAGGAGTGGTGATAGAAAGCCCCAGGTGGTAGAAGTTCCATGGAGTCAGGGAAGGAAACCCTCCATCCCTCTAGTGAAATCGGAGTGTGGTCTTTCATTGGGCTCAGGGTAGGTGGGAATGCCTCTGGTACCTCCCCTGGGGCAGGGAGTTGATATAATACTGGATCACTGGGACATTTTAAAAGTCTTTGATACCTTCTAAGCACAGGTGGATCCGTTATGGCCATCAGCAGAGATGAATATC
Source organism: Lepidothrix coronata (assembly GCF_001604755.1). NCBI lineage: Eukaryota > Metazoa > Chordata > Aves > Passeriformes > Pipridae > Lepidothrix > Lepidothrix coronata. The sequence continues at coordinate 8,022,202 of NW_016690193.1, forward strand.
TTCAGGCCATGTGTGTGAATTGTCCTGATGTCTCCCTGAGGGGAGTTATCACAGATAAGTCATTAGTGCAAGGACAAAGAAACAGTACCCAGCTCCTAGCCTGAGGTGGCAGGTGTGCATGTCCTCTGAGCCATCAGCCTTCCAGTCTTTTCACACTGGTGGATGCATTCTTCTCCTAGGATAATAGAGTACCACCCTTATTTCAAGTCCCTCCCCACAGTTTAAATTAGTAGGCATATTTGGAGAAAAGATAAGGTGGACACCAGAGTCATTGTGTAATCCAGGACACTTATTTACTCAATATGGGAAGGTTCCTTGGAGAGGGACCTGCTCCATAACCCAGGTCCCAAAGAGTTGTTGAGATTAACGATGTGGCAGGTATTATGCATAGCAGGTTGCAGAGAGGGTGATGTAACAGCAGAGCTATTACCCGTTTTGCAGAATTGCAGAAAAGAGCCCTAAGTTTTACATTTTCTAGAAATTAGGTCTCAGACAGAGACATGGTTTTTAATGGGATCCAAAGCTGTATGCAGTTTTAAGTTTAACAGTTTTTCTTAATGCACTAATGATAATTCAAAAAGTCATTAAAAGATGTGTTTTAGGGAATAACAGCAATCAGAGTCAACTCAAAAGATGCAGATACATAATTTATGCTTCTTGGAACCAGAACTTTTTTTTCTCAAGTTGATTCAGAAGAAACTAGGATTCGTGTGTTTCAATTAAAAGAGCTATCACTGCATCCAAAAGTATTTATTTTTTCTTCCTTTTTTTTTTAATGTATCTGTGTGTCAGATCCAGTTCATCCATCATGGTCCTAGGTTGCTCACCACAAGGTTAAAACTTTAAGAAGACTTCTGCGTAAAGAGTTTACAGTCATTGCATTTTTATGTTCAAAATTTCAGTGGGCTGTGTTTGCACATAATTACCCTCGAGCATGCAAAACTAAGCCTATGCTCAACAGACCTTTAATTTAAAAGACATGCCATGTCATCATCCATGTGTGTAGGGAGAATTTCCACTCTTCTTTCCTGCAAATGTGTTACTGATGAACAGATATATAGTTGCTCTCTGCCACTAAGTTATCTTCATGCAGGTAATGCAGACCACACTTACCAAGGAGATCTAAGTATCTTATTTGATTAGGACATCAAATTAATTATAGTTGCCTGAAGCATATACTACAAAGCAAAGCTCCATCTTGAAGAATTAAAAAGTAAGTACTGAAAGTATATAGAGAAAACAACCGATATCACAAACAGCATTATAACAAAAGGTATAAAGAGCTAATGATGGAAGGATTAATAAAGTCAATTTTTCTCTAGACAAAGGCTGCGTAGAAACAACTCTGAAAGTGCTACAGTCATGCCATGAATTAAAACATTTTTCTCTCTATGTACTAGTAAACCTTTCAAAGCTTGTTTTGTATCATGTACCACATGCTGTTTTGAATATTTTGAAGCCAGTTTTCTTCCTATCCACGTGCTTAATACATATTGAGAAACAAACATTAGTTACTTAATTACTTGTTGATTTTGTCAGAGTACCATAGTACTAGTTTGCATGGCAACTGATTTGCACAGATACTGATTTTCAGAAACTGTCTCATGTTCTCAGAAGTATTTCCTTTGTTTTGATATGGGGGAAATCAGTTGTCTAACAGACCCCCTAATTAATGTAACAAGCACTTTGCAGAGTGGGAGGCTTCCACAGTCATTAAAAAAACTGTGGTAAACTATGTGGGAACTTTTCGGATAAACCAAATTCCAATGTTAAAGCATTTCCTCAAATCTATATTTACTTTGGGTAATATTTAGTACCACAGTAGTCCTTTTGGAGAAAACTCTCAACAAAATGCAAACACTGCACACAGATAAAAAAGAAAACAAGAATTACATATTCACTAGTTAGTCAGTCTCATTTGCTTTCTATCAAGATGTAAAACTCTGTTACATGTGTCCAGTAAAGGCTGATAAGAATACATTTCCATGCTTAACAATACGTAGTATATAAAAGCTGAAGATATAGAGCTTCTTGTTTGGGTAATGAGCAGAGGGAGAACTTCAGTTGTGCAGATGAGGCATGCATGTTTTTTTTGCTGTACATTAATGTGCTCTAAATAAGTTCCTCAGGACACAGTTCAGATCTGTCTTCAAAAACCACTTGTTAGGGGACTGCAGTATGAGAACTCTGGTTTAAATCCAAACAGAATAAGATGGCTGTTATGCAGTCTGGACAGAACATAGCTTCTTCACAAGAAGCTCCTGCATCTCTTGTCAGCAGATGGAGTTTTATTGTTGATTTTAAACTGACCTATAATGAAACTAAGTCTTGGATGAAACTTAAAAACAAACCCCAACAGATCTGCAGTACAGTTAAAAAACAATTTAAACGGCAGAGATTTAGAAGTAAAACAAGTGCTGATGTGAGTCATCTGATTACCAAACCGCTATAATCCACACCATCCTGATGCCAGGCCCAAGCATACATTTTATCCATGTGTCTGACATATAAAGCAGTACTAGAAGCAGAAGTCATAATCCAGGATTTCATTCTCCCTCAACAAGAGACTAAAGAATTGTTGTACTTCAAATCCAGTGCTAGGAAATGTTTCAGTCCGAAGTCGCCTCTGACTGTGTTGAAAAGCAAGTTTGAATAGCTGTAGCTGAAGGCAAGGCTGGAACCCCAGGCCCTCCTTTCCACTTAAACAAATTCCCCACTCATTGCATTTTTGTTGAAAAGGATGACCTGTATCAACACTACGGTAAGAGGGTCACCTACTATCATGATCTTTGCCAGAGGTAAGACAAACTGTTTTGAGTGGGTTGATATTCTTGTTAGCCTATGACCTCAAAAGTAAAAAAAAAAAAAAAGGCAAGCATTTATAGAGTCAGAGTTTAAGTGACATGAGAAGGAGAGAAGAGTTTTGATTTACAGTCCCGGACTCTATTCCTTATATTTGTCCTTGTTCTTTATGCTGAACTTTGCTACTAGCACACTCACACTCCTCTGTTCTATGAGGTGCATGATAAGGAAAAGATATTAATGTCCGAAGTGCTAGTTAACTTCACATTTCATTTGAAAAATTTATAGCTGATTTCTTAGCCTACAAGCAATATACAGCAGCACTTCCTATCCAGCACTCACTTTCTATGCTGCCTTGCAGGCCTAAGAGAAACTCTCTCTTGCCCCCTTATGGAATACAATATCAAAATTAATTACTTCCCCCTAATATATATCTAAAATCAAGAGATGTTTGTTCACTTATAATACCCTTTTAGTTTTAAAAATTCAGGTATGGTAGTACAACAACTACCACAAAACTTGAGAGCACAGTCCTTTTAAACTTAGGGACCAGCACCAAATTCTTGTTAGGAAGAAGTTATAACTCTTAGTAAGACTCTTATTAAATTGACTGTATATTGATCCATGAGATTTACTGAGTTTACTCTTCCTATTGTCTCCCCACCTTCTTCTGGAGTGAGGAGAGTGAGTGGCTCTGTGGGTGCTAAGCTGCTGGCTGGGATCAACTTATACAGTATTCAGTGTATTTGCATCAGGAAATGGCCATTTTGATGTCAAAATTCCCGGGTGAATTCCCAAGACTGCTAGGAAAGAAAGTAAAAAAAAAAAAAAAATTTCTATGTTTGCTCTGTGTATTGCCTATGGATAAGGGATTATAGTACTGTGAAAAAAAAGCTCTTATCTCCTTCCAACCAATTTATATTTAAATAAACCTATTTTAAGATATATGAGCTACAGCCACCCCTTGAAATTACTAATTGCTAAGATAAGTAATTCTTTCATGAATAAAGTGATAAAGTGATAAGTTTTCACTGTTTATTGCCATCTATTTCCAGCACCAGTTTGAACACTGGCTTCAAAGCAAATAAATTATTTTCATTAGAATATCTTTGCTTTAATGTACTATAAATTCAATTAATAATATGGTAGATTTTCTGTATTTCATCACGGAAAATCTTTTTTCTGTTGTGTAAAACTGATGAATGTAAAACAGTTGTTTTTAAAAAAATATAAGAGGTCAAAGCCTGATTCAAACCCAAACTAAACAATTTTTTTATTTGAAAAGTTAATGTTAGCTATCTTACAGTTGGTGCCAATTTTTTTCTCTACTTTCCAACTAAATTATTATTAATTTACAATGTTATTATTCACTTACATCACCTACATTTTGTCAAAAGCAGCACTGAGATACCACAATATAACAACATAAGCACTGATATTAAACAGAAACACCAGATGTTTAACAAACGCTTCATTACAAAATTATCAAGGGTCTTTTCAGGCTGCGAAGTGTCTGAGATGATTGAATCTGTTTCTGGCTACATTACCCATTATTTGTTAACCAGATTCCTTCATTTACAAGAAAGTATCCTTTTGGATCCTATCCTATCCAGACACTGAATTTTTCCTTTTTTTTTTTTTTCTTTACACAGAGACTGTTTTTTTGACAAATTGCTCTGAGGAAACAGTCCTGAGACTAGGCATAACCAGCTTTCCTAATGCTTTGCATTTCTCATTTCATATCAAAATCTCTGAACAACTGAAGCCATAGACCTTGAAGAAAGGAGGTTTAGGTGATGGAAAATGCCAGCAGTCCCACTGCACAGAATGGACAGTGCTTCAGATAGTCCAGTAGTCCCTCTGTTACAACAGACCCACTAAAATTCATCCATGGAAGCTGTTGCATTAAAGGTGTTGACATTTGGCAGAAAATAAACGCCCTTGTGTTCACAGAATGACAGAATCAATTAGTTTGGAAAAGACCTCTGAAATCATCAAGTCCAACCTATGACCAAACACCACCATGTCAACTAAAACCACCAGTATTCCAGTTGTTCCTCAGAAATTAGAGGGGCTGAGTGTGGCTGGGCTTAATTTCTGATTATAGCCAATTCAGCATTATCAGCCTATTTGAGTTCAATAAGAACTTGCACAAGCTCTGATTTGAAAATACTTCAGTGTCGTGGTTTAACCCCAGCAGGTAACCAAGCACCACACAGCCACTCGCTCACTCCCCCATTGGTGGGGTGGGGGAGAGACTTGGAAAAGTAAGAAAACATGCATGTTGAGATATAGACAGCTTAATAGGTAAAGCAAAAGCCACATATGCAAACAAAACTAGAATTCATTCACCGCTTCCCATGGGCAGGCAGGTGTTTAGCTATCCCCAGGAAAGCAGGGCTTCATCATACATAATTCTTACTGGGGAAGACAAACACCATCACTCTGAACATCCCTCTCTTCTTCCTTCTTCCTCCCTCTTTAGATACTATTCATGATGTCATATTATATGGAATATCCCTTTGGTCAGTTGGGGTCAGTTGTCTTCTCCCATCTTCTTGTGCACACCCAGTCTGCGCTGGTAGATGATACACGAAGCAGAAAAGGTCTTGGATCTGTGCAAATACTGCTCAGCAATAACAAGAACCTCCCTGTGGTCTCAACACTGTTTCCAGCACAAATCCAAAACATAGCCCCATGTCAGCTACTGTGATGAAAATTAACTCTACCCCACCCAAAACCTGCACATGCAGACCACATCCAATACCGATCTGGCCAAGTTTGGTAAGAACTTCTGTGATCCAGATTCACTAATAGTGTGATTTATTGAAGCAATGGGAAAGCAGATTCACGATTGCCAGTGATAGATGCACTAACTATAGAGTGTTGGTATGTGTTGCAAGAGTACATATATTAAGAGAGATCTATTAGTGCTATATATGTGTATATATATGTATATATGTGTATATATATGTATATATGTGTATATATATGTATATATGTAAATATTCCCAGGTCTGGTCCAATGCAGTTGCAAAGTTCACCTAAACATGTTCCTTCAGGGGCAGAGAGACATAGTTTTTCTACCGATCCCGAGCAAGCAGATATGTTTCCCCCGCTCACTTTTTCACCCCAACCCCCCCTTATTTTTATACTATAAATGTGTTTGTCCCTAATTGCTGGTATGGAGGGGTAGGTGTTTCTCTTTGCCCCACTGAAACAACACTGGGCTGTGAGACCTCCACTTCCCTCCAAGCATCATTCCATTGTTTAGCCTTGCTTGAGCCAGGTGCAAGATAAATGAGGGGTTCAGCTCATGTTTTTCTCAAACAGCCTTATGAATTCTTCATCAGCTTAAGTCAGCCCTGTAGCAAGTCTGAAAATTTACCACAGTAGCCCCAGAAAACAGAGCCGTACTTATTCTGTCTGAGACACCTTAAGTGCTGCACACATTGCTCACTTTGCCAAATGCTATCTAGATGTGCACGAATGAACCAGAATAACCACAAGCTGGGGATATGAAAATCTGGGCAGCAAATCTAAATCAAGAATCCAAATGGTGATGCCATGTATTGATTAAAAGGGTCAGGGGGCTATGCAAGTAAGTAAATACTCAGCATGAAATTCCTATTTTGAAAAAAATTAGGTCAGTCATTTATTAAATATAGATATTATGCTATTTTTCTCCTACTGAAGAAACTGCAAGACAAAAATCTGTTAATATTCTACTCTCAACTCCTTACTATATTTTTCAAGTGGAACACATATTATCCATTAAATTGGCTCATGATTGATGCTGAAAAGTAACACCATCACATTAGATACATCTTTTCAAAAGGAACTGTCATGTATTTACATGTGAATAATATTCTTCCTTAAAAATATTTGCACTTTTGTTTGTTTGAAGCAGTTTTGACATATTATTTCTTGTAAATGTAATAAAATCAACACAAACAAACTATTTGTTTCTTTCAATGTATTTGCACAAAGAGATGACACCACAGAGAACAACTTAAGTCAGTATATTTGTGAATTAGAATGTGCATAAGTCAAGGCCACATTTTGAAAATATGATCCTCCCCTTTTCAGCTTTAAAAACAAAACAAATAAAAGCATGGAAATTGATAAAGACTATATTGATTCAATTACAGAGGCAGCAATTGCCTTTTCACTTATCTATGTAATTACTATACTACTGTTGTTTTCTGGGAAGTAATTTAAAATGGCTCATGTTAAAGGAACACTGCCACCTCCTAAAGATCTGAATTAAATCTTATCAATAAAGAAAGTGTCATCTATGCCCAAAGGAGCATGATGCTTTGCCTGTAATGAAAAACTTCCTTCCCCCTTACAGTCCACTTCTACTGTGTCTTCATATTGCAGGACACAGCAGTTGCAAAAGCTTATTAATTTCCTTTGCATCACAGGATTTTGCAGGGCCTCAGTTCTGAGCAACTCTTGCTTAGTGTTCTTTTAGTCCATTATTTGTAATGCAAATACTTGCAACTTATGAGTGGTGGGAAACTGTATAAAATCTCCCAACATGTGAGAAATTAGGAGGTGTCACTTTGCTGTTCTATATGCAGCACATAGTCAAATTTACATTCCTCATATTTTACTTCAATTTAAAAATCATACTCGTGATCTTTGAAAATAAGAAAATAAAACACTTAAAGAGAAAATCAGAGGCACTTCCCATTCACTTTGAACTACATTTTACATTAAATTGTTTTCTGAAGACAAAAGGTAGGGTAAATCTGCATGATTTATTCAACACGGATGTTGACTCTATAAGTGAACTCATATGTGAGCACAAGTAGCTTTGTAGGAGCCTAGTCTGCAATGATGTTGAATGTAAATGCCTTTAATTGTTAGAGATTTGGAAATTTTTGTTTATAAGGCTAGATAATGGTCTACATATGATACTATAAATGTCATTTGCCAAAGAGGACTGTATACCTACCGGAAGAAAACAGGGTATCTGTGAAAACCAGGAAGACACTGCTCAGAGACTGAGAATACCACCAGGAATGTTCCAGCATAATCTCGAAAAGTAGGCTGAATGAAAAGTAGCATTGTCTTGACATGGGAAGTAGCCTGAAGAGTCAGTTACCACTAATATAGAGTATATTTTTTTTTATTTTTTCTAAGACACTACTATATTATTGATAAACACAGGAGGACTGGGAGCTGAGGCAAAAAGAAGGACTAAAATCTCTGGTGAAAAGGAGAATGGTTGACAGAAGGCAAAGAAAATCTTCAACCTGGTCTGAAGCCATTGCACACACAAAATTGAAGAGGTTGATACTTAGCCTTGAATTCTGTCTGTGCTTTGAGTTGGCCTGGCCTCATGAACACAACCTCAGGTGCCCAGTTGTTACAAGGCTCCAGAGCATCAATATCACTGTAGGAAGTTTAGTAATAAGGGCAGCATCTTGAGGTTTGAGGAGTCAAGCAGTATAAAACAACTAATTCTGATAGCAGTTTCAAGTTTGGTATATATTTACTTTGTATGATGCTGATGGTGATATTTAAACAGTATGTAGCTGGAATAAGTCCCATAATATAGAGTGAAAATGCATTGTTTTACAGAACATGTTTCAGAGAGGCAATAGAACAGGTTGCCCAGAGAGGGTATGGACTCTCCCTCACTGGAGATATTCAAGAACCATCTGGACAAAATCCTGTGCAATGGGCTCCAGGACAACCCTGCTTGAGCAGGGAGGTTGGACCAGATGACCCACTATGGCCCCTTCCATCAGGGTATGACTGATTATTCCTGCTCTCATCTCCCAGCTTGTCCAAGCAGCAGGAGTTCCTGGTACTGTCCGTGCTGCTCCCACCTTAGCCATGCAAGAGCTCCTGCTCTGATCAAGGGATGCTTCACCACCAGGCTCTTAAGCAAAAGTCAAGGTCTAACACCAGTTATTGAAACTGTAGAGCAGACACAGAGCAGGCCAGAAGTGCAGAGGGGGGAAGGTGGGAGGATCCCCGCAGTAGCTGTCGAAGAAGAGTTATTAATTGCCTTTCTAATGTGTGCATAGTGCTCACAGACGATCTTTTTCTCGAATGTGAATGTTTTCTCAGTAAAGTGTAATATAAGTTTGTCTGTGGCCGTTTCATATCAACTTCTCAATTACATGAAAACCCGTTATAATTTAAGGCCATAATCTGCACGTGTGGAATACCAGACAGCCACAATTTTCTGTACCTTTCAGCTGAGAAGAGAATATACTAGGGGGAAAAAAAAAGATACAAGCTTGTAAATGTAAGAGGGTTTTTCATTCATTACTCCACAGAGAATAAGGATTATTTTATTTTTTTACAAGGAAGCGTGAGGGTGAAAAATGGCCTTAAAACTGATGAAGCATTGATATAACTCCTGGAAGAGTTCCCAATGCTTCCTCACTGGCTTCTACAGTGTATAAAAATCTAAGGAACCACAAAATGAGGATGGAGAAATTCGGTCTACTCAAACTTGCTTCTGAACTCTGGAATATTATAAGAGCTGTTCATAGTCATGATGGAGAACATAATAGGTGGAAAATACCATGATTGTGAGATTATTACATTCTGGTGTCCTTTACTGTTTCTAGATTCAACAAAAGCTTTTTTGCATATTTTATTTTCAGGTGTTTTCCTGTATTACAGATTTTAATTAATGTATTCTCATCTGGATATAAAAATTAATTAGGAATATAAGCACATTATTGTGTAAGTATGTATTAATATCAATATATAGGTGTATTAATAGATTTTTATCTAATTAATGTAATAAATTCAATTATAAATAATATTATTATATTTCTGAGATTTCTGTTACACAATATGTGGATTGCTGATGCTATAGGCATTTAGTTTAGTTTTGCTTACTGTCTAAAATGCTGATATTATCATGCCATCTTTAAAGTACTCAGTTTCATGAATTTTTTTTTTAGTGTTATAGACATTTTGTACACTGTCAAATATTGGTACCAATGCAAATAATTACTTTTTTTTCCACTACCGATCAGAATGTTGGACTGCAAGGTATTAATTTTACTAAATGCAAAGCTTCATGCCTTAACTACCATAGAGATCATTTTCCCAAAACTGTGGCTCTCTACCTAATGTTTTGAAGGATTGTGGGATGGCAGATATGAATGTTAAAATAGTATTTCAATTTTTTACCTTGACTGCTTCTACCCAGCCAGCCAATATCACCACAGTGTGTGTCGGTGTGGTAACTCAGTCTCTGAACACAAGCAAGAGCCTGGGTTGGCACTTTGTATCAAGGAGCTCCATGTAAAATACTCAGTTTCTGTAGTCCTGTAAGAGCTCCTGCAGATTTAAATCATGTGCCAGTGAGCAAGACTAGTGATGCCAAAACCTGTGGCTGCCAATCTGAGTACAACCTATAGTCACAAGGTCGGTGCTGTCTATACCTGTACTAAGTGGACAATAACTAGACAGAGCAAACAGCAACTGAGAGTATGAGAGAAATAAAAAAATAATCTGATAACAAGGTGTGGTGGTTTGAGACCCCCAAAAATCCAATTTCCGAGTCCAAGCCCCTCCTCCCACAATTCACCCCACTGTGAGAGGGGTTTTCCAGACAAAACACAAGACTCAATATGGGGGGAAGGGAATTATATTACAATAATTGCACAAATAAATATTATAATGCATTATATACATAATGCTAACTATCTCTCCTATGATAAAGCAGTATTTACATTGGATCAAATCTCTTTTCCCTCCAATAAAAGTCCAGAAGGGAAGAAGGAAAGATCCTTTCCACCTTCAGGGCAGCAGTGTCTCTCCTCTCCAATGCAGCAGTGGTAGCTGGAGTTGTAGTTGGATCTCTTTCTATTACACAGAAAGGGGTCTTCTCTCTCCCCTCTTGGCCTCTCAGCCCTTCGGCTCTGAGCAAAGGTCTCTCTCCCGTGGACTGCGATAGCTGGGACAAAGGCTTGCCTCACTACGTCATATCATGGGGTGTAAGACATCCCATGAAGGTCCCTTCCTCGAGGGGTCGAGTTCCCTCGATTCAGAACGTTTAGGGCAGCTTTCAGTTCAGTCCTTACCCTAAGTGTTCTATCAGAGCTCCACTGCTCTGTCTCAGAACTGCCAGCGTGGCAGCAGTGGGGGGGGTGGGGGGGACAAGGCCACTTCCCCCACATTCCGTCCAGCCGTCCCGGTCCAGCTCCAGGACGTCTCTGAGCTCTTAGCTCCTCTCTCTCTGCTGCATGTTGCATTTTAGGACTTCCATCCAGTAGGAGTCCATCCCCTCCTCTTAGGAGGGGTCTCAAAAGGGTTTTTGGGGGATTTGATTCAGTTCTTACCCCAAAACTGTCTCTGTTGAGCTTTCTCTGCTCTGTTGCCGGCTCTCACTCTCTCCTTGCAGGATATGTCTCTGCGTTGCTGCGTGCTGTCTTTGCTGCTTCCCTCTTATCTTCTTGGCTTTCAGCCATAGCCTTCCGCTCAGCGCTGCCTCTGCCACCGCTCCTGCTGCCCACTCACAGTGGAGAAAGACTCCCCCAGCTCTTCAGTCACAGAACCCAGTCCAGTTTAACACTGTTTCCGAGTTTCTACAACCCCAGCAAGGGGGCTGTGGGCTGTGGCCCCCAGTGGGGCTCCTAGCCCCCTCTCTCTCTCCTCGTGGTCTCAGAACATGTCCTCTTCTTCTCCAACTACATCATCATCCTTCTTTTCCGGTCTGATGTGATACGTTTAAATTTTGCAGGGGCACTGATTGGGTCAACACCAAGAGAGACACCACCACCTCGGGGGTTACCATTTTTTTAACCCCAGAGGGAAAACCACTTTTTTTCCCCACCACACAAGGGTAAAAGTACTTGGGAGGAACCAGATGCTTCACTGCTCCAAATTGGTATTTTCACACAGTGTCACATGGCCTAACATAGCCATGGCAAATATGGCTTATCCACAAACACTGATTTTTCATCATAAGCCTCTGAAATAATGCATATTTCAGCAGTTAATGCTTAGCTCCCCCAAGAAAACATTAAACACACTGGAGTGGTATGAACAAGAGATGCATCAAGCCTGCTGAAGAAAACAATCAGTGGCTAACACCCTGGAGTGGGAAAATCTTTACTAAATCAGAGAGAGAAAGAACTGACCTTCAGGATCCAACTCTTCCACTAGAAAGGGTACCTTGTCAGTGACATGTTCTGATTAAGCTGATCCAGGAACCATGTGTTTTAAGCACCAACTATAGCATATACTACTGGAAAAGTGCTGTGCTTGCTATATCTGTGCAATAAATATTTACTTGTCAATGTATTTACTATCACAGATAAAAATATGACAGGAGTTACAGCATCTTTACTTCTGTCTTCCATGCTGTGCTTCAGTTCCAAAGCACAGTGACTGTCATCGCATCACTGCAGACCATTTGGTACCTAAACCATGTGTACACACACAGAAACATGAGTTTGCAGGCTTGAAACTAATTTATAGCTAATCTGTATCACATATATCTGTATAACATAGATGGTGGCAAGAGGAAAGGATTAAAGACCAACAGAAATGTGATCAAGATCTCCAGCTACGACTTTCAATGAGTACCCTGTAGGTATTCAACTGGAGCTACAACTCCTCTTCCATAAAAAGTCACTTTATATTTTTATGTGACATCTATGAGGCAATTAGCACATTTTTAGTTATAGTGCTTAACCTAATTTTTAGCCATTGATTAAAAATTTTCTAGACATAGATTGAGGTTGAAATGCTTCCCATATTCAAAAATTATATCTCTTTTACAGAGACTGAAGTGAATTAGATCCTCCTGTTAACAGGCGGAATATTTTCCCAGTTGTCAAAAGATCTGCAGCACTTACGGGTTATATTTTTAGCAGCTGAACCAGATGTGAATAAATTTATTCTCTTGCATTACATTGCTTAATTAGGATAGTAGCACACTGTTGCATCTAGCAGGGAAACTAGAGATGATTTACCACACTTATAAAAAAAGTTGGAATACATCAGGCTTCTGCTTAGTCTTTGGTACCCTTCTGGTGTATACTACGGTCTATGAAAATCAGAGTTTGCCTCTACCTACCTATTCGCTAGTTACCTTTTCATGCAAACACTCCAAGTATCACAGAGGGAACTTAAATTTTTAAGGTGTTTCTTTAGTAAAAGAAACAGTATTGTACATGCTTCATTTCCCTTATTTACTAATAGACCATTATACATACAAGTCCAACTTACAGAGGATTATAGAGGGCCCTGTGTCAAACTAGTATCTGTTCCTTGGTCCTTCTTTTATGGTAACAGATTTTCTAACTCAGAGTTTCTTAAGGAAAAATTTCATAGGGTTTTTTTGTTGTTTTTTTTTCCTTCTTGGACTATACAGTTGAGGCCTAATAATTACTGCTTCTTAGATAGGAAGTTTCTCTGCTTCTCAATACCTCTTAAACAATTAATATCAGAAATTTTAAGGACTACCATTGCCTAATTAAAGCTATAAGAGCACCTTTAATGTGCAGTAGTGGGAAAAACAACCATTAATTGCAAGTTGTCATCAGTGATCAGTACCGCTGCCATTATAGAAATCACTTTGGTTCATTAGTGCTCTACTTGGCTTGTGTTAACTACTGTCATGGACACTCATGTTTTGTTAAATTCAAATCTCTGTAACATAAGACCCCAAACTAAGTGTGTGTTCGAGTATCTGACTAGTTACAACTTTATGCACTTTCACTGGTATAGGAGGACACCTGTACGAGGTTCTTGTCTCACGCTTGTCCTTCGATAATACCATGAAATATTTTCCACCACAAGACAATCACTGAAACTGGAACTGGGCAAGAAAAAAACCTTAAAAAATACCTATTTTTATGGGTTTTTTTTTCAGAATAAAAGTATTTTTCAAGGCAAAATTTCACAGTACCATTTCACAGACCCATGGCTTCAACTTTTTGTGTGTATATATAAGTATATATATATATATGTATATAAATGTAATGACTGGCACTGAATCTGTGTTTATGGGGGCTTGGGCAGTGTGGTGTTGAAGCAAAGAGAGAGAATTCCCCAAGGCTGTAACTAGCCCCAGCAGTGTCAGGCAGTACCACAACACCCAAAAAGAAGATGCAGTCAGGCCAGCTAGTTTAAGTATCCATCAATATTAAAAAGAAGTTAAAAAATAGATTTAATTAAATGTGTTGAAATGTGTAGCCACCTTATGCCTTTTTTTTTTTAATCAGGAAAATGCATGCATACAGGTACCTACTGCTGATAGTTCACAGAGAAGATTACTCTGCATTAAATAAATATTACTATATCACAGAAGTATGAATTAGTACAGTCTTGTTTACTTTTACTAGCCAGAACGGAATGAGTCAAATACATGGGATGTGAGAAAAAATTCTTACGAAAAGTATTTATTACTCCAATGAATTTACTACTTCTACTTCAACCAGCTGAAATTGTAGCCATGTACTTGCTCCCTTTCTCTGACATTTTGAAAGCCAAATTTCTGTGCTTCTTTTTATCATTTTTGCCTGCAAAAGTGAGAAATTTTGTCACAATATAAAAGACTCAAAACAAGGACTATCTTAGATAGTTAATTCAAATTTCTGTAACTCAAAACAGCCTGGCTCTCAGATGTTGCAGATGGTGTGGAGGAGGAGAAGTATCATCTTGGCCACAGAATCACATTTAATACTTCTTTTTTTTTCTCTCTAACATAATCACATAATTGAGTGATGGATGAGACTCTTGAGTCTACTTTTCTGTCCCCATTCTTTCCTTCTTTTGCTCCAGATAGTGTGGGTGTGGGTGTGCCAGGGTTTTCCCTTCAGAATGAATCTAGCAGAGAGGATGAACAATGGGCTGTAATTCAGAGAGAAGACAGAGGGTCGCAGAGTGGCAGATAGACACTCCATCAGTTTCCACAGACCATCATAACTGGATTTCTTATTGAAGAACAGCAAGATTTATCCCCAAACCACAAGCATACAAGGTTAGCATCCTATGCTTTTGGCATGGGCAGAAGTATGATTTCAGGCAGTAATGAAAGGAATAAAGAGGATATCAAGGTAACTAGAAAAATCCTAAAGCAACACATAAGATTTATCAACTATGTGACTGTTATTCAGCTAGTATTTGATACCAACCATAACCTCCCCACTCCTCCATATGCATCTCTGTTCTCCCTGTCATAATGTTGCTAGTGCTTTGAAAATTCAACGTATACCATGACAAAACAGTTTTATACTACCTTCATTTCCCTTAAAACTGCTGATAATCTGTTTTCATTTAGTGATCTTGCATCTAATAAAAGTGACAGATACCTAAGATAGAATTATTAATTGCTTGGCTGTTAATCCACAGATCAATTTGAAACCACAGAGTGACACCAGCCACTACACAGTAGCCTACAAATTAGGAAAAACATTGGATTTTCATCAAATCTATTTATCATACTAATTATTCACAAACTGCATTGCCATGGAGACAATCCTCCTAAAATCACCTGAATTAATGAGCTTGGTAATTAACTTTATTTATCTTATTTCAAACTGGTCCTTCGGTTTTGACATTTACTGATTGGATTCTACAACCTTTGTATTATTTGCTTAGGAGTAATCTGTAGCCAACTTTGCACAACCCTCTGACAATTTTGCTGAGTAACCATAGATGACAGAAAATCTTTTTCTCACGGGAAATTCATGAGAAATAGGTGCATAGTACGTATACTCATATAGCCAACTTACTCAGGATATGCCTCATTGTTGACAATTTTTCAGTGTTAAAAAACAACAAATCAAAACAAGCAAACAAACAAACAACAACAACAATAAGCACAACAGCAACCCAAAACCACCCAAATTACAATCAATGCCAACAGCTGGGTTTCTGTGATCTGATGGTACAGACCATCTTGGGAAATGGAATCTATCTTTAACTACCCTGGTCCCAAAAGGAGTACATGGCATACACAGCTGGAAAACTCAGTTGTTGAAAGCTCTTTTCCAAGGCAAAGGAAGGCAGGTGCTGTATCTGTTAAATGCAGTGGTCTTACTGTCATAGTTTTGCCAGATTTTTATAGCCACCACCATGCATCTTTATGAGAAGAAAAATTCTATAACCCAATTTACATTGTAGCTGGTAGAATAGAGGCTGTTTATGAACATTTCCAGGGGTTCTCTTTACATGTGTTGACAGAAAATTTGCGGGCCAGAACACTGACAGTAGTGGTATTAGGTGCCAAATTATTATTATACCCAAGAGGAAGGAGCACTACCTCGACTTTATAACCTGAAGATATAGATTATTTCCTTCCTTCAATAACTTCAGACCTTCAGCAGTTGAAACATCTGTTAAATTTTCTAAAAGCAAACTTTTGCCCCTTGTACTTTATTCTATGCCTTGTGAACCCGCAGTGGGCTAGAATGTAAATGAAATCTTGAGTTTCATCATTAAATCAAGTGAGGTATCTTCAAATTGTTTTGACAGTTGAGCTGTTTACAACTAGCTCAGTGTTCACTTTGATTTTCAAGCACTTTTATGGCTGTTTTCTCTTAGAATAGATAGAGAAAAAGATGCTACATGTAAAACTACATCCTATACAAAAAACCAAATCAGACTTTCCTGCAGCAGCTATTCTATCTGGTCTCAAAGTAATTTTGGAGATAGATAAATAGATAGATAGATAGATAGATAGATAGATAGATAGATAGATAGATAGATAGATAGATAGATAGATAGATAGATAGATAGATAGATAGATAGATATGCACATGACACACACACATTTGCTTATAAAGTTTTACACTGAAATTCTGCAGGATTTTTCTCTTTCTTTTCCCCTCCACCTCCACAGCCTTGATTTAGCTGTAAATACAATAATGCTTGGATAATATAATGATTTAGTGTAAAACATTCCTGCATGAATATTAATTAATTTTAAAGTAACAACATAACAAATGTATATCAAATAACTGCTGTTTCTGTGTTTTACTTCTCTTGGAACATTTCAGGGATTTCAGTTCTGTATTCTTTCAAGAAGTAAGGAAAAGCCTTTTACTTCAGCTGAGTGAAAAATTCAAAAAGTAGAGGATGTTGGGAGGTCTTATCTACTATGATTGCTCTTAAAGAAGTAATAAAATATATATTTGCTTAAGTATTTTGCTTTATAGGAATCTGCATATAACCCAAGAATGTTTATTTCTGGTTATCAATTTCAAACTTAATCTTTGGTGACTGCAATATTAAATTACAGTGTTAGCATGCATGCATCACAGGAACTTTTTGACCTATTGTTTGCCTGGAACTCCTCAATTTTTCCCACAGTGTTTTTGACAAATATTTGGCCATGAGTGAAATTACCACATTAAGTATCTGTGTGAGGATTGAGAATGCTTTGGCTTCTATCTGCCAAAGTTAAACACATTTACAGATAGATTTGGCCCAAATAACAGAGATCTAAGCACTAGAATTTCATAGTTGATAACACCACTGCTAATGACACTCTTCCCTTACCTCTGACTAAGGCGTGTAGACTAATATCTTAGCACAAAAGTTGGGGCAAAAATGCTGTTTAATGAGTTGGTTACAAATTGGCTCATTGCAGCCAAAATAGTGTTTCATAGTGATGCAGTTCACAGTTACTGCTAGGCATTTGCACACAAAGAAGGGGCCCCTGGATTAAACCCACTGACTCATTAGTTTTCATTGTTATATATGCTGGAGGGCATGTATTTAAATATTAAGTACTTGTAAGCACTTTACCGGAAGGGACTTCTAGATTAAATTGCACATAATATGAGAAAACTTATAGTCCAAGAGTTCCCAAGGATCTGGAAATTAACTTGATAACATTAGGTTCTGGAAATAGTATTTTTTTTCTTGGCATTCTCACAGAGAGATATTTATCCCCTCCTTGAGCTGGAAGGTTTTCCCCATCCTAAATTAACAACAAAAATGTTTCTATTAAATCCATCCTACTGCAAAGTCTCTGATAATTCTGTTTAAGCCAGAATGAAAACTGATCTAAAAACTCGTTGTTTTTGAAGTGAATAATAGGTTTATCTGAATGAAAACCACTTGTGTCATAGACAGACTGTTACTTAAGAGCATTAACTCTCTCCCTGGTTTCTAGTCTGTGTGGCAAACATGGACATATTTTCTCTCTGCCAAGTAGAGAGCTCTAAACTCTCTGGCAAG